>NC_089758.1:22216733-22309233 GCF_040412425.1 Macrobrachium rosenbergii
GAGTTGTATAATAACCTGGGATTTGATGTGCTAAAAGTCAGAATAACGCCTTATGATCTTCTCCGTCCCACGAAAGGCACACAGGTAACTTAGTACTTTTCATTGTGCATTTGTCTAAAATTCAATATTTTATATAGAAAGGTGTGTTGGCCAGATGAAAAATAGTCTGTGAAATATTCACTTTGTGGCTGTTAGTCTTCATTCTGGGGATGTAATTGTGCATTGTTGTACAAGCTTTGTTTTTGTAAACTGTTGACAAACACTGAGTATTTTGCACACCTGTCTGGTTTCAAATAAGGCTGAGTTGCAAAGAGAATTTCAATGAAATACTGACTCTGTTAGATGTATATAAATTTATATCTTGACAAATACTTGAGCCATATATTTTTTCTAATGCTTATCTTGTGCTTTATGCATCTGACCAATCTTACTCTGAGACTTGGTCTTAACTGTGGTTGAAATATTTTTCGTTCACACCTGACAAGTTTTTTTTTTAGCATGTTGATAAGATAATACAGTAAATGGGTAATGAATTTTCCTTCATTCATTCAAGAGATGATGAAAATTTTCATACACAGATCTTGTGTACATGAATAACATTTGTAGTAAGTCAAATTGTCTTTTGAAAGTGTCGCAAATATGTGGTGATAATTGCTGATACAGTTAGTTACTAATTCAGTACATTATTTTAAAACTTTCAGCTTGTTGTGGAACAAGTTCTGCAGTTCCTGCATGCAAATCCTTCACAGAATCCTCTATTAATTCATGGCTTTAGTGTTGGGGGATATGTCTTCACTGAACTCCTGGTAAAGGTGAGTAAAATGTTATTTTTACATAACTTGTACATCAGTGTGTCTGTGATTTTTGGTATTATATAGGTAACAATAATTTTGTTAAAGTGTTTGCCATAGTGGAGCTGACAACATTTACACTATATATTCTACACTTGTAAAAACTGATGCTTGCTTTGGTTTTATAAACTGCATGAATTGGGTAAAAAACAGATAAGTCAACAACCTTTAAGATTCCTTGTTTTCATTTCCAGAGTGCATTTAGATTGTCAAAATGAATATGATTTTTGGAATGACAGATGAGGTAGATAATTTTCTTCTCTGTGTTATAATTCTGTATTATGTTCATAGGTTGAGTAATCTGCCAAAGTATTAATTGACTGAGTAAGTCTGACAAAGTCCAGTTAAAAATTTTAATTGTCATCATATCATTTGTCAGGAAGCCAGATTCTAAAATAGGATTAAAATGCTGACTCTAAGATAAACAATATTGGTTACAAAGCAGATCTGGGGGGAAACTTCTTCCCCACAGCTATCCCTGAGCTAAGTGGTTGGTTGCCTTGATGCATCTTCCCCAACTGTTTCTGTCAAGTGCATCTGCGAAACTCTCTTTCTCAAAATACCCCCTCTTTTTATCACACAGTCTAATCCTTTGCTTCTCTCTGAACTTTTTATCCTATAACAGGTTCCATCCAAACCTTCTTCACTACTTTGTCCCCACTCATCCACACCACATGCCCAAACCAACTCAATATATTCTAACTCCATCAGTGATCTTTAGTACTCGTGCACTTCTAATTTCTTCATTTTCTGTCCTTTCACGAAGTGAGAACTCAAAATCCACCTCAGCATCATCTCTCTGTTTGCTCCATCTTCTGTACTCCTACCAAAGTTTTTGAAGCATACATCATCACAGGTCTGATTATTGTATAATAAATCATTGATTTTAGTTTATTTGGCATTCTTTTATCACACACTTCGCCTTGTTCCTCCCTTCATTTCCCCCAAGCAGCTTTTATCTTGCTTTTTATCTCAGCTTCACACACTCCCTCCTGTCTTACAGTAGATCCTAAGTACAGCGCTTGAAATTTTGTTTTAAATCTAGGCCTATTCTCTCTTGTATAGATAACCTATCCCCTCCCAGCTTGCTGGACACCCTAACCTCATTTTTACCTACATTGCCTGTCATACTACCCCATTCAAAAGATTCCTGCCACTCTCTTACCCTTCTTTGCAATTCTTCAGTCCGCTGTAATCACAAGATCATCTGTATATAACAATTTCCATAGATTTTCATTCCTTTGCCCTTCACTCAGTACATCCATAACCAGTACAAACAGAAATTAAATAGGTGCCAATCCTTGATTTGATCCAACTAACTTAAAAAATTTCTGTTTTGCCACAGGCTGTTATAACTACGTCCTTGTTCTTGTATACAAAATTTCAAGCAACCTAACCAAGTCTGGCACTATCCTTTTTGTGAACACCAAAACATTATTTCCCATGTTATTTTATCAAATGCCTTCTCTAGGTCTATAAAAGCAAAGGAGAGCTGAGAGCTTCTGACTACCTTTCAGCCACTTTTTCTGTAACTGTTATTTTAAGGACAACATCAGTACATCTCTCCATCTAATGAAACTTTACTCATGTTCACCAGTCTTCAAAAATTGATTGTAGTCTCTCATCCAGTATCCTTTCTAAAACCTCTGACTAAACTTGTTTTATATGCTAGATTCATCAGTAATTACCACAGGAAACCTATTACTGCAACAGTTTTAGCAACTCAAAGCATTCATTAATGTCAAGGGCGAGTTTCTGATTTTTACAATAGAGTACATCTCTAGTATTTTGAAATTCATGTTTTGTAACAGAATTGCAGAAAGCTGAAGGTGTTTGTTGCTTCTCAGGGGTGGGACACCCATCAAGTACTCAGGGTTTACGTGCCTTGTTTGGTTTTCATTAAAATTTGTTCTATATGAAATATGGTGCTTGTAAGAAAAAGAGCTTTAATTTGATATCTCTTTATGCCATGCAAGCAAAGGCTTGTTTCTTTGCTTGATGTAAAGTTGTAATGAGAATTTTGAATGTTTTCTTCACCAAGAAATAAGTTATTTTTACTGATGTTATGAAAAGGAAATGAGTTCTGGGTTTGTATCATGTGGTGTATCCGTTTTGAGAGACTCAAACATGCTCTTTTAGTTAAATATATAACATTACTGGGAATTACTATGTCTACCAGTATCATAAAATCTATTGATAAATGTATTGTGAATGTTTTCTAATTGTTTTCTTGTATTTTAATCAGATAATTGAATGGATTCAAAATAGGCTCAAGGTATTTAAGCTTAAAAGACAATGAAAATTTTATGTAGGTGTATTTGTACTCAGTCGGTAGCAAGAAAAACAAAGTATATTGCATGCACTTTATTTTGTGTTGTTTGTGTTTGAATGTCAAAAATGTGATATGATGAGTTTTTTTTTGTAATTCAGCAAGTTTTTATATGAACAGGTGACTTACATATTCAAGAAATACTAACTTTCTTGATCTTCCAACAGATAGAAAATGATTTCAAGAAACATAGTCCAATTCTAAATCGTATGGTTGGTCAGATATGGGACAGTCCCGTCGATCTGGAAGGTATTCCTTTCGGCACGTCAAGAGCTGTCACTAACAATGTTACAATACAGAAGAGTATACAGAAGTATTTAGAGTGAGTATTTTTTCAAATCATAGTTTGTGATATGAAGCCGGTAATTTATATATCAGAAAATAGGTTTCTTTTACTTTTAGTTGTTTGTTGTTTTTGAAGGCAGTATATGATTCTTTTATTGGAATAACCTGTTATTTTGTGAATGAAGACATTTGATTTTTGTTATCCTTATGTTGTTCCATGTCATACTGTAGATGATACATCATTAAATGTTCTTTGCAGAGCTCCTTCAACCCCCAGCTTCACTGCCTTCTGCCTTTTGCTTGCCATATCTTCCTTTTGATCTCTTGCTATTGACTCGTTTTATATTCACTTTGCTGCTGTTTTCACTTTTCCATGAATCCTGTCAGTCTTCGACCACTTCCCAAGAGTGTCTTTCTCCAGTGCATTTCACATTTAGCACTCACTTAGTGATAATTCACTTTAGGTGGATATTATAAAGTTATTTTTTATAATTGGATTTTTGCTCTGCTTGTACCGTCCACTCACAGGCTAGAAATATGACTCAGCTGTGTTGTTAACTACCTCATTATAATGTTAATAATGTTCTTTAGAGAACATGAGAGTATAATCAAAAGTAATGGAATGTTTAAAGTTTAAATATTCTGGCAATGAAAAAAATAACTGTTAAGAAAAACATTGTAAATGATGACTTCAGTATAGATAATTTGTTTCTGAAACTTTTCAGGTACGAAATTAGTCATACTTTTGTTAATAAGAAGTAATGCTTCACTTTGATATGCACTGTAAATATATTATTAAATGGCTACAGATTCTTAAAACAAAAAGTGTTGAAGTTAGATTTAATACAGTACAAACATTGGTTCATCGTAAAGGAAAGTTAAAATGAATAATAAATATGCTTGAGAAAATAACTTCAAAAAGGTGGTAATTAATGTCAAATGGCAAAAGATTGAGTTAGAGAATATAATTAGTCACCAAGAATCAAAAGTTAAATAAGTCTGTACTTTAGGCCCTCTGCAAATCTTGGAAAAAATATGCAAAGATATAGTTTTATGGGATGTGGCAGAAAACTGCACAGTGATGGAAATAACATTTACAAGACAACAAAAACCTAGGGAACAAAAACAGGGGTGTGAATATTAGCATGGAGGTGGGTGATTTGATTATTTAAAAGAAGGACCCAACTGTTGCATTGCTTCCGAATCAAACATTTTTAAGATTTCTGTTTTTACTTAAAAAAAAAAGTGGCTTTAGTTTGGCATTAAGATTGCTGTTTTTACTTAAAAAAAAAGTGGCTTTAGTTTGGCACCTGATAGTTTTAATATAAATAAGCTTTAATAATGTCCCTGTAATGAGGTTTATCATAAAGGGGTCTCTTCATATTGTGGATTGATAATGCTGAAGTTTTATCATTCCAGTTTTCATCCCATTTAATGTTTTTAACACCTGCAGCACTGATAAGTGGAATGATGTTCCCAAAATGCTGTACATGGTGTTAAAATAAACTAGAGATGATTTTTGTATCTGTTTGAAGCCCTGATTATAAAGCAGGTTAACTAGAACACATGAGTTGAAATTCTCAGATCTCATAAGGTTAGTTGGAAGGCCTTCGAGCTAAATGAATAGATTTTTTATAAAAAATAGTTTGACCAGACTTAACACTCATTCACCTTGATGCTCAATGATTCATTCTTAAATGTGAGGCAATAGTTGGAGAAGTTAAACAGCTAAGAGGGGGAAAGAGAGAATCAAATGTACAGTCCTCTTGAAAATGATGGAGTAACTTATTTCCTAGTTGCTACCTATAATTTCCATTAAGGGAACACTAGTATGGTATAATCAAATTGACAAAATCACTGGATTTGTTACTTGGCATCTAACACAATCATCCTGTGTCACCCTAAGCTGATTTCAGTACTTCAAATTGTGGGTAGGCATTATTAACAGTAAGGATGTATGCTTCAAATACAGTAATCGTAATTCCCTCTTCCTGTTAGTGACACTATAGAATCTCTCTTATTTGGCAGATGGTACCTGAAGGTGCGCTACAATACCGCTACAATACATTATGAGAGAGCGAGTATCAAAATGCACCAGAACTATGCAGGGGCACCAGGACTTTTCTTCATTTCCAGAAATGATCCCGTGTCAACACCTGAAATGGTCAGCAATGTGTACAGCAAATGGGAAGAAAAAGGCCATGAGGTAAGTAACTCAGATATTTTGTATTCGAGTGTCAGAAGGTGGAATATTAAAAAGAACTGTTTATTCAAAAGGATATTCTTTATGCAGCGCTAAAGAACAAATGATGAAATCTTACCAGGATCTTGGAAAGGATTTGTTATTTGAAATTATTATCAATAACTGTGGAATAAGATGGGTCATTTTAGAGACTGCATACATACAGAACTAGGATAGCAAGGCATAAAATCTTAACCTTGCATTTTATTACAGATTTGTGATATACTGAGATAATTAATAAGTCAAAGTTCTGCAGTTGTGAAAGCAAAACGTCATGATTTTTGTTTATGACATGCCAGTTATGCTTTCCCAGAGAATTAGCATTGTACTTGAGTAAAATGGAAGTAATTTCTGATGGTATGAAAATATTAATTAATGTCAAAACTCACTTTACGTGTGTTTTTCTCAGATTATGAGGAATTAGAAAAAGAGATCTGATCTTTGAATTGCATACGGGATTTTAAATTTAGATTCTTCAAGTATAGTATTCACAGTTGCTGTAGTTACTGGTGAGGCTAATTGATTTAAGTGAATACTTAACTCAAGTTTGGTTATTGCTATGTATAGATGTACTTCATTGCAGTGTGTTAGTCTGTTAAACTAAACTGAGTGGTGAGTTAGGTCAGGGTGCTACCCAAAGCCATGTTACACTATAGGTGTCTTCACCATTCTGATGCACAGCACTTTAATTATAGGTGGACCAAAACCTTGCTCTGATTTTCCCCTATACATTTTTCCATTTTAAAGACTGCCACAGATACTGTATTAGCAGTACCAAAGAACATCTCAAACATTACATCACTGGCATAGGATATATCAATACCAGAAATGGAATTCTAACTAGATTGCTTTACAGTTCTGTATGGAATGCACAGTATACTGTACTAAACATATTGTTTACGTTACTACTGTATACTGTAGTAAGAACAAGCCCAGACAAACAATAGGCAAATAAAACATTCCATTGATAACAATTGGTATCATTAACAAGTTTTTAAAAGTGTACTGAATACTGTGATATGTGAAACCCAACAATGAATAAGACTATTTAAATATGAGGCATAAAATTTTTCATATTCCAGTATTTGTCAGTTTTTCCCTTCTAATCATCATTGTTATACTGTACTGTATACATTGCAATAAATATAAAAAAAATTATGTACAGTGTTACATGGGAAAATGAATATGAGGCTAACTTATCAAAAGTAACTGCAATTACTTTTGAAAGTAATTACAGCTCAGGTTAGAGGTTAAAGTCTGATGGGCATGAGGTGGACTGTCTTCACTACTCAAAAAGGGGAAGCTAAATCTTTAAAGCCCTTCAGAGTTCTCATGAGGAGCCAATGAAAAGCTTCATGAAGATTGAAGTGAGGATGCAGAGGATGATGGTGGTGGTAAATGTGCTCTAGACTGTTGTGAAGATGCTAGTCTTGGTTGAGATTATGATGTAGGTGGCATCAGGACTGTGGTGATGATTTTGAAAATAAGTAAAACTCTGCTGTGCTCCTGCATTTACAGTGCTTTTCCCATCAACATGGTTTTGATGAGGCTGTTATCAGTTTTATGGAATGTTTCCTAAGGTGATCTACAGAAACACTAAGATGAATGAAGTACTCCTTCAGATTATGAGCAAATTGAATAATATAGCTAAACTGGCATTTGGTTGGTTTACTCTTCTTTAGCTCTGCTCCATGACCATAGGTAATGGAATACAGCCAATAAGGCTCCCTGAGGGTGCTGATGACTTCTTGATCAAGATTGGTGATCAGGTCATGCTCATTGTGTATGAAGGAAGAAAAATGACTGTTCAGTGGGTACGGATTTCAAATACAATGGATGACTGTGGAAGTTATTATTATTATTATTATTATTATTATTATTATTATTATTATTATTATTATTATTATTTAGAAGATGAAACCTATTCATATGGAACAAGCCCACATGGGCCAGCGACTTGAAATTCAAGCTTCCAAAGAATATGGTGCCCATTAGGAATAAGTAAGAGGAGATAAAGGGAAGTACATAGAGAAGAGATCACACTTATTAAAAAAAAAAAAAAATTTACGCATAGATAAGACTGTATTAAAATGCAAGGAGAATAGTATTAGGGTAGTAATGCATTGCATCCTTGCTTGAACTTCTGAAGTTCCACTTGCACGACACCCTGTGGGGAGGCTCTTCCACAGTCCAATGGTGTGAAGAACAAAGGACCTGTGTAAAAGAGATTTTGGCAGCGAGGCACATTTACTGCATATTGGTGCTGCTGTTAAGCGAATCTGGTTACTCTCGGGAGGTAAAGGGGACCAGGGATCAGTTGTGATTGTGAAAGATCTCTGTTGAAACACGAGTTATGAAAAACTGACAAACTGGACCATCAGGAAACAGAAACCTACCACCACGAACCACTCTATCTAAAAGAGATAAATCTCTGGCAGAAGCAGACATCCACACCGGAGAACAGTATTCTAGTAAAGGAAGCACAAATGATCTAAAACAGGTTGCATTGATTTTATCACTGTTATAAATATATATGTGGCCTTACGAACAATACCTAACTTTTGTGCGGCACTGTTATAAATATATATGTGGCCTTACGAACAATACCTAACTTTTGTTCGGCATTTGCTGAAACTTTCATTAGGTTTTCTTAAAAGTTAGATGTGAGTCAAAAGTTACACCTAGAATAAAAGCTTTAGACTCATTCAGCAAAGTTCCATCCACCTGAAGGGGAGGGTGGGGTGGGAAATCTTTACGAGATCTGCTAATCAATAGTGTTTTGTTTTACTGGAGTTCACCTGATTACACCATTCACTATTCCTGTCCATGTGCCAATTGAGGCTGAGGGCAGCTTCATTTCTCATAAGTGGAGACTTTACTACACCCACAATCTTGTTTTCCAGGCCAACAACCATATCACTTGTATACACAAAAAATAACAGTAGACCAAGAACACTACCCTGTGGAACTCCAGACAAAATAGGCCTTGGTTCACTAAAGATCCCGTCCACAGCAACTCTCTGGTGCCTACCTGTAAGGAAAGCTTGAAGTAATCCTAAAACATATCCACCCACTCCAAGATTCTGAAGTTTATAAATAAGTGTCTTGTGATTTACTAAATTGAAAGCAGCACTAAAATCCATTTGAATAACTCTGCACTCTAAGCCCTTACCATGGTTCTCTTGCAAATGGCAAGTCAGGTCTAAAAGAGCATCACAGGTACCTAACTGCTTCATATATACATACTGATTATCAGCTAACAACCCTTTAGATTCCACAATACTTATATACTGTAGTGGCTTAAAAATAAGTTTTTCAGCAACTTTGGAAAATACAGGGAGAATAGCGATTGGCCTATAGTTACTACAGTCTGCAGATATGCCACTCTTTGGAACAGACACTGTATTACTAAGCTTGCGCTCATCCGCAAAGACACTACGTTGACATAAAAATCAATAGAATCTGCTTATCTTGCGAGACAACATACTAGAAACGTTTTTAAAAATACGAAGGGAAGAAACCATCAGGATCTTCTCCACCCCAGCTATCAAGATTATCCAGAATTTTCTTAACATCCCTGGAGCGAAATGCAAATTTGTAAGATTAGGTTCAGGATGACAAGTATCAGGGAGAGGGACATCCTCAGCTGATTGCTTAGCTTCAAAAGCTCGATGAAGCAGTTCAGCCTTTTCCCTAGGGCCAGTAACCAATCTACCATCATCTGTTCATAGTGGTAGAATGGAAGACGAGCCTGACCCAGAGATAGATGATGCCAATTTGGTCCACCACAGATGAGGCTGAGTAATCCCTTCACGTTTCCTCTTCAAGGAATTATTGTAATTTCTCTCGGTTGTATGGTAAGTTCTACTTGCAGCACAGCGAAACTCGGCAAAAATGTTGTACTGTAATTTCTATTTGAATGATTTTGTCTCCATGCATTGAATTTGGTTTGTTTGTCATGGTAAAAGCTCGTCTACATGTATCCTCAAACCATGGCTGGTCATTTGTCCTTAATTTGATTGCCTTTCTAGGGACTAGTATCTTGTTAAAATAGCCATCAGCATTTCATTTAACTTTTTCTTGAGGTCAGGATCTAATATAGCATCTGAAATATTGAGTGTCTGACAAGCTTCAATTATGCGATCCAAATTGGCTCTGGATTTTAGCCAGACTGTTTTCCCAAAGGTAGCAGTAGGAATATACTGATTGACGGATATATCCATCTCAACGGCGCAATGATCAGAAATGCCTGTATATTCACAGACCTTGGACTTGACAATAGCTGGAACTTCTGTGAATATGAGGCCTAAGCTATTACCAGAAATGTTATGCTAAATAATACTAAATTCAGCCATGGACTTGGAGTAAAGTAATATTGAACCAATCGGTGGTTATTGACACTGTAACCCAAGCTTTGCTGCTGGATCTACAGTGAAACCCCATTACTTCAGTGTTCTTGACTGTTGGTGCTCTAGTCAGACTGCTGGGTGAAAAATTCATGGCTTTATGTTGCCATCCCTAGTTGCATTCAAAAACATCTACACTTATCCATTCTGAACATAATGAAAATCATGGGCACATCATGTATCGTTCTTCCACGATGGCCGAGAAATTTGTACAACAAGCATTTGCTACCTCATGACCAGCCCTCAACACCTTATCTTGAAATTGAATATGCCTTAAATGCATGGCAAAAATTTAAACACCAAAGGTTACTGGTGCTAAAGAACAGTTGTTTTTTATGCTTCAGACATTGTTGCTATATCTAATGGCATACCAGATTCTAATTTAGCTACCCCAGATTTCATATATTTTTTACTGTCCAGTCAGCAACTTAATTTGTTACTTTTAATCTAACACTCTCATCCTCTGTCAACCTAAGCTGATTTCACCTTCAGTCTTATAATCCTTACTCAGTGTATGATTTGTAGATTCATTTGAAATATTAGGGCGTAAGGATAGTTCTTGCATACCTAATTGCTTTGATATATGTTATTATTTTTATGCAACGCTTTGAGCATTTCTCAGGCTTCTGTTTTTGGAATTGCAACTATGTCTCTGAAAACAAAATTTGGACATCAGATACATTACTGTGTACATTATCCAAGTGCTAGTGATAATAATCATTTGTAGCAGGTAGGAGAAAAAAGGGATAATAGCCCCCCATCAAAAAGGGCTGCTATGCTTGTGTCAGACCATCCAGCTTCCTTGGGGAACCACTAGCACATTTTTTACTTACCCAGGAATCTAATTGCTCCACAGTATGGAGTTTGGCACTTGAGTTATGTGGAACCATTGTGGTACTTGAGTTATGTGAAGCCGTTGTAAGGGCCTTGCTTATGCAGGCAGCATAGTTACATAGTGTTAGCATTTCATGAAAGTTTTAACTATGTAACCAACGCTCATAATGCTTTATAAGTAAACTGGTACATTTATGGGTCCCTTCATTAATGGTAGAGAGCAGCATAGAAATCAGCAATGGAGGTTGATGAGCTGCATTAGGAAAAATGGGGCAAGATTTACATTGATTCAGGGATCAGTTTACAGCATGCATGCATGGGCAATGTATGATCCTGCAATAGACCATGTATTGTATTTACTTTATATGTATTAAAATAAAATATTACTCTGTTCAACAAATATTAAAATTATTTCTGTCCGGAGTTGTCACTTATTAGCTCATTTCTGTCAGGAAATGAGCTCTTACAGAATGCCACTATTGTATTTCAGTAAATTTGGTAATTTAAGAGAAGATAAAAGAAGTACACATTTTAAATTAAAACTAGTTTAAATGCCTTCTTTTCTGGAAATGATAAACATGAACGTTTCTACTGTATCACTGTGTGACTCTAGTCTACAATCTTATGATATTCAGAAACTTCAAAATCAATAAAGATATTGCCAAGAAAGTGGATTTTGATCAAAATCCTGTAGATAATTTTTTTACCATTTTTTCTCAAAGTAAAGTTGGTTTTTAGAAGATATATATACAGTACACACACACACACATATATATATATATTTTATTAGTAATTCTACAGTATAGCTGCAGTTTGGTGTAATATTGAATGCACATAAATATTGCTAAAAAATATCATTCAGCCCAGAGTCACTTAGAAAAAGATAGTCTCTCCCAAAGGTTGCCCATGCCTGTTTTACAGTCAGCTGTAGCTTAATGATCCCAGTGCACTTTAACGTGAGTTTATCCTTGACAGGTATTCGTGAAGTGCTGGGATAAGTCGAGACACGTCAGCCATTACCGACTGTATCAGAAGGAGTATGAAGATCATGTGATCGCATTCCTTGAGAGGATTAGGCTTATTGAGCCTGCAAGACATAGGGCTTCAATGTGATCAGAGGAGCTTTCTGAGAACCTTTTTTGAGTTTGTTGAAGATTATATAAGATATATAGATATTTTATGAAGTCGTGACATAGTATTATTTCTTGCTAGCTAATTCAAACCTTTAGCAACATCATGAAATCATCTGGGTTTGTATGCATTAGGTTTGGTAAAGAAATATAAGGGGCCATTTTGATGATTCATAATTAGTATGTACATGTATTTTTCTGTCACAGATTTCTTTGCATTATCGTTTTCATGAATCTTCCATAGGAAACTCACCTTCTTCAGTTTAGACTTTTGATACGTTCGATCCATGGATCTGTTCTGTAATGTTTTGTTAGTAAATATTATTCATTGCATATTTGTTTCTTTGGCGTGCATGCCTGATTGCCACATATGTTAATGAAGTAAGGAAAGTGTGCAAGTAGATTGCAAAAAAGTTTCAATCAAAAGGTGGTTTATTACTATAAAAACATGTGCTTTATATGGAAAGTTAGTACACTGGACTGCATATTAAATTCGTTTAAAGTGGATTCCAAACATAACTGATGCATGTTGATTTGTTTGTCCTTTAAGAAACATTACTGTATTTCCTATCCAAAGAATTTTAGTTCATTCAATCTTCCCAGTTTGATAATGAAGCTATTTTCTTAATTGTATGTGGCAGTAATGAACATCATTTTTAGAAATACTCAGTAGGAATGCACCATGTATGAGTGAATGCATGTGAATACAAATATCTAAACTTATTTTATGTGAAATGTTCAAAACTTCAACCAGTCACAAATGTCAAAGTATGACAACAAATCAGTTCAGGGAATTTTGTAAATAAAATCTAGATTTTATCATTAAAAAGAAATCCCTGTTTTGTGATTAAACTGCCTAATAGTAATACAGATCTCCAATGCCAATGAATAAAGAATTACACATAAGTCAGGGAAAATTATTTCTTGGCAAAGTTAAAAGAAATAATAAAACTAAATCAGTCTGGAGTACAGCAGAGAACTGCTGAATTATTTTCTTTGAATTACTGGTTGAATAAACTCTTTAACACAGTTGCTCTCCAGATGTACACCAATTTTATAAACTTTGTAAATAGCCACCTCTAGATTTGGTACTGGTATGGAAACCTTCACGTATAAATGTTTATGTGCATGACCAGTTTGTGCTAGTTGGACTCCTGAAGATATGTAGAATTTTAATGAAAATGACCACTAATTTTTCTCAATTTGCCTGTTGTTTGCTAATGTATCAGTTTCCTTTTGCAGATTTTTTTTTTGTTACAGTCTGTGTTCACTGGCTGTGTTCATTCAAGTAAAGTGAAACAATAGCAAAGAGTTGGTGCAATGTTTGGTGATTATTTAATTCTGAGGAAATGCAAATTATATATACTTAATAATGACATTTATGCTAAGGCTTATTCTGTTCCATTTGTTGAGTTGTTTGCCATCTTCTCTAGCATTATATAGTGAAGATAAAGAATTTTCCCCATTCAAGACAGTTCCTTGTGCACTTCCTTTATTGCAATTGAGGTTATATCGTGCCACTCATAATTATGATAGTGTGCTAGATCCTATTCCAACAGATGTTCCAGGCCTACTTAAGGTTAACATCTAGACGTTGATTGACACATGAGATCATTTTACAACAGCTCTGAACTTCATACATAATCGTATATTATCAGTCAGTAGTGAAAAAACTGTAAGGCTAGTCTTGTGCCAAAAAGGAAATCACAAAATGTAATTGAATACCTTTAAACACACCTGAAATTAGTTCAGACAGCCATTCATCGGAGAAACTGAACCAGCTACTGTAAGTTTTGCCCTATTGTATCCCAAGGAAAACTATCAAAATCCTGAATAATATCACTACCATGGTTACAGTATGGTAATCAAACCAAGTTCATCACATTACATTAATTTTATCCAGCTGAACTAACAACATTTGCTGGAAGTCACCTTGCAACAAATAGTTGAAAGATTTCCCAAGATATGTATAAATGTACGTAATTCAGTAACCAAGCCACAAGGAAAACTTAGCCTCATCTTAGGTGGACAAAGTTAAAACCACCCATCTTCTGAGTAACCAAGCCACAAGGAAAACCTAACCTCATCTTAGGTGGACAAAATTAAAACCACTCCTATTTGGAGTTAATACATCTGCTGTCTCTGTGTTTAGTTTAAGATGGGAAACTATTCATTAAACTAAAAGAACAAAGCAGAGAAATTATTGATTGGGAGGTGAGGCTAATTAAATAGACTTAGTTGACTTTCCTGCATCTTATATCATGTATCTGTTTTCCAGATCCAAGTGTAATCATATATATTTTGGTTCTAGACATACTGTAAAGCTTCTAGGTATCCTGGATAGTTGGGATGGAAAAAATCAAGATGAGTTTTGCCATTTATGTTTTAAGAATATTTGGTCTTTTTCCCTAAATCAGTATACTTTATCATTTTTTGTAAAAAGAACTTTCCTATGTGGATAGAAATTATTCAACATGGTGCCTGTTTCAAAGTGTTGTATGAGTACACACTAAAACCATCTCAGCAAATCTTGATTATTACTGTGCTTTGAGTGAAAAACTGACATTAAGTCTTTTATTCCCTGAATCTTCACATTAACTGAGTCAGTATGCCTACAGGGAACACTTAGTTCCTTGTGATTCCCCAATAAATCTAGCTAGTTGCATCCATGAAAACCTTACAGTGGGTATAAGTCCAGTCTTATACCAACTTATCTTTCTTCTTTGGCTTCGGTAACCATAGGGCTTTTATATTCTTCATACCTTCTATACATAGATGTTGGAGCTTGCATGCTTGATCTCATTGGCAGGCTTTTTAACTGGCAATGTGAAGTTTTCAAAGGTGATGTTTTTAGTGGACACTCATATATCTCTACTGGAGCTCTATGGGAAAGTGTTCTAAGACCATATTTGTAGTTCAACTGGATGAAATTACTGCAATATGATGAACTTTGTTTGAGTATCATGATTTGAACTGATCTTCAAACCAAGATGGTATATTTTTCAGGGTTGTGATACTTAACCTTAGGATGCAACAGGGCAAAATCTTATAGTAACTGTAGCTCAGTAAATGGTTTAGTCAATGGTTTATGAAGTCCATTAGAACTAAAGCTACTAAGTAGCTGATCTCACAAAAGGATTTGCAAGTACACTTTAATAGTTCCCAATATTCAGTGATAGCTGGTGTTACCTCTGACTTAAGGTGTCTTCCCAGCACTTGAAAAAAACATATCCCATGCTGCTGGAAAACTGGATATTGTCTCTATTGCTTCCTGTGTCTAAGGGCACAATGGTATTAATGCCACTTGCTGTAATGCTTTGTATATCTAAAAAGAGAGTGGTATTAATGTCAACAGCCTTTTAGGATCTTCATTTTTTAGGGAAGGCTACGCAAAGTGGTAGTTTCCTTTCCCCAGTAATCACCAGAAGGTATCATGATTGGCTTTCGTCCACAAGTGTTCTTTCACCGGGGAACTTCTGCTAGTGCATTTAGTCCTTGTGCTTCAAGAACTAATACATACTGGCTCTTTCCCTCTGAAGAGCATGACCGTCATCATTCTGCTATTGCACCATTGCCAAAATCAAGAAATCCACAGAATGGAAGTATGTGGTTTTAAACAGAGTCATGGCCTTTGTTACATTTATGAACTGCAGCATCATTACTGCTGTCAGAAGACGTCCGCTGTTTTACAACAAGGGGAGTGAAAGTCCTGTAATATTGTACAGGGCAGTGCTTTAACAGGATACTGATTCTTTGCAAAGCTCATGAAATCCAGTTCAAATACTGGGAGAACTAAAGATCTGAGGCATCACTTACATGCACATAGCCAAATGAACAATCGGATGACATATTTTTAAGTTATGTGAAAAAACTAACTTTAAGTTAAAATATTGCCAAGTACTATAAAAAAAATTCAGAATGATTAACTACAGATGCAGTTGTGAACAAACTCAGACACTGAAATTGATTAACTCTTCAGCTTAGAAGGTACTGCAGAGAAGGCAGCAGTTAACTTGCCAACATACATCATCATTTCAGTTGGGTGGCCTGACAAAGTATTCTATTTACAAAGTCTTTGCCAAACAGTTCCAGTGGCATGTCATCAGACTAAACTTTCATAAATCAAAGTCTCTACCACCCTCTAACTTTTAACTGGCGATGGATAATTCATATAGAGGCCAAAGGACCAAGCTGTCGTACTTTACTAAAATTTTCCCCGTAGGGGTGTTGTGCCGTCAGTGAACCTCATGCAGTGCACTGTAGGCATTACTTAAGGTTCTTTGCAACGTCCCCTCAGCCCCTAGCTACAACCCCTTTCATTCCTTTTACTGTACCTCCATTCATAATCTCTTTCTTCCATCTTGCTACCCACCTTCTAACAATTGTTTCATAGTGCAACTGAGAGGTTTTCCTCCTGTTACACCTTTCAAACCTTTCTACTGTCAATATCTGTTTCAGCTCTGAATGACACCATAGGTCCCAGCACTTGGCCTTTGGCCTAATTCTCTATTCCTTCCTTCCTTCCTTCCTTCTATATTCCTTTAATAAACTTTTGAGGCTATGCAGTATTTAGCACAAAATTCATCTTCTTGACATCTGTTTTCTTAAGTATCTCGGCTGCCAAATTAGTTTTTGATTTAGAGAAGCTAGAAAAGCATTGGCAATTGCTGCACTTTGGGCAAAGTTGCATGCAGTAAATTCTGCTAAAGACATTTTGTTCCCCATTCCAGTGAAGATGTTTTCCAGGTAAGTGGAAACTGATTAACAATGAACCTACTGCCAAAATCAGATGAATCTGGCTACTACCACTTAATGTGCCAATATTTATTCTTCCAGCACTAACAAAGACTGTTGAAAGGACAATCTGCAAGTATGTAACTATGTACTTTGAGCTTAGATAGCTGCTCTCTTCATCTGAGATAACTTTGGGAAATGGATGTGAATCCTGATTTGGTGAAGTAGAGCACAGTGTAGAATTTTATACTCAACCATGTAGCTCTTATAGAACAATAGTTATTAATAAATTTCGTCAGTAAGGTGTGGACATTTGTTTGATCTTGACGTCGTTAAATAACCGGCAGATAAAGCAACTCTTGTTGTAGTTATCTGTTGTTCTTAATAGGGATGTGGTGTTAATTGATAAGTGGTGTAGTTGGTGTGATAAAAGGCTGAATTATCGCAAATTGTGAACTTAATGATTATTCAACTTGGCTTCATCATCCACTCAATGATTTACTGCACTCTGGAAACACTGTGCTTAAGGAATAGCACTTGGTATACTTCATTTCCAAGGTTTATTTTGCACAGCATTAGAAGAAATGTATCATCCATTGCTGTCAGAATACTATATATTTCCTTTTTCCCAGCAATGACAGCGATGATTCTGACGAGCGTTAAAATCTTTTCTGTTTCAGTAACTTGCATAAACCTCACATCATCCAGGAGCATTCAGTAACACTTTCAGATCTTGTCCATCATGGGTTATGGTATACACATTTTTATTGAACAGGATAATAAAGTAAATAAATATGCCGTCTTATAAAATAGGCAGTAAAGTCCACTAACATTCCTTCTTATGGAATGGGCTAATAAAGTCCATTGTATGTCTTCTTATAGTACAGGCCAATACTGTCCATTAACATTCCTTCTTATGGAACAGGCGTATAAAATCCATCATATTCCTTCTTATAGTACAGGCCAGTAAAGTCCATTACAGTATATGCCTTCTTATAGAACATGCCAATAAATCCATTACCATTCCTTCTTATGGAACAGGCGTATAAAATCCATCATATTCCTTCTTATAGTGCAGGCCAGTAAAGTCCATTATATGCCTTCTTATAGAACAGGCCAATAAATCCATTACCAGTCCTTCTTATGGAAGAGTCCAATAAAGTCCATTAACCTTCCTTCTTATGGAACAGGCCAGTAAAGTCGATTATATGCCTTCTTAAGGAACAGGTCAGTAAAGTCCATCAGCACGTCTTCTTATGAAAGGCCAATAAAATATGGAAGAGGTAAATAAATTTCCAACGGCGACCCCATATAAAAATGGGAACAAGCTGGGAAGAAGAAGAAGATGTCTTCTTATGGGGCAGGCCAGTAAAGCCCAGTAAGATTCTCCCCATGGAAAAAACAAAGTCCACTAGCAGTGCCCTGATAACAGCTGATATTATACTGTTACTGATATCATACTGTTACTTATGCTCAAATTAAAGAGTGTATCAGAAAGATATATGGGCCAGTTAATGCAATACACTAGTTATATTGTTAATAATATCCAAATTTTAGAAGTTTTATGAACACTTGCTGTAGTGATTCTCAGCAAAGAATAGTACAGGATATACACTATGAAACTTTGTCATGGTACTTACTGATTTGCTGGTTTGTTTTTCTTATAGAATATAGAAAAATGAAGGTTTTCCTTAGAAGGGCTGTTTATGAATGCTTTACTGCATGTGAGTTCAGAATTTTTTTTTCTGACCAAAAAATGACATTAGTTTTGTATGACTATCTGTCTTAAAAGTTAAAAAGTTTCCTTTTTAAGTCTCTCTCTCTCTCTCTCTCTGTTTTACACTCACATAAACACACACACACACGCACATTTATATGTATGTATGTATGTATATATATATATATATATATATATATATATATATATATATATATATATATATATATGTGTGTGTGTGTGTGTGTGTGTGTGTCCGTCCGTGTGTGGGCGTGTGTATGTGTGTGTGTGTCAAAGAGAGACAGAGGGAGCTTACAATGAGAAAAAGATGCATATATAAATTATATACATATATATATATATATATATATATATATATATATATATATATATATATATAATAAATACACACAGACATTCTTTTGATTATGCTCTGCGGAGAGATAAAAAAAAAGGAAGACTTCTTATCATCCTACCCATCTGAGAGTGAGTGGAGTGAACTTTTATCTACCTGAAGAATAAGTGTCTTGTCAACAATATTAAGGAGACTTGCGTCATCATCCTCATCATCACTTCATTAGATAAAATGATAAAAGAGTTGTTAATCCTCTGCGAAACTTCAAGGTAACAGATAAGTATATAAAACAAGGTTTTATACATTTTATACATTGCGAGTCCCACTGGTGACGAAGCACTGATCACTTATAATTCCCCATTAGAAGGAAGGAAGGAATTTGGGAATTAGGCCAAAGGCCAAGCGCTGGTGCCTATGAGGTCATTCAGTGCTGGAAAGGAAATTGAAGGCAGAAAGGTTTGAAAGGCGTAAAAGAAGGAGAGGGTGGATAGCAAGATGGAAGAAAGAGAATATGAATGGAGGTGCAGTAAAAGGAATGAAAGGGGTTGCTGCTAGGGGCCGAAGGGACGCTGCAAAGAATCTTAAGTAATGCCTACAGTGCACTGCGTGAGGTGCACTGACGGCACTAACCCCCTATTGAGAATTCTCCTTTGGTGTCAGTTATTCCCAAGGTATAGTGAATTGGATATTAAACTAAATTTGTGGCTTAGTACTTATATATATATATATATATATGTGTGTGTGTGTGTGTGTGTGTGCGGGCGCGCGCGCTATCTAGCTCGGCTCCTGTAGGCACCAGACCTACTTGGACTACAAAGAGGCTGGAGAAGGGTGGAGATTTGTTGAAGTTAAAGCAGGGGATGACGCTGCCGATGATGAATGACAAGGCACGTATGATATTACAGCGTTGAAAACCCGTATCTATCGTGCGTAATCTATTAATGAATACCAAAGGTATAATGAAAACATTCTATGTTCTCCTACAAGAACGTCCTACGTTCTTGTAGGATATTCCTTATGAATTGATGCATGAAATTTAGGGATAGAGCCTGAGCACCTGGATCCTGAGGTCATTCAGCTCTGGGAGAATCCTTACGAACTCTTCGTGAAACAGAGTCTTAGATATCTCTCGAAAATACTTCAGGATATTTGAAGTCGGAAAGCATCCCTTTCTTACCATTCTGGGTGATTCACAACATTGTTTCTGTGACTGTCCGTCACTAACCGTCTAAAGTGTACAAAGGTAAGGGTAATTTTGTTGTCAGGATGACGTCCATCACACGAAAACAAGATGATAATACTTTTCCACAGATAACCCGAATGAGGAAGCACTCGAGAATATTGTTGAGCTCTTTATCTCACGAAAAGTCAGTTCAGGAATGGAAAGTTCCCTTGTACTGAGACAGAAATAAATATGGAGGCCTCGAGCCCTTGGCGATTGAAAATAAAGTAATGTTTCTTAATATCGGTAAAATCTTCATTACCTCCCACCTCTAAATCTGTCGATATATTAGATATAGCTTTTAAGATTTCGTTCATGTAAATACTTGACCGTTTTCATTTCATTTGTGTGCATACTGATATAGAGATATATTAAAATATTTCAGTATGCTCCATTTTCAAGCCTAGTTCCTTAAATGTGGTGTATAGCATTTTTACTTCATTTGTGACGTAATGCATTTTTCCTAGTGTTTGAAAACTTGGTCGAGTGAAAATCCTTAGATTCTCAGCTGAGAAAAGATAACGAATGGCTATTATCGTCATTATCAAGAAAACCTTGAAACAGAACTTCATGTCTGAGAGAACAGGTGGTTCTGAGTAGTAGTTTGGGATTTGGTAAAGACACAGGTCGCTGGGAAGGGTTCGAACACCTCAGCGAACACTGTTCCTGACTGGCTGGTAGTGGCGACGTTTGGCAACTGTTCACCTTAGTTTAGGCAACTGCTCACCTTGGTTGCGGCAACTGTTCACCAAGTTTTCGGTAACTGTTCACCTAGTTTCGGCAACTGGTCACCTAGTTCGGCAACTGATCACTTAATTTCCCTCGTTACTTCAAAAGGAAGGCGAAGAAGATGCCATTGTCTACACTCCAAGGTGACTAATTTGCTCGATACAAACATCATTTTCTGTCCTTTAGCTTTTAAAACTCCCATTAAAGACGGGCAATTAACCATCAATAGCAAAACAAGTGTATTGTAACATCATTAAATACTGATGAGAACTGGTAACTTCGTTAGGCTTTGAAAGGGTCTTTGAATTTAAGCAACATATGCGTTTTCTTTATTGTGACCTTAATATCAAATAGGAGTAAGTTACTGAAAGTGTCTTTGAATTTAGGCAACATATGTGTCATCTTAATTTTGTCCTTAATGTTAAATAGGAGTCAGCTACTGAGTTTCATACTTCCAATGAATTGTTTCTTTCACCGTTGCTGTAGCATAGACCTATTTCCTTGGACAATTACGGAATTTTTGACCACTTTCCAAGCTATTATTATTAATATCTTAATACCTTCTGCTGAGTAGGATAACATTCCTAAAATATCCACGTCAGATATTAACGTAATGGTATCATTTATCTTGTTTTAAATTTCTCTTTCTAAGATCTTTTTCTCATGATAGAAAACTGACTGTCTCTACGATGTTTTTAGCTTATCAAAAACAACAATTGTTTAGTGAATTGAAGAGGGCCTCTTGTCTTCTGGAGTTAGAATTGGAATATAAAATTTAGGCCCAAGGCAAGCGCTGGGACCTATGAGGTCATTCAGAGTTGAATGGGATATTAAGAGTAAAGAAGGCTTTAAAGGTGTAACAGGAGGAAAACCTCGCAACTGCACTATGAAATAAGTGTTAAGAGAGGGTGGAAAATAAGATGGAAGAAAGAGACTATGAAAGGGGTTGCAGCAAGGGACCGGAGCGACGCTGCCAGGAACCTTAAGTAATGCCTACAGTGCACCGCATGAGGTGCACTATCGTCACTCTCCCCCCGCGGGGTTCGTGTCTTCCGGGTGAATCGTTGAATGTTCATAATGCTTCTGAATTTCTGACACGTACCCCTGATTCTAAATAAGATAATTATTACTTTAGTATTTTGCAAGAGTGTTTTCCTACTTCCGCGAAACATATTCATGTAGCTATCACAAACATTTTCGCACCTGAAGTGTCCTCTCTGTCAAACATTCACATTGTTAGCCTTGCCTTGTATATATAAATATTCATGCAGCTGTCTTGTGTATAGTCTCAGACTAACATTCATGTAACTGCCGTGTCTTTTCAAGGAATCGTTCCGAAGGGGAAGGGGAGGTGTTGGGTTTAGTGCCCTCAGGGCACCTCACGTGGTGCACTGTATGCATTACTAAAGGTTGTTGACAGCGTCCCTTCGGGCCATAGCTGCACCCACTTTTCAGCCTTTTATTTTAACCCCTTTCACCGCTTCCTGTCTGCTAGCTTTGCTGTCCAACCACTCAAACTCCCTTTTCACTATTGGAATATTGACACATAGGATTTAGTCCAAAGGCCAAGCGCTGGGACCTGTGAGGTCATTCAGCGTTGAACGGGAAATGGAGAGTAAAAGGTTTTGAAAGGTGTATCAGGAGGAAAACCTCGTGATTGCACTATGAAACAAATATTATGAAAGGTTGGAAAGTAAGTTGGAAGAAAGAGACTATGAACAGAGGTACAGTAAAAAGAATGAAAGTGGTTGCAGCTAGGGGTCGAAGGGACGTTGCATAGAACCTTAAGTCATGCCTACAGTGCACCGCGTGAGGAGTAATGACTACCCCATCACGGGACCCTTTTCACTGTCTTAGGCGCTGAATGGCAGAAAATGCCCAAGTGCTGACTTTATTTAAATTTTCATAAATCATAATAATCTCGTGAATCTTTCCAACATTTTCGCACTGCGTTGATCTTTATAATAATGCTTTTTCTTTTCTCCTGTTATATATGAGAGGTTTAAATTTCCTAGTTAACTGATTAATCATTTACTGACGAAAGTGTCAAAGTAATGTACAAATGTATAAGCTATAGTATAATATATAAATGTTACAATAATAGGGCCATCACCTATAATGCGGTAAAGTCTAAATAACTGTTTCATTCGTCCAATATTATACAGACATAACATTTATACAAACACATCCCCGTTGAACCCACGCCCCCCACCCCCCGACAAACTACCTAAACCCTCCCTGCCTCCCCACACCGCAAAAAAAAAAAGGTTAAGACCACCATCCTCAAAAAGTGAAGCAATGCAGTATTGTACGAAGAATCCTTACGAGTGCTTCTGTTGCTATGAGAATGGACACCTTTTTGCTGCGTTATTTGTCATTTTGCTCTTAGACACCAGTTATGTGTCTTCGTTGTTTGTACAATTTTGCTTTTTCCACATTTTTTTTTTTTTTTTTACATTTTAGGCCATAAAGCGTTTTAACAAACTAGGGGTGTTTTTTTTTATCTTCGCTCTTTATATTTCAGCCCGTAAAAATCTTGTACAAATGAGGAGTGTATAGTAACGTAATAGGCAATAAATAGATTGAATAAAGTTAATGAATAAAGCTGTATATATATATAATTATATATTTTATATATATATATATATATATATATATATATATATATATATATATAATATATATATATATATATATATATATATATATATATATATATATATATATATATATGTGTGTGTGTGTGTGTGTACACACACACACATACATATATATATGCACTGTAACACTATCATCACCATCATAAAAGCTCTCATGCATACAACTTCATTACCATCGTCTACGCCATATCCTAATATCGTTACATTGCTCGTCACCATAATTACCAGGATATAAAGTTGCCATAGTTTCCTATACTGACTTTTTTTTTCTGAAAAAATCTATTTTCAATCTCTCGTTTCATTTCAGCGGATGTTCTGATCAACAACAGAAGTGATTACAGAATTTCCCGACAGTATCTGGGAACGGTGAAGGCAGTGGTACTGGACTGGGCAGGTATAATTACTGGAGCTGAAATATATATATATATATATATATATATATATATATATATATATATATATATATATATATATATATATATATATATCAGACATGGGCATGATTATAAAAAAATTATGAAGGTTTGATTTTGATTATGGTCTGGAATAATTTTTGGTTGTGATTAGATTTAAATGATTATATACTGTGCTCAAATATGGAACAGTGCACCTAATAGGTTGTAGTTTGCTACCTACTTAGGCACTATGCTTAATCACTGCTAATCATTATTTTTTGTATAAATAATCACAGCAAAATGTGATTGTAATCATAATTTTATCATGCACAAAAAGAAAAAATCAAATCGTAATCAGAAAAGTGAAAAAAGTAATCATAATCTAATCACAATAATCAAAATCAAAATCAAATCATAATTTTTTATAATCATGCCCATGTCTGATGTCTATATATATATATATATATATATATATATATATATATATATATATACATATATACTATATATATATATATACATATACATATATATGTATATATATTATATATATATATATATATATATATATATATATATATATATATATATATATATATATATATATATATATATATTTTCAATGAAGCACGAAAGAATGCGTGCTTGAGAATATCATAAAATCAACGTAAGAAGGTGAGTGAAAACCGAAACTTTGAACAAGCACTTTCGTAGTTTATTCTACATTTTCAAGTTCACACTCACTCACCTTCTTACGTGGATTTTTGTGATATATATATATATATATATATATATATATATATATATATATATATATATATATATATATATATATATATATACATTTGTATTATACACACACACATATATACTGTATATATGTATATGTGTGTATATGTGTATGTGTGTGTGTGTGTGTGTGCATGTGTGTGTGTGAATGCACACTTATTTTCCATGCCAGAATTTATTATTTATGTCCTGAAAGTGTAGTCAACATTGGTGACATTCTTTATAAAAAAAAAGTTATATATTTTTGGCAAATTGCATCACGTAAAAGGGTTCATTTTGGTCGATGTTAGTGATTCCGAATCTCTGTTTACACCAAAAATCTGTAACCAACAATCAGGAAATCCGTTTTTCATTTACGAGTGATATCAGCGACTCAGGCTTCCACCTGTTTACACCTGAAACTTACGATCTAAACCAAGATTTAATGCTGGTTTCATTTACCGTCAGTATGTTTTATACTGAATCTAAGTGTAATGGCGTCATTAACACCAAAGCAAACTTGTTATTAATGTAATGTTAAATGGTGCATTCAATGCAAAAATCATGTCGCCAACAAAATGTTGAATGTTGCAATCAACACAAAGGAAACTATGTTATCAACTCAATGTTGAATGGTGTCATCAACACATTGTTTCATGGTGTAATCAGTACAAAGGAAAATCATGTTATCAACACAAAATAAACCATGTTATCAACACAAAATAAACCATATTATCAACACAACGTTAAATGACATAATCAAAGTAAAAGTAACCATGCTATCGATGCAATTATGCAATCAACGTTAGAAAATACCATGTTATCAGCGTATTTTTCAATTTTGTAATCAACACAAAAGACTGTTATCAACGCAATGTTAAATGACGTAATCAGCGTAAAAGAAACCATGTCATCAACGCAATATTAAATGAATCAATCAACGTGAAAGAAACCATGTTATCAACGCAATGTTAAATGAATCAATCAACGTAAAAGAAACCATGCCATCAACTCAAAGTTAAATAACGTAAACAGCGTAAAAGTAACCATGTTATCAACGCAATGTCAGAACCATATTATCAGCGCAAACATAGCAGCATTAAAAAAATCATGTTATCAACGCCACGTTAATTAACAAAGTCAGCATGAAATAAACTATGTTATCAACCCAGTGCTCAATAACGTAGCCAATGTAAAAGAAACCATGTTATCAGCGCAATGGACATTGAAGTAACCAGCGTAAAAGAAACTATGTTATCAACGAAACCTTAAATAAAAAAAAAAACCGGGGTAAAAGAACCATGTTATTAACGCAATGAAAAATTACATACCCAATGTAAAAGAAACCATGTTATCAACGCAATGGTCAATAAAGTAACCAACGTAAAAGAAACTATGTTATCAACGCAACCTTAAATAAAAAAAAACGGGGTGAAAGAAACCGTGTTATTAACGCAATGGAAAATTACGTACCCAACGTAAAAGAACCCATGTTATCAATGCGGTGTCAAATAACGTACCCAGCCTAAAAGAACCCATGTTATCAATGCAGTGTCAAATAACGTACCCAGCCTAAAAGAACCTATGTTATCAACGCAGGCACTGTTATCGACTGCGGGGTGTTCTCTCCTGCTGGGGCTTTCATGACCATTTTCGAGGAGGAAGGGGTACCCGTGACCAACGACGAGGCCAGGGGTCCCATGGGCATGCATAAGAGGGTGAGTTGTTTGTTGTTTCTGTTTTTGTTGTTTCATTGATGTTGTTGTTCTGCATAGTTTTTCCTGGAGTGATTCATGTCGTAGCGTCAAGTCTTGTTTGACTCTATCGTTGTTGCTGCTTTTACCGAGTGATTTTGTGGTAGTGTGTTTGTTGTTGTTTCCTAATAATTTTTGTTGTTGTTCCATTGGTGTTGTTGTTGTTTTGCACACTTTTTCCCGGAGTGATTCATGTTGTTGTGTGAAGTCTTGTTTGACTCTACTGTTGTCGTTGCTTTTACCGAGTGATTTTGTGGTAGTGTATTTGTTGTTGTTTCCTAATACTTTTTGTTATTATTCCATTGGTGTTGTCGTTGTTTTGCCCACTTTTTCCTGTAGTGACTCACGTTGTTGTGCGAACTCTTGTTTGACTCTTTCCTGTTGCTGTTGTTACTGAGTGATTTTGTGACAGCGGAGTTTCTGTTGTTTTCACCTGATAATTTTGTCTTTGTTGTTGTTGTGGCTAGTGTTGTGTTGTAAGTAATGTTTATGTTATCGCTATTAGCCGCTGGGGTCAAGGGGCGCTCCAGTGCCTGTTGCTGTGCTGCAAAAGGTTGCAAACGCCGATTATCCTATCTTAAAACTGGGAGATATTCTCTCAAGTACCTCTGTTCAAGATACGATCAAGTGACCTCTTTGTTTTGTTAGTTCATGATAATGATAATGGTATTGTACCCAGTTAAGAGTTAGCATTATCATCATCATCATCATCATCATCATCATTAGCAGCGTGTTCATGTCAGGTTCTTATTCAGGGATAGACGTGAGATGAGTTACCTCTCCCCGCTACGTTCTGTCTTCTGCGATATCTGCCTGAATTTCCATCTGGTTCAGGTCCCCTGCTCTGTCATTTTTTCCAGGTCTTCGTCCTGCTGCTTCCATTTCTGCCGCTTTTCGGTGATATTCTTATATTTACAGCCTAAGGCCACTTCTTGTAATAGGAGCTACTTCTATATCTGCTGTCTTTCTGTGATAATCTCATATTTACAGCCTAAGGCCACTTCTTGTGATAGGAGCTACTTCTATATCTGCTGTCTTTCTGTGATAATCTCATATTTACAGCCTAAGACCACTTGTTGTGATAAGAGCTGCTTCCATTTCTGCTGCTTTTCTGTAATACTCTCATATTTACAGCCTAAGGCCACTTCTTGCGATAAGAGCTACTTCTATTTCTGCTGCTTTTCTGTGATAATCTCATATTTACAGCCTAAGGCCACTTCTTGTGATAAGAGCCGCTTCTATATCTGCTGCTTTTCTGTGATAGTTTAAGAGCTGCTTCCATATCTGCTGCTTTTCTGTGACAGTTTCATATTTAGAACTTAAGCCCACTTCTTGTGATAAAAGCAACATAAACATAAATATGAGATAAATGTGAGAAGTATAAATTTAGTTATGCAATATTAAGGGCGCCTGGGATAAGTCGATTACTTATAATATAGATACGTAAATTATACAAATATCTAATTTTAATGATTCGCTGAATGCAAATAAGATGGCATTTTTTGCGAAGTAAATAGTCGGATTTATTGTAGCTAAACATTGCATATAGTGACTATTGTAATATCTAAAAATTTCATTTAGTAACTATTGAAATGATGAAATTGGTTTATCAAGAGTTTTCAAATAATACATAATGACTAGCGTTACTCTTCCGACCGTCTCATTCAGCAATATGTGCTGTACGGAATTAGCATGACCTCTCTCTCTCTCTCTCTCTCTCTCTCTCTCTCTCTCTCTCTCTCTCTCTATATATATATATATATATATATATATATATATATATATATATATATATATATATATATAACATACATATATATACATATACATAATATACATACATACATATATATATATATATATATATATATATATATATATATATATATATATATATATATATATATACATACATATATATATATATATATATATATATATATATATATATATATATATATATATATCCCCCATTATCCAATGATTGCCTTGTCGTCCGCCACAGGCTCACATTGTCAAAATGCTCGACATGGACAGCGTGAGGGCGAGATGGATAAAAGCCAAGGGCCGGCCACCAACAGAAGCTGATATTGACCGACTCTACTCCAAATTCGTTCCGAAGAATATCGAGGCTCTGGAACAGCACTCCAAACTCATTGAAGGTACTGGAGAGAGAGAGAGAGAGAGAGAGAGAGAGAGAGAGAGAGAGAGAGAGAGAGAGAATGGCCTTCCTCACCTTGCCATCACATGCGCTTGTGGTTACTGGACTCAGGGAATGAATTCCATGATGCCGTGATCCGCCTGGAAAAATAAAAAAAATATATATATATATATACTAATATATATGTATGAATAATTTTAAACTATAAACATATTGTTTATTATTATTATTATTATTATTATTAATTAATTTTAAACTTATTATTATTATTATTATTATTATTATTATTATTATTATTAAAAGATGAACCTTATATTGAAAAATTATTATTATTATTATTATTATTAAAGATGAAGCTTCCAAAAAAGCAACATGGTGCTCATTAAATTCAAGTACATATAACATTTTATATATATACATATATATATATAATATTAATATATATATATATATATATATATATATATATATATATATATATATATATATATATATATATATATATATATATATATATATACAATATATATATTTATGGTTAACTGTACTTTTGGTTAAAAGGGTTTGAAAGACCTTGATAAATTGCTGTCTTAAGAATCGGACTTATAAACTAGATCTGGCACTGATTAGGTTATACAATATCCATATAAAGAATGAAGGCCTACTTGGTACAATGCAGTTGGGAAGTTTCAGAATATCTGAGTGAAATTCAACAGTCAAATTTCAACCTTATCCCATTTTGTTAAAAATAAAACTTCAATTCTTAACGTGATTTTGGGTTTGATAACTCGTCATCTGACGCCTCACTGTCTTGTCAGTTTATCTTTTACCCTTTTATCATA
Organism: Macrobrachium rosenbergii; assembly: GCF_040412425.1. Taxonomy (NCBI): domain Eukaryota; kingdom Metazoa; phylum Arthropoda; class Malacostraca; order Decapoda; family Palaemonidae; genus Macrobrachium; species Macrobrachium rosenbergii. Next base: position 22,246,148 of record NC_089758.1, read on the forward strand.
TTTTTTTTTTTACCTTTAATCACTTTTTTATTTGTTTAATGACTCCACTAACATAAATGTCCCATATCTTTGCTATTTCTGGACGTCTTAATGAATATGTTTATATTTTAAGACTAATCATATATTTCTGTTTTTGATACCGAGTCTACTGTCACTGACTTCTTCCTTTCTCATCTAATATTTTTGAAACCACTACGTACCTCTGTGGTCCCATTGTTGTCCCTCTTTGGTGAAATAGTTTCAAGACGAATTTTGCCATAACGGTCCCCAAATATCTAAATAGCTAAAAAAAAAAAAACTGTTTGTCCATATTATCAGACCGTTGCCTGATAGTTTCCCTCTGAGAAGTTTTAAATTAAATCTAGGCCCTAGAAAGTTTTTCTTTAATTCATTAAGCTGTTGAAAAATGACCTAAACCACCAGTTCCCCGCCCCCCCCCAAAAAAAAAAGAAATCCCTTGGGCTATGCTTTCGAGAGGTAAATACCTATTCCTGACACCCCTGGACTTTGGAACAGTCTCCCTCAGGAAGTCGTGTAATTGAAACTTCAGAAGTTCAAGCGAAGATGCAATGCATTAATACCTTAATACAATTCTCCTTGCATTTTAATCATTTTCTCACATTTTTATCCATTTATTTATTAATTTGTAAGTTCAGTTTTTTAATAAGTGATTTCTTCTTTCTACATTTCTAATTACTTTTTGTTACGTCTCTCTTATGAAGACCATATTCTTTGGAAGCTTGAATCTCAAGTCAGTAGTTACTTAGGGCTTGTTCTGTATGAATAGGGTTCATCTTTTGAATAATAATAATAATAATAATAATAATAATAATAATAATAATAATAATAATAATAATAATAATAATAATAATAATAATAATAATAGCATGAGTCACTAAAATGCTGAAGAAATCCACAGTGGTATAGATGTAAATATATATTTTAGAAATATATACAGTACAAAAGAGAACTTTTAGAAATATGTATACAAAAGAAATATACATACAAAAGAGAGCTTTTTCGAGAACCTGCTCGAACCGAGCAGGTTTCGAAAGCTCTCATTGAGCATAGATATTTCTAAAGTATATATTTACATCTAAACCACTGAGGATTTCTTCACCAAAATAATAATAATAATAATAATAACAATAATATAATAATAATAATCACACATGCCTGGGCACCTTCCTACAGGTACAGTCGAGTGTATCAAGGAGCTGAGGAAAATGGGCATCAAAATTGGCTCCTGCACGGGATACCCATCCGACATTGTCAACAGACTGAAGCCACTGGCCGAAAAACAGGGCTATGTCCCGGATGTCTACGTCACGGCTGACGAAGTGCCGGCTGCGAGGCCCATGCCCTATATGGTTAGTTCCTTTCATTTACGATCTCTCTCTCTCTCTCTCTCTCTCTCTCTCTCTCTCTCTCTCTCTCTCTCTATATATATATAGATAGATAGATAGATAGATATCAGAACCATAAGAAAGAGATTTCGTGCTCTCTCTCTCTCTCTCTCTCTCTCTCTCTCTCTCTCTCTCTCTCTCTCTCTCTCTCTCTCAATATAGGTATTGGAAGTATAAGCAAGAGATTCCGTGAATCAGTCCCAGTAGAATCAGTGTCCCATATTAGATGTTAGCGAGCTTTCGAAAATTCTGAGTTTAGTTTTTAGTTAATAATAATAATAATAATAATAATAATAATAATAATAATAATAATAATAATAATAACACTGTGTTAAAAGTTACCTATATCTAGGATATGTACAGATTTTCCAGCAATATAATAATAGTAATAATAATAATAATAATAATAATAATAATAATAATAATAATAATAATAAAAATCTAACACAAAGGCATAAATAAGCAATTTAGCTAAATCCTGTGTTAAAAGTTACAGGTATCTAGGAAATGTGTAGATTTTTCAGCAACAACAACAACAACAATAATAATAATAATAATAATAATAATAATAATAATAATAATAATAATTATTATTATTATTATTATTATTATATTATTATTATTATTATTATTATTATTATTATTATTATTTTAACGCTGTTCATATACTTCTCTCTGCCCAAATATGAACATTGGCTAGTTATTAACCAATACTAACGTGGACGAGAAGCGAGTCTTAAGAAAAATTGAGAAGACTCAATACAAGATAAATTCACACGAAGCATCCATATTTTTAACAGGACATGCTTAAGAGAGGGTCTACCTCCTTCCGATGATAATAATAATAATAATAATAATAATAATAATAATAATAATAATAATAATAATAATAATAATAATCCTTCGGTTACAGGTATGGCTGAACGCTATCCGGATGGTGGTATCACCCGTGGAAAGCGTCGTGAAGGTGGATGACACGGTTGATGGCATCAGAGAGGGAACATCAGCCGGATGCTGGACGGTGGGAGTGGCTAAGACAGTAAGTCAATTTGTTTTTACTCTAGAATTTTCTTATTGTCTTACTCTTCATTCTATCAGAACCTCGAAAGTTCAAGGGAAGATGCATTGCATTGCTACCCTGAAACAATTCACTTTCGTATTTTACTAAGTTATTTGTTTATTCATCCATTATTATATTTATCTATTTATTTTCTTGTCTTACACTATATCAGAATCTTAAAAGTACAAGCGAGGATCTAATACATTACTACCCTAAAAACAATTCACCTTGCATTTTACTCATTAATTTTATTTTTATCTGATGATTTATTGATTTACTAATTCTCTTATTTTGCCTTCTATCAGAACCTCCAAAATTCAAGGGAAGGTCCAATGCATTACTACCCTGAAAACAATTCTCCTTGCATTTTCCTAATTTATTTGTTTTTCACCTATATATTTATTAATTTGTATATTTTTCTTTTCTTTCTTTATTTTCTGTTATCTTCTGTAATTTCTTTCAAATGAACACCATATTCCTTTGAGGCTTGAATTTCAATTCGATGGCCCATGTAGACCTTTTTCATATAAACAGGGGTGTATTTTCTGAATAATAATAATAATAATAATAATAATAATAATAATAATAATAATAATAATAATAATAATAATAATAATAACCTAACACAACTAATTCAGAGTTTCGAAGTTTATCTTCACCGTTCAATCCCCTCCACGGAAATTGAAATGGCAATTTTCCGTTCTGTTGGCAACTATTCGCATGGAATTCCTGTCTCGTCTCCCCTCTCTCTCTCTCTCTCTCTCTCTCTCTCTCTCTCTCTCTCTCTCTCTCTCTCTCTCTCTCTCTCTCTCTCTCGTTTGAGATGAAGACAAATTTTCGTGAAATTCTCTCGTTCTTAGGACTAATTATTGACTTACTGAACTGCAAATTGTTTATATAATTTCCTTTGGGTTTCTGAAGTAATTTGCAAAGGACTTATCAATAGTTTGGTCAAAACGTTCAAAAGCTTCTTTTCAAGAACGAACACTAATAATCACTATCAGTATTCAATAGCAGTAAAAAAACTTATTCAACAACTCCGCTTTTTCAAAGTTTGAATTCACTAGGTTTCCTCTATTGTCTCTTAAGGGACCTACGCTACTTTTTATTGGCTTCCTACTATTAACATGCGCAAAGAATTCTTTTAGGTTTTCCTTACAAACTGATGCGACTCCCTTTTCCTCGTTTATCTTTACATTTCTTACTAATTTGTCCACCATTCTACAGGGTTCTTTATGCCTGCTTGCTTCTTCTGGTGTTGGGTGTGGCGTCATTGACTTGTGGAATCTGTCTCTTTCTCCTATTTTATTTTTAATTTCTCTGTTGAACCACTTAGGCTGAGGGTTGCCTTTTGTTTGTATTTGCTTTGATGTCATACATCTGGAGCGTTTTTCTGTGTATTCTTCTAGAAAGGCTTCCTAGTAGTTATCTATGTTTGTGTTATTGAGCTCTAGATTTTTAACATACTCCTTTAGTTTTCTTAGGTCTCCTCGACGGTAGTCTAATCTCTTTAGAATCTTCTTTTCTTTTTTTATGGTGAATATTATTATGAAATGTAATCATTTTATGGTCGCTTTTGCCTAGATTTGCACCTACTGAAAGGTCAGTCTCTAGGTTATCTTCTGTTGATAGGGCGATGTCTAGTATGTCGCTTTCCCTAGTAGGTTTGTCAACCCATTGGTGGAGAAATTCATTTTTGACAAATTCGGAAAGTCTCTTTCCTTCTAAGTTTGATGTGGAGGCCGTAGTGTCCCAGTGTACTGCTGCATTGAAATCTCCCATTATTATGCAGAGTTGGTTGTTTATTTCTTGTCCTTGTAATGCATACAGCTCCTCGTCGGATATTTCTGGTTGGTGAGGAGGTCTGTACACTAGTGTTAGAGCCAGCTTCTTACCTAAACTGCTTATATTGATGCCAGTTACTTCTTGAGTGGGTGTAATTTTAAGCTCTATTGGATTGAGCTGGTCCTTGACATATAACATAACGCCTCCACCTTTTTTATCAGGTCTATCTTTTTAGAACAATTTATACCCTGCTATTTGGTATTCTTCTACAAAGTCTCTTGTCGTCTCTTGTATCCACGTGTCTGTGATACCTATTATATCTAATTCTTCACTTGCTATCAGTGCTTCGAAGAAATCTACTTTGGTGGAATAGATTGTGCATTAAACTGCGCCACTCTGAGGGACTTTTCTATCTTCTCTTTTGTCCTCGGTGGCTTTATTCGTTTCCTTATTTTCACTGTTTCCTGTAGTGCTATTGGGAACCAAATTCTTAGGGCTTTTCGACTTCTTCCCTTGAGTGTTCAGTTCACTGAGGTGTTTCACGAGGTTCTCGTTAAGAAGGTTTCCTAGTAATTTTGCTCCTTCCAAATTCAAGTGAGTTCCATCTTTTTTTTTATATAGTATTTTATTTCCTACGAATCTGTCGCAAAAGTTGAAAAACCTGACACCTTTTTCTTGGCATATTCGCTCCAGCCTGTCGTTGATTCCAATTGCCTTGCTGAGGGAGTAGTGGCTTACACTGAGAGAGAGAGAGAGAGAGAGAGAGAGAGAGAGAGAGAGAGAGAGAGAGAGAGAGAGAGAGAGAGTGCAACCTATCGATCCTATCCAATATCATTATGAGCTCCCCATGACTTTCAAACCCTCGACAGATTTTTTTTTTTTTTTTACTCAGACGACAATATTTTTAAATTTTTCATTCTCATATTTTTCATTCTCTTATTTCTCAATTTTTTTTAACACTTGCGTCTTCCTCCGAAGGGCAATTACGTAGCAGCGTCGCAGAAGGAGTTGGACAGCATGCCCTCGGACGAGCTGGAGAGGAAATTGCAGAACGCCTACGAGAGGCTTCATGACGCAGGATCCCATTACGTCATCGACACCATCAAGGATCTCCCTGACGTCATCAGGGACATCAATCGTAGGATGGCGATGGGAGATAGGCCTTAGGCATAGGGATCACAAGGTCTATTTTCCCGTTCTGAAGAAGGAAATGTCTTACGTTCCTCATTTTTCATAATGGATTGTGAAGATTTGTTATTATTTCAATATGTTTTATTGATAATAGGTATTGATAATATGTATTATGTTTTATTGATATTATTTCAGTGAGTTTTATTGGTAATATGTATAGATATGTATTATGCTTTATTGATATGTATTATTTCAATAAGTTGTATTGATGATAAGATGCAGAATAAAATGACTTATTTTGGAAAGGGGTTGGGGCGGGCAGTGCGGGAAGGGGTCAGGCTTGCCTAAATATTCCTTCTTTCTTAATGGATCGTAGAGATTTTGTAGTTTCAATAAGTTTTATCGATATATATTATGTATACAGGTAAAGATGTAGGTTGTAACTATATGAATTTATACGGGTAAAGATATATATATACATATATACTGTATATATGTATATATGTATATATATGTGTGTGTATATAAATAAATATATATATATGTGTATATATATTATATATATATATAATTATATATATATACATATAGTCATATATAATTTATATATATACATACATATATATTAACAAATACTTCACTGTTACGAAAAATAATTTCCCAACCATCGACCTGACTTTATTTCATAGCCACCTGCTTTAGTAAAAAATTATTATTTCTTTTTTAGTAAATAACTTAAGTATCATTGTAGATACCGGATGCCATATCAGATTTTATCCATTAAAGGTTATTTGGGCATTTATAAAGCCACTTAGTATTGTCATATACTTACCCAGTAGTCTGTTGATAATGCATAATTACGCTCATGCCAATTCTTTTATTGAATGCTAGTGGGATTCCCTGTTATAAGTTGTTAACACTAAAATATATATATGAATTATCTAAAGTTAGGAAATGTAATTTTCATGTTAATGGAAAATGTGTTATACAGACCGCTGTGAGCGTGGCTGCATGCAAATTCAAATGCAAGCACACATACTAACGTACAGAAAACATACATACAGACACATACACACACTCATATACATATATATATATATATGTATATATATATATATATATATATATATATATATATATATATATATATATATATATATATATATATATATATATATATATATATATATATATATATATATATATATATATATATATATATAATATCATAGTGACCTTGGTAGATGTCACACAGATAACATAACAATCAGTGAGGTTATCCTATTGAATTTTTATATTAAAACCAACCTTGTATATAAATATAAAAATTCAATAGAATAACCCCACTGATTTTTATGTTATCTGGCGTGACATCTACCAAGGTCACTACTGCAATCAAAGAACATTGACATATGAAGAAAGAACGGAAGAAAAAAAGAGAGAAAAAGGAACGTTTGGGAAGAAACGTTCATCAATCAAGATCACAGTTGCAATCATAGAACATTGACATATGAAGAAAAAAAAAGAGAAAAAGAAACGTTTGGGAAGAAACGTTTTTCTATCAGGGTCGCAAATGCAATAATAGAACTTTGACAAATGAGAAAGAAAGGAAGAAAAGGAGCAGAAAAAAAAGAGAGAGAGGAAAAAAGTTCGGGACTAACACCTTTAAGGAACGCCTAATTGCAGGAAACGTTTTGACGATCCATATGACGAGCGTTTGTGCGTTCGTGTTACGTTCTTGGGTCGAGTCGTCATTGCAGCTGCGTTTTTTCGTGATGGGTAGGGTGTGATATACCCTGATCCATGCTTTTAGATGGTGTATTCATGTTTTTAATTAAGTATACATTCATTTTTGGGGGAATTTATAAGAGCATGCGTATGTATGCGAGTGTGCGTATATGTGTATGTACATTTCTTATTTTTATAAATGTATGTTGTAGGTTATTTTACCTATAACATACACGCACTCACGTAAATATATATGCATATATGCACACATATATGTATATGGATGTACACACACACACACACACACATATATATATATATATATATATATATATATATATATATATATATATATATATATATATATATATATATATATATATATATATATATATATATATATATATATATATATATATATGCAGTATATATTGTATATATGAATAAATATGCAGTGTGTGAAAAGAATAAGAAAAATTTTAGATACAAATCTTGCATATCTGCCGTACATCATCGGAGTAAAGATGATTTTAAAAGTTATTCAGTTATATATATATATATATATATATATATATATATATATATATATATATATATATAAATAATGTATATAGATAAATAAATATATATATATATATATAAACAAGTATATATATAAATATATATATATATATATATATATATATATATATGTGTGTGTGTGTGTGTGTGTGTGTGTGTGTGTGTATTCTAAGCCACAAATATCGTTTAATATCCAGTTCAATAAACCTCTGGCATATATAACGCCCAAGGGAATTATAATTGATAAGTGCTTCGTCAACAGTGGGATTCAAACCGATGATGTACAGTGACCTTCGACCACCACTGAGCCTTGCAGCGGTTCGAATCCCACTGGTGACTAAGCACTTATTCAGTCATAATCTCCCCTGTGAGTAAGTTATTGCCGAGATATAATGGACTGGCCATTAAACGATATTTGAGGCTTAATGTTCGTGAATATGAAAAATGTCATGGTGCGTGTATGTATGTATGAATGTATATATATATATATATATATATATATATATATATATATATATATATATATATACCATATGTATATGTATTTATATACATATACATATATACCATATGTATATGTATTTATATACATATACATATATACGTATATATATAGTATATATATATATATATGTGTGTACAATGAAATCACACGCAGTAAACACCAACAGTTAAGTTCCTCAAGTCTTGTTAAATGAAAAATCTTGGTCCAAAGAGGTCTTGTAAACCCATAAAAAAATTAAGAACAAAGAAAGGGATTCTTAGAAGAAAAATATATTTGAGTATTTGAAAAATTTGTTACTGTGAAAAATTTCCAATATCCCGGCGTCGGTAAATTAATAGATATTAATGAAAATTAATATATTATGTTGAAATGATTTCCTGAATTGTCTCCTCATTCATTGGCCCATAACGAGGCGGCGAGTGAGAGGCAGAGTCAAAGTGTGTTCTGATTTATTGAAAAATGTTTTTTGATTAAGCTGCCTTATGCAAGCACGGGCTCTTGCTCATACAGCGACCCGTAAGTTTATCGACACAAAATTAAGGGAAAACAGAGGGATGTCTCTATACAATCAAATGTGTTTCCTCACACCTCAAGAATGGTTAATGAGTCTACATACTGTACTGTTCCTCGTTGGGGGAGTGGGTTCCGTTCTCAGCTAGCGCTCTGCTGGCCGCGAGTTCGAATCTCCGACCGGCCAATGAAGACTAAGAGTAATTTATTTCTGGTGATAGAAATTCATTTCTCGCTATAATGTGGTTCGGATTCCACAATATCCTGTAGGTCCCGTTCCTAGGTAACCAACTGGTTCTTAGCCACGTAAAATAAATCTAATCCTTCGGGCCAGCCCTAGGAGAGCTGTTAATCAGCTCAGTGGTCTGGTTAAACTAAGATATTCGTATATACTGTCCTGTATAATTTAGGAAGAGATTTCAAATGCATAAAAGATCGCTTGAATCAAGAGCGCTGGATCTGTGTTTCCTGAGAGTACTCGGTGCTTCACGGAGATTCTTGTTTTGAAGCGAGGATGCCGCGTGGGTTCCGGCGACATCTTGGGACCTCGCAGGCCAAAATATTATTCATTTTAATATTCATTCAACGTGTTAAAATGAACAGGAAATAAATCTAAAAAAAAAAAAAAACCACCCACATTACAACTATTGATTTGAGGCCCCTATTCTCTGTTTAGCCCATGTCTGAATTTCTCGAAAAAAAAAGCTTTTTCTACATATTATTTCCTCTTCCTCTTCTTGAAAACCTCTTGAAAGCTTTGGAAGAGGAAATCAAGAGGACGGAAAAGGAGGGCAGGAGAAGAAACGTCACCAAGGCCGTGAAGTCCCCGGATATTGAGATTCAATAATACCGAAAATCGTTTACAAAACGCAAAAAAAAGAGAAAAGTATCTTATTTGAAGTGACTTTCTTCTTTTCGACGAGTTTGTGCTTATGTTTTGGAATGACTTAATAGCGTTTGTTAGCTGGAATGACGCGGATTTAAGATAAGACATTTATACACTAACTAACACAGACATTTATATATATATATATATATATATATATATATATATATATATATATATATATGTGTGTGTGTATATATATATATGTATGTCTTATCTATAAATGTGTGTCAGTTATTAGTATATATATATATATATATATATATATATATATATATATATATATATATATATATATATATATATATATATATATATATATATATATATATATATATATATATATATATAATGCGTGTGTACACACACAAACACACATACACACACATATATATAATTGATTTATACTTATACCAATTTATGTACAGTATCCTATCATACAGGGTATTATCTAATGTTTAAGTAAATTATCATAAAAGCAGGAGCTTTCGGCCTTTATATTCATATTTACTTAAACTCTGTTGTTCTAACAAAGGTTGTTTTCTTAACCACTGAAAACAAACAAGAAGAACGTGTTCTTATGTTTGGAACATCATGAAAACACCATTCAATTTTCAAACAATATTTGAGCTTTTCAGTCGAGAAACATGCCAAGCGCCATTTCTAAAATATAATAAATTAAATTAAAAATACTTTGGCCCAGGATGGCGCTTGGCATGTTTCTCGACTGAAAGTCTCAATTGTAAATAAAGTATTGCCTTTGAAAATACGACGTGCACCAAAGCGTCTTCAGTGATTTAGAAATCAGTCAGGAGCCAAATGAAAACATCATACATCTTCCTTTTGAAGGGAGGATGTATGATGTTTTCATTTGGCTCCTGACTGATTTCTAAATCACTGCCAAATGAAAACATCGTACATCTTCCCTTCAAAAAGGACTTAAACATTCTGAATGATCTTATTCACATCCATACCTAGTCCTCCAAGGCCGTCTTCATCCCTAGGAAAAGAGAACACGGGAAATAAAAGTAAAAAACAAGAAAGAAAGAAGGAGAAACATAAAAAAAAAAAGAAAACCAGTGCATCTGGCAGATAAGGATGAGCGTCGCAGCCCCGTCTGCTGACTACTATAACATGGCCTGTTACGATAATTAAAGCGAAGTCGTTGTGTCCATTATTGCATTCTCCGAAAAGTCATCAGTCAGTTGAAATGGCTAATTGGGTGAGGCTTCTCCCCCCCTTGATCTCAATGTCAGTGGGTTTATATGTTTATCTGTCTTCTGATGTATTTTTCCTGGAGTTCTTTTTAGTTTGTGTTTACTGTTTATGCCGTTACTTTGAGGTACTGTCTGTCTACACACATATGCATATATATATATATATATATATATATATATATATATATATATATATATATATATATATATATATATATATATATATGTATATATATATACATATATGTATATATATATATTTGTTTATATATATATATATATATATATATATATATATATATATATATATATATATATATATATATATATATGTATACATACATACATTTGCCTAAGATTCTTTTGTAATTAAGAGTGAACTCTTTTGAGGTACAAAATGTAGAATGTTGTTTAATTTCTGTAAACTCTCTTTAACTCTGATTTAATGAAGGTGGTAATGTTTTCTTTAATAAGTTCTAACCACCTCCTTCCCTTGTTCCATATGAATAGGGGTTACCTTCTGAATAATAATAATAATAATAATAATAATAATAATAATAATAATAATAATAATAATAATAATAATAATAATAATAATAACCAACAAATTCGAAAGATATTCAGTAGATAACTTATTTAGATGTTATCTGTGTACTATGTCAATATCTGTATGAATTCTCTCTCTCTCTCTCTCTCTCTCTCTCTAGGGATTTTATCTTGATATGTAATAATCTTAACTTGACAATTGAGAATTAATAATTCTGAAGTTCGAGTTGAAAAAAAAAAGTTGACGTGACTGAAAATTCACGTGATTTAAACTCTAAGAATTATTCTGTATATTCAACAGATTTTTCAAAATAGTTCAGATTTACACTGAAAGTGTATAAAAGAAAAATTCATCATGAGGAAGAAGTTAAAACATACTAATACACGGCTTTGTTTTAAATCTGTATCTGCAACTGCCAACTAGCAAGAAGAAAAATTATTTCCAGCCTCTGAATGATGAATCGAGTGTTTGGACAAACAATGTCCTTCGTCATAGGAAGGCTATATTATTATTATTATTATTATTATTATTATTATTATTATTATTATTATTATTATTATTATTATTATTATTATTATTATTATTATCATTATTCAGAAGATTTACCCCGTTCGTATGGAACATGCCCACAGGGGCAACTGACTTTAAATTCAACCTTCCAAAGAATATGGTGTTCATGAAAAAGAAGATAATAGGAAATACGGAAAAAAAAATCAGTTATTAGAAAAGAAAAAATAATTTCAAAGATTAATAAATAAATAAATAAGACTGTAAGTAAAATACAAGGAAAACTATATTATATCAGTTGTGCGTTACATTTTCGCACGAATTTTTGAGGTTCCAATTGCACAACAATCTCTGGGAGACTGTTCCACAGTCCAATGGTGCGAGGAAAAAAGGACCTCTGGAACTGAGAAGTTCGACAGCGCGGCACATCTCTAATGCCCTCAGCGTTCAGGTACTGGAAACGTGATCTCACTAATAACACGACTATTTTGTAATCGTTACTGTGCCTACTTACGTACTTTGGGCTGAATTAATTTAAGCCTTATGGATATGTTCAGCGGTATAGAATGGGAACCGTGTTTTATTTTTGACTGAGAATGTAGTAAATTTATAAATGATGGATACTAATGATATTCACATTAAAATTCAATTTTATATATATATATATATATATATATATATATATATATATATATATATATATTTTGCCTATATATTTATATATATTAAAAATATGGATACTAATGATATTTCTCATTAAAAATTGGATTATAATGATATATATATTATATATATATTATATATATATATATATATATATATATATATATATATATATATATATATATATATATATATATATATATATATATATATATATATATATATATAATTTTTCTTGTGAGCACCTTTCTACTATTAAAAATATGGCGCCAGAAGGATAGAATATGCCAGCTTTTATTTTATTTTATTTTATATTATATTATATTATATTATATTATATTATATTATATTATATATATATATATATATATATATATATATATATATATATATATATATATATATATATATATATATATATGAACAGGTGTAAACGCCTTCACAAATCATCAATCTACCTTACTGCCTGTCATTTCATCTGAAATATTTACAATAAAAAACAGTAAAACAGAAAAATACTGAGTAACAAATTCTGCAACACCACACGGACTTGAGAACTAACTCATTCCATAAAAAACAAAATTAAAATTTCATTCTGGGAAAACAAATCAAACGAAACCATTACAATCTTTTCAAATATTAACGAGAAAATCAAGCGAAACGATAAGTACTTTAAAAGTAATAATGTCATGAGAACAAGCTGAAAAAAAAAAATCACGATAAAAAAAATGTTTAAGTGACCCCATTCAACACATTAAAAAAAAAAAAATAAGGAAAACGGGAGAGGATGACATTTGGGGCCCTCCGGCCTGGAACTGCGAATTGTGTATAATGGCGAAGGAGGACGGTCGGCGTCTCCGGCTTAAGAGGGCGCCCTTCTGTCTCGATCGAGAGGGCGGAAGAAGAAGAGGAAGAGGAAGAAGAAGGAGAAGAAGAAATAACGGAAGAAGAAGTAACAGGGGAGACGGGGATAATTGGAGAGAAATATATATGTAGAGAAAAGGAGAGATATATTTTCAGATCAAGAAGTGGTAAATCATCTTATGATCGCAAGATAAATAAGAAGCAGAAGAAGAAGGTGTAGAAGGGGAAGGGATAACTGGATAATATGGATATATATATATATATATATATATATATATATATATATATATATATATATATATATATATATATATATATATATACATATATATATATATATATATATATATATATATATATATATATACAGTAGTGAAGTATATATTTTCAGATCAAGCCATGGTAGATCATCTTACGATCGCAGGAGAAATTAAAAAAGAAACTCTAGATGAGTAAGAAGAAGAAGAGGAAGTAGAAGGTGGAGACGGGAATAACTGGAGAGAGAGAGAGATATATAGAAAGAGAAATAAAGAGAGGTATACATTTTCAGATCAAGCATTGACTGATCATCTTACGATCGCAAGAGAAATTAGAAATAACCTCTCGGTGAATCGATTACAGCAGTAAAAATCAGTATCTTCAACTTCCCTTTAAGATACTGGAAAATACTAAGTATTATTTGTAATGAAAAGTCCTTATTAAAGAATCATAAGCCTAAGAAAATCTGAAGCGTAGTTGAAATCTCCAACTTGGCAAATTTCAGTCCACAGCAATGTGAAGCTTTCTGAAGGAGCTTTGTGAATTACAAAATAAGGATATTTTTAAAATTCATGTAAGCCAGTAACCTGACAAATCAACTAATAAACATAAATAAACCCTGAAGTAACAAAAAAAATTTAAAAATTAAAATTTCGTGAACAGACCTCAATGCTTACGAAACTTCTCTTCCTAAAGGATAGTAATGATGATTCTTATGGGAATTATGAAAATTGTTATTTGTAACTAATGTAAAAAAAAAAAAAAACACCTGAAATAACAAAACAAAAACAAAAAAAAATTCCTGAATAGAACTCAACGGTTAAGAAACTTGTCTTCCTAAAGGATAATAATTATTCTTTTGAGACTTATGATTTGTAACTACTAAATGTAAAAAAAAGAAACCTGAAAAAAGAAAAAAACACAAAATTCATGAGCAGATCTCAAAGCTTAAGAAACTTTTCTTCATACAGGGTTATAATGATTCTTATGAGAATTATGATTTTCGACTGATAAACGTTAAAAAAAACTGACTAAAAAAAAAAGAATTTGTGGACAAATTTCAATGCTTAAGAAACTTTTCTTCAAAAAGGATAATAATGATTCTTTTGAGAACTGTGATTTGTAACTAATAAAAGTAAAAAAAAAAAATCTGTAATAAAAATTTTTAAAAATTCGTAAACATATCTCAAAGCCTACGAAACTTTTCTTTCTAAAGGATAACCATAATGATTCTTATGATTCTTATGAGAATTATGATTTCTAAAAACAGACACTGGATCGAAAAGCAACCTGTAAACCTTCACTGTCATAGTCTTGACGGAGACGAGAATCTTGATAAATGAAGGTGGAATAAAATAAATTCCAAACAACGTATTAAAAAAAATGTACATTAAAAACCTTTTCAAGTTCCATCAGTGGAACTTTCTATATGCCTTCAAGTATTTTGTGCTGTCTCCTTTAATATTTGCACTAGCATGCTAAATTTTTGGCTTTTTGGAATGACCTTATTAACATCAAAATTAATTATGTGGCCAAACTATTATTATTATTATTATTATTATTATTATTATTATTATTATTATTATTATTATTATTATTATTATTATTATTATTATTCAGAAGATGAAACCCTATTCATATGGAGCAAGCCCACATAGGCTTACCTGCCAACTAAATACCCGTTGTAACTAATAACCTATTTTAATTTCATGCTTGTATTAACATCTACGATGGAATGAAAAATAGAATTTAGGCCAAAGGCCAAGCGCTGTGACCTACGAGGTCATTCAGCTCTGGAAGGGAAGTTGAGATTAAAAAGGTCTGAAAGGTGTAACGGGAGGAAAACCTCAAAGCAGTTGCACTATGAAACAATAATTAGGAGAGGGTGGACAGTAAGATGGAAGAAGGAGAATATGAACAGAGGTACAGTCAAAGGAATGAAAGAGGTTGTAGCCAGGGGTTGAAGTGAAGTTGTAAAAGAGCCTTAAGTAAGAATACCTACAAAGCACTGCGTGAGGCGTACTGGTGGCACTGTTCCTCCCACCGCGCCCCCTCCCCTGCCCCCTGCGTACACCTTATCCACGATACCTCCGTACCCGAAAACGAACATAGCAAAGTTGGTATTTCATGGATGAAGGTCGGGATATGGGAAAGGGGTAGAGGGCTGTTGGAGGGGTCGGGGGAGGTAGGGAAAGGTGGGGGTGGGTGGAGGAAGGAGGGCGGGGAGGGGGGGGGGAAGGTGGAGAGAAAACAAAAGAGGGAAGACCAGTCATCAAGGTTCCTATTGTTGAAATCATCCGGGAAATGGACGGCGCTTTCGATGTTTTATATCCGTCTCCCTCGCTCTGTCCGCCTCCATGATTTAAGTTCATCACTTCATCTGTTCAGTCGTCATTCTTCTTTGCCTTGCAGGTTGGAATTGGTCACGTTCTCTGTCTGTCTGTCTGTCTGTCTGTCTGTCTCTCTCACTCACACACATATACACACACATACATAAAAGTTCACAAGTTATGTTGATTGTCTTACCAGATAAACTACCGTCTTCTCTCTCTCTCTCTCTCTCTCTCTCTCTCTCTCTCTCTCTCTCTCTCTCTCTCTCACACACACACACACACACACATACAAAAGTTCACAAGTCATTTTTATTGTCTTACCAGCATAAGTTATTCTCTCTCTCTCTCTCTCTCTCTCTCTCTCACGCACACACACATACACAAAAGTTTACCAGGCATTTTTATTGTCTGACCAGCATAAGCTATAATCTCTCTCTCTCTCTCTCTCTCTCTCTCTCTCTCTCTCTCTCTCTCTCTCTCTCTCTTTCACACACACAAAAGTTCTCAAGACATTCTTGTTGCTGTTCTCTCTCTCTCTCTCTCTCTCTCTCTCTCTCTCTCTCTCTCTCTCTCTCTCTCTCTCTCTCTCCTTAATACATTGTCCTCATAAAAGTCTTAGAACCTATAATGTTAACCTATTCTAATAGAGGAGATATGAATAATTTTTGAAGGAAGTTGGTTAAGGTTGTAACTGCCCTCATCTGTATACTGGCGATATAAATCATTACTTCATCACTGCAATAATAATCTTTAATTTTATTGCTATGTCAAATTAACAGCTGTCCAGATTTCCACTGATTAAGTGAAAATATTATTCGAGTTACAGAGAGAGAGAGAGAGAGAGAGAGAGAGAGAGAGAGAGAGAGAGAGAGAGAATATGAGAATAAATGAGACATTCTGAACAAATAAGTCAAGCAAAAGTTCTCATTTTTTTACATTTATATATTTATCCAATTATTCTGGGTTTCAGTCATATCTTTAGGTGACATATAAAATGTAACAAAGATAATGAATCTATATTTTTCTGATGGCATATAATAGAATGCATTGTAAAATTCAGGTCTAAGGCCAAGCGCTGGGTCCTACGAAGGCATTCAACGCTGAAAGGGTATTTCAGAACAAATAGCTTTGAAAGGTGTAACGTGAGAATCTCGCGGTTGCACTAGAAATAATTGTTAGGATAGGATGGAAAGGAAGTTGAAATAAAGAGAATATTAACGGATACAATAAAATAATTGAAAAGGGTTCCAGGTAAAGGCCGAAGGGATGCTGCCATGAACCTTACGTAATGCCTACAGTGCACCACGTGAGGCACTCTGACGACGCTACCTCCCCTACCGGGAAAGTATATAATATAACAAAGATAATAAAACTATATTTTACTGATGAAAATGATTCATGTCAAGTAAGCTAAAAATAAAACACGCTCAAAATAGGCCAGATAACTTGGTGTAGACCCACCTAGAAGTTCTTAATAAAGGGAGTATTCAATAAAAAATAGAAATAGAAAATAACAGTTTCCTTTCCAAAACCGATAGCTAACCCTTGAACCAGCTGGCAGTTCAAATTCCGAGACAAGATAGTCAAAGGCTTTACCTCCGAATTAACAAAAACGTGACGTGAACGCTAAACAAAAAGAGGACGCTATACTTCGATCGTTTCTCTTTCTGACGCGTAGCTGACCTTGAGATTTAGCAAGGATACCTCTTGCTTTATCCAGTTTGATTTTTAGTTGTTCAAGATAGGAGAAACTGGAAGAAGGCTCATTATAAACAGCGACCCCGACTAGCGATTAAGAAGAAGCAGAAGAAGAAGACCCTTATAATGAATGAACAGAGGTACCAATTTTAGTTCTTGCTACACTTGTATGGATTTTTAGTTGTTCAGCATATAAGCAGCTGGGAGGAGGCTCATTATAAACAGCGACCCCGACTGAGGGTAAAGAAGAAGAAGAAAAAGAAGAAGAAGAAAACTTATTATGAATGATTTGAGGTGCCTCTTTTAGTTCTTGTTGTACTTGTATTGATTTTTAGTTGTTCAAGCTGGAAACCTCAGGAAAGAGGCTCATTAAACACAGATTAGGATTAAGAATATAGGTTAGGATTAAGAATACAGTTTAGGATTTAGAATACAGATTAGGACTGAGAAGAAAAATAAGAAGATACTTGTCAAGAATGTTCTGGGGCATTCTTTGTAGCTCTTGCGACTCTTGTATTGAATATTCTGAGGTTTCCCACGTGCAGTTTTTCACCAAAACTCATCTGGTAACATTTTATATTTTTCCTTCTCTTTCTCCCATTAATTTTCCTTTATTAACACTAGTAAATAACTTGGTGAAACAGCTTTCACGGTTGATCTACCGTTGCCAGAGTTATGGGACTTCTACAATCTATGGGAGTGTTATAATCTATGGGACTGTTGCAATCTATGGGTGTTTATAATCTTTGGGACTTTTACAATCTATGAGACTTTTATAATCTATGGACTTTTGCAATTTATGGGAGTTTTATAATCTATGGGGCTTTTACAATCTATGGGACTTTTATAATCTATGGGACTTTTGCAATCTATGGGACTTTTATAATTTTTGGGACTTTTACAATCTATGGGAGTTTTATCATTTATGGGACTTTACAATCTACTGGAGTTTTTATAATCTATGGGACTTTTATAGTCTATAGAAGTTTTACAATGCGTGGGACTTTTACAATCTATAGGGATCCGATTTCCCCTTCTGTTGGGGAGAAAGCGGACTGCCTCTTTTGTAATTACATGTTGTGGAGCTGGTTTTAGTGACCATAAATCAATCAAATGATCCTGCATCCCTTGATATCAATGCCAGTTTCTCCTTCTCTACATACCAAGAAAATTTTTTATGCAGATGAACAATATGTCCGTCTGGAAGATAACAATTAGTTTCGCATCTCCTCAAGGAAATTATCCTTTCTGAAATCAAGATGGCCGGAAAACTTTTTCTGTTAGTTTTTTTTTTTAGACTTCTAACTTTATCGTTCTCTCCCCCCGCCCCCCCACCCCCAACAACTTGAGCAATGTATCGAGCACTCTGTTGTTGACAGAAACAGCTATTTATTTGCTAATTCCCTCTAACTCCAGCGAATCCTGACTTATTGCTTCGTAACCACCATCCTTCCCTTCGTAACTAAATTGATCCCCAAATAATTGTCTTCTATAAATTCTTTCAGATAATCGTTTCCTTTTGAGAACAAAAATACACATACGGCAATGATCAGTTTTCAGATATCTGCGTGTAAATTGGCTTAGCGTTTTATTAATTTTTTTTTTTTTTTTGCGTTTGATTTTGATATCTGTATCAGTCATTTCTCTTACGAATATTCACAGGTTATGACTTTTCCTAAAAAATATATTTATACGGGCAATACTTTTGAACGAAAAATACCGTTGTTCAAAACATTGCTGCCTACAGATCTTTCACTTATGGCCCCATTTTTAATATCTTTTTTTTTTTTTAATGCTGTGATGTCTCCCACTTCTCCTTTCGCGAGAATATTGTAATATTTTTGTCAGAATCCTGCTAAAAATTCTTTCAGAGCCCTCTTCATGTTTATCTATTCTTCCATCCATACAAATAATAACTACAATACCTTTTTCGCAATCTACATTTCTTTGTTATTATCATAGGAATTCTTCTTCTTTTCATACCGTCTCTGTTCTCGAAGGGATTTACGAAACTGAACCCCAAACTCTAGTAAAATTCAACGCATGAAAAATTGATATGACTTCTTCCTTTTCTTGGTGTGAAGAAAATCAATCTGAAATCATATCAAAACATCATTCCGTTCATTTGCAATATTTTTAAATATTCTTAAAGCGGTCGTGAAATAACAATTTGCTTTGTCCATCAGTAAAGGTTTGAGTGTGCTTTTTCAGTTTTATGGAAAATTTAATTTTTTGTATATTTCGTAACCATCGCTATCTGGAATATTGCTTACGATATTATAGTTACTCTTTCTTGAAAAAAAAAATTCGATGAAAGAAAATTTGCATAGCGAGTGATTCTACCTTCATTTCTATCGTTGATTTTATTTTACACTATTTACCACCCCTTTTATAGACTTCAGTAAATCCCTATATTTTGGATAGATAGTGTCCTTTACCCTTTAACTGATCGATACACGGAAACCGGCGCAGCAACCACTAAGGTCATAATTCAGTGAGGCTAGCTATTCCTGACACCCCAAATTTGTTCCTTCCTCGTGAGTTGGGATTCTGTATTATTCTGTATTTTTCTTCATCTGCATTTTGAATGATTTCTTTCAGACCTAGTTTCAGTGATGTAAACCACTGACCTTCTGTCCAGAATCCCCTTTGTTAATTACTTTTGGGAGGGAAGGGGTGAAGCAACCTAGTGAACTTAAAACGTAGACCACTTTAAGACAAATCGAAGACATCCGTCAAAAGAACAGTTACTGTAGAATCTAGCAGTAATCCAAAAAACACTAAAAAATAAAATTATGAACATTTTATAACGCTTTCTGGGTTAACAAAAGTTATGGCAAGATCCTGTTACACCGAGAGGGGTTCGTCAATAATCAAGTACTGTACTCATCGAGCCAACACATCAACTCGGAAAGAGGGATTTTACATCGAATACTCGACCCCGAGTTAAGAATCAAGCAGCGCCCCAAAACACACTAAAAAATAAAGTCATGAATATTTTATAACATTTGCTGAGTTACCAAAGTTAGGACAGGATCCTGTTACGTACACTGAGCGTTCGTCAATAATCCAGCAACCATCACCAGCTCACATAGGGCCAACACACACGGAAAGCTGGATTTGACAGCGAATACTCGACCCGGAGTTAAGAAACAGAGGTTAGCAACGGCAGCGTTATGTTTATTTATCGCACAGATCCGGCTGGCGACACACGTCAAGATGATCTGTGTCGAGACTTATTCGCTTTGGAAGGAAAGTAGCAAAGAAGGAGCACCTGTTGAAGATTGCGGTAATTGTACTGGGGTAAATTACTGTAGGTTCCACTGAGTAATATTTTGGGGACTCATTATGCGCAATGGTTTTCTTTAGGCCCAGCTAACTACGACACCGCATGCTGGAGGATTTAAGGATGGTGAATAACTGATCGAGAGAACAAAATGTGGATATTGGCAATGTGGGTCTCTCTCTCTCTCTCTCTCTCTCTCTCTCTCTCTCTCTTAAGTATACCTTAGTTTTACCAGACCACTGAGCTGATTAACAGCTCTCCTAGGGCTGCACATACATACACCCACCATACACACACACACACATGCACGCACATATACACACACGCACAAATCTAAAAAAAAAAACTTCTATGGAATAATATCCACAGTTCGTACTACAAAGTTTGAAATGAACTGCAACTTTTTTTTTTTTTTTTGCCAAACTAAGAGACAACGAAGCGTCAGTTTCAATTCATGGTCTTAAAAATACCAAAATAAAAAGGAAAATCATTAACATTCAATAAAGATCTTGTTTTATTTATTCTTTCTGTTCATTTTCATCCACCCATTTTAACCCCCCACCCCACCCCCTCGCAACTGGGTCACAGAAACAAAATCCGTTATCAGTTTCCACATTTCCGGCGTTTAAAACCACAGCCATTTTTGAAAGAGGATGACCGTCAAGCTTTTTTTTTTTAAAATGTTTTTAATATATATTTTTTTTATTTCGTTATTCATTCATTTTTTTTTTTTCAATTTAGATTTGACGAAAAGCTGACCGGAAAACTCGACGTCATCGGGATCAGATATGGAAAACCCGGAGTGACATTCCCCCAGAGACCAAGGTCAGCCTGCGGCGAGTTTTATCGGGAGTTATTTATTGCATCGCTTTCCTGACCCACTCACAGACTCACGCGCGTACGTACGTACGTTTACGCCCGTGCACACACGGTGTGTATACGCGCTCACACACACATGCATACGTGTGTGTATGTGAGTGTATATATATATATGTGTGTTTGGTATACATACATATATACAGATCGATAGATAGATAGATAGATAGATAGATAGATAGATAGATAGATCGATAGACAGATAGATAGATAAAATATATATATATATATATATATATATATATATATATATATATATATATATATATATATATATATATATATATATATATATATATATATATATATATATATATTTATATATATGTATATATATATATATATATATATATATATATATATATATATATATATATATATATATATATATATATATATATATATATATATATATGTATATATATATATATATATATATATATATATATATATATATATATATATATATATATATATATATGGAGCCCTGTTTTTACCAAGTATGTTCAAGGGGTTTATATACTAACGGCGTCTTTCTTTTCTTGCAGGTCACCATCCAAGCTCTGGCCAAACCCAACACATCTTAATTTCTGATCGAAACAGGTCAGAAGCGACCAATGAACTTGTGCTTTGGTTTGGCAGGGATGGAATTGACCCAGTTTCCCGCAGAAGCAAAAGAGCAAATGAAGAAACGACCGAGAGAGAGAGAGAGAGAGAGAGAGAGAGAGAGAGAGAGAGGAGAGAGAAAGTGGGCGAGATGCATTATCTATTGCAACATTGTTCAACTTCTTGGCAAAGTTGAGCACTGACCGTCTATTCTTGAAGCAGACCTTTCAAGGGCTTTCGATTCAATAACTCAACGACACTTTCGGCAGCGCCACGAGATGAGAGAATTCATTTAATGACGGTTGAAGTCTCCGGACAACAGGGAGTATTATCCAGAGGCAAAGCGAGAATTCTATATCTAAGCCTTTTGAGATAATCTGTTCTGGTTTACCTTCATGCTTGTTAAAAGCTTCAATAACGTCCATTCGATGCTTAAATCAGTAAGGTCGTTTCTGTTCGTTTGGAAAGATTGTATGATTTAGTTTTCTGTAAAATAAAACTATTGTGCCGGCTTCGTCTGTCCGTCCGCACTTTATTCTGTCCGCACTTTTCCGTCAGCACTTTTTCTGTCCGCCCCCAGATCTTAAAAACTATCGAAGCTAGAGGACTGCAAATTGGTATGTTGATCATCCACCCTCCAATCATCACACTTACAAAATTGCAGCCCTCTAGCCTCAGTAGTTTTTTATTTAATTAAGGTTAAAGTTAGCTATAATCGTGCTTCTAGCAACGATATAGGATAGACCACCACCGGGCCGTGGTTAAAGTCTCATGGGCCGCAGTTCATACACTATTATACCGAGACCACCGAAAGACAGATCTATTTTCGGTGGCCTTGATTATGCAACATAGCGGCTGTACAGAAAACTTGTTTTTTTTTTTGAGAACACCCAAATGCTACAAAATTTTCTTTACATTTCGAATCACTTTTGAAATTTACGAAAGGTCTGATTTGAAAACGCCTCTTCTTCTAAACGTGCAATGTTAAATCTAGGAATTTGTTCTAAATGCATTTTTCTTCCACATCAGAAGGCTCCTTCTGACTGTCGTCGTGAAATAACAAAATCTCTCTCTCTCTCTCTCTCTCTCTCTCTCTCTCTCTCTCTCTCTCTCTTTGGTGTTTGTTCTTAGCACAGAAAATTTAAAACCTACAAAAAAAAAAAAAAAATGGTTTCCTCGACATTCTCTCTCTTAATCGGATCGCTTCGTGACCCGAAAATCGAGTTCTTGGTTAAATTCCAGATGTAAAATTCCAAGGAATTTGTTGTTGCAGAGGGATTCCTAATTTGCAGTAACTTCGATCTTGCCGTTTCTTTGCAGTGATGTTGTCCTTTGAGCAAAGTTAATTTTAATGTTTGGATTAAAGCGTATGTTGGGAGTTTATATATTTTTTTATGGATAAGGCTATGTTAATTGGACTATATCTCCGTCTCTTTATTTTTCTCGCTTTTGTAAGCTGTTTGTGACTGTGGTTAATCTCTCTCTCTCTCTCTCTCTCTCTCTCTCTCTCTCTCTCTCTCTCTCTCTCTCTCTCTCTCTCTGTCATTATTGATAATTGATCATTGTGATATTATACAATCTTTCCTGTGTGATCTGTCCATCTGTCTGTCTATCTATCTATCTATCTATCTATCTTCTATCTTTATCTTTCATAATTCCCCTCATTTTCATCTTCACCATCAAACCTTCTCCCCTCCTTTTTCCCAGGATGCCTTGGCGACTTAGTGTGTGTGTGCAGAGAGAGGGGGTGTATGTGTGTGTAGAAAGGGGAGGGGGAGGTAGGAAGGGGGAGGTAGGAGGCGGGGGGAGAGGGGGTTGACGCCGACAATCAATGGGACTGGAATCGGAGTTTCATTTCACGGCAAATTTCCCCTCAGATCCCCGACAGAGGACTGAGGGTATTTTATTATATGAGAGGGAATGCTATGAGAATCTCTCCTCCTCCTCCTCCTCCTCCTCCTGCTGCTCCTCCTCCTCCTCCTTCTCCTCCTCCTCCTCTTCCTTGGAGGTTTTCCCCTTTTCCATGGCCCACCCTGGAAGCTGGAAGGCCAACCATCCAGCCAAGAATCCTCCCCCGTGCTTCCTCCGGTTACGAGATGGGGTATAAGCTCTGAATTTTTTGATACTCCCCCTTTGGTATAAATTAATTTGAGCTATTTTTGTATTTCCGGTGTCAATGACCTCATGCTTTGTGCCGCCAGTTTATAGTATGAAAATGCTCATTCTTTCTTTGTCCGGGGAGCTAGTGATGGATTGGGGAATGGGGGAAGAATTGCTCATGCTCCTCATATTCCTCAGCTGAGGATTCAGTGATCAGTTGAGGTTTGGGGATGATGCCCATTCATCCTCACAATTCCTCCGCTCCTTAGCTGGGGTTATAATAACTAATTGAGGTTTGGGGATGATGTCCATTCATCTCCACAATTCCTTTGGCCTTAGCTGGGGATTCAATGAAGTGTTGTTCCTGGGGGAAGAAGCTGGCCATCATTCCCCCATATTGCCTTTCTTCTCCTCGGCTGGAGAGTCAGAGACCACAGCGGTGCATAGGCCTCGGCGGAAGATGTACTGCTGTTTCCGGACACAATCCAGTGTCCTATATTTGTTGTTGTTGTTGTTGTTGTTGTTTTTGTTATTGTTTTTGTTATTGTTTTTTCAGCTTTTGTTGTTGGTGTTGCAGATGTTGTTATTGCAGATGTTGCTGTCGTTGTCGTTGTAGATGTTGTTGTTGTAGGTGTTGTTGTTGTTGTTGCTGCTGCTTTCATTGTTGTTGTTGCAGATGTTGTTGTTGCAGATGTTGTTGTTGCAGATGTTGTTTCTGTTGTGGTAGATGTTGCTGTTGTTGTTGTTGCAGCTGTTATTGTTGTTGTTGCTGTTGTTGTTGTTGTTGCAGCTGTCATTGTTGTTGTTGCTGTTGTTATTATGAGGTGTAAAATATGAATGTGCGGACTGTGACTTTCTTTTTTCTTCTACTATTTCTTTCGGTTTACTTGAAATCCACCACTTTTCTCATCTCTTGTACCTGACATACAAACACCGTCATCATTATGTCATCGGAATCTTCCTGGTTACTAAAAATAAGTTCCCTAGTCTGCTTATTCTATTTCTTATTCCTTTGCACTTAAAAGCCTCGTTCAAAGCACTTAAGACCCCTAGATATATTTCAGGTCTGAGGTGCTTTTATTACTTCGAACGACTCTTGTCAAGAATAATTTGTGAATTTAGTCGGGACCTGTGTCCAAATTTTTTTTAAGTATAGATTATCATAGATAAGTCCCTTTTTTCTATTCATTTTAAAAATTCCAGGTAATCATTGTTATTACAGTTGTTGTTTATATTTTTACCTATTTGTTTATTGATTTGTTATTTTATCTTTTATTTTCTTATAACTGACCTCTTCTTTCCATATTTTCTATTATCTTCTGTTGCTTCTTTCAAATGAACACCATATTCTTTTGAAGCTTGAATTTCAAGTCAGTGGCCCCTGTGGCATTCTTCTATACGAATAGGGTTTTATGTGCTGAATAATAATAATAATAATAATAATAATAATAATAATAATAATAATAATAATAATAATAAAAAAATAATAATAATAATTGTTGCTCCTTCTCTTAATGTCTGCCTCCTATTCCAGTTATTTAAGTTTATATATATATATATATATATATATATATATATATATATATATATATATATATATGTATATATATATATATATATATATATATATATATATATATATATATATATATATATATATATATATTTATATATATAAATAAATTGCAATATTTTATCACAGTATAATTGGATAAAAGGAAATTTTTATCCCAATCCAGTTATTGAATCCAGGATTTTATTATCAATTTAGAAATTAACGTCTTGAAATTATAAGTCGTTCATGTTAAAACATTTTTATCATTGTCTTTGAAGGAAAATTATCTTGAAACTTGATGATGAATGTGTCAACAAAATTTTTATTTTATAACCAAAGTTTCATTTCGTCTCATAGTTTTATTTATGGTTGAGCAAATTGACGCCAAATCTGTATTCTCCAGAAAAGAATCAATGTTTTAAATGTAACGTTTACCATTACTAACATACTTTTATCAAGACTTCGTACTGCAATTAAATTTTTGAAGCAGACTATCCAGCAGACAGACTATATGATAAAACAGCTCTTAAAATCAGCAGATTAAGAAAAGGGGGAATCTTGAGGGAGTTTGTTATGATAAAACAATGTTTTGGAAATTGACAAACGCGATTCCTGAAGAAACTGAGAAGAGCAAGAGGTTTTATACAATAGAATTTCATCATCTCAAAACAAATGCTTTTCATCAATCGGTTTTTCTCATATCAAATAAGACTATATCACCTTTGGATAAATCCCCTTAAGGTGGGGGAAGTGCCTTCAGTGCACCTCACTGGATGCACAGTATGCATTATTTAAGGTTCTTTGCAGTATCCCTTCTGCCACTAGCTGCAACTTCTTTCATTCCTTTTACCGTACCTCCATTCATATTCTCTTTCTTCCATCTTACTGTTCACCCTTTCCCAACAATTGATTCATAGTGCCACTGAGAGGTCTTCCTCCTGTTACACCTCTCAAACCTTCTATACTCACAATTTCATTTTTAGCGTTGAATGACCTCACAGGCCCCACCGCTTGGCCTTCGGCCTGAATTTTATACTCCATTCCATTCCTTGGATTAACAGCCCCTCCCCCACCCCGCAACCCCCAACCCCCGAAAATAAAAGCGGGCTACCACGGAGATGAGAGCCTTTAATTACAGAAAATCCTTTATGAGTGTTCCCAGTTAGATTAGGATGAAGGGAAAGTTGACGAATGGATAATTGATTGCGAATTATCTGGCGTCACAGCTATTAAGGTCACTGACACCTAGAAACGTTGGGAAGTTAGTTAAATCACAGCGGTTGCTATTATTATTATTATTATTATTATTATTATTATTATTATTATTATTATTATTATTATTGCTAAGAAATTCACAATATCGTGATAAACTGTTATGTAGTAAAAATCCACAATTGTATAAATGAATTACATTGATATGCGTATTAATAGAATTCATATATTATTATTATTATTATTATTATTATTATTATTATTATTATTATTATTATTATTATTATTATTATAAGAAATTCACAAAATCGTGATAAACTGTTATGTAATAACATTCCACAATTGTATAAATGAATTACATTGATATGCGCATTAATAGAATTCATATGTTATTATTATTATTATTATTATTATTATTATTATTATTATTATTATTATTATTATTATTATTATTATTATTATGCTAAGAAATTCACAAAATCGTGATAAACTGTTATGTAATAAAAATCCACAATTATATAAATGAATTACATTAATATTCGTATTAATAAAATTCATATACATAATTGTGGATTATTATTATTATTATTATTATTATTATTATTATTATTATTATTGTGAATAAGCCCTAAGGTCTTGGACTGTCAAAAGCAAACTTCCACAGAGCAAAAGAGGACTCAAAAGGAGTAAAAAGCAGAAACCGAAAAAGGAAAATAACAAGTAAATAAAGATAAATTAACGAAGAAGCAGAAAAATTGCAGAACACTGGGCACGAGTGAAAGCATACGGATTTCAAAGAACGCTGCATCTTAAAGGTAATGGGAAGGAGTTCCGAATAAATCCAATGTAAAATCTTAAAAAATAAACAAGTTTTACTTTTCGTAAGTATAGTTATTAGTCGTGAGAATTTATAGACACCATGTATATGCATATATAGACACACACACACACATACATATATATATATATATATATATATATATATATATATATATATATATATATATATGCATATATATATATACTTGTATATACTTGTGTATTATATAAATGTATATATATATATATATATATATATATATATATATATATATATATATATATATATATATATATATTTTGTAAATATATACATATATAATACATATATATATATATATATATATATATATATATATATATATATATATATATATATTTATTGTTATATTGTATATATATGTATGTATATATGTATATATATATATATATATATATATATATGTGTGTGTGTGTGTGTGTGTGTGTGTGTGCACAGTCTATGAGTACGTATGTGTCTGAGTGTATTTATGTGTTTGTTTGTGCAATCATTTGTCTCGAGCAGACTAGAGACACAAGGTTGAGTAGCAAATCTTAGTCTCTAAAGATTGAGAGGTCACGAGATTTTAAAAAAGCAAGATAAAATGTCTTTACAAAAAGTAATCAAGCTTAAGAATTAGATGACAAATTTGCGTGACTATTTAAATAGGAAGAAAAAAAAAAAATTAACAAAACGCTATTGGAATGCCGAGGAAAATAAAAAAAAAAACAAATTTCCGAAATATACGTCCCCCTTATATCTAAAAGGATAGGAAAACGATGCAGATAGCGGAATATTTATAAATAATCAATCTTTTCAGTGCTAGAATGACCGAGTTTGGAACGATGTAACTTGGCTTTCTAAAGACCAGTAATTTCATTAGGATAAAAAGGATAATCAAGATTGATCGATTTTAAGGTATCTGGCGTCATAGCACCAGCAACAACAGAGGAAAACATGAAATAATACCAATGAGAAAACTTGGTCCCCTTTTCCTGCCGAGAGCAACCGGATTTGCTGAGCAGCAGCACCACCAACATGCAGTAAATGTGCCTCGCTGTCGAACTCCTCAGCTCCAGAGGTCTTTTATTCCTCACACCACTGGACTATGGAACTGTCTCAAAGAGGATGTTGTCCAACCGCCACTTCAAAAGTTCGAGCGAAGATGCGAGGCATTACTGCCCTACTGCAATTCTCCTTATATACAATATTTATAATTTACTTACATTTTTATCTATTTCTTGATTTGTCAACTTATTTTTTTTTTTTTTAATAAGTGATTTCTTCTTTGCGTACTTCCCATTACCTTCTAATACTTCTTTCTAATGAACACCTCATTCTGTGGAAGCTTGGATTTCAAGTCAATGGCTCGTTCCATATGGACAGGTTTATTTTCTGAATAATAATAATTAAAAAATACTCATAGTAGCATGAGTGTTAAAATGGAGAAACAAATCCAGTTATCTATATGTACATACATTTAAAAACAAAACTGTACAGATTCCAGAAAGCTATCTGTACATTTTATTTTTAAATATATGTACATATCCATAACTGTGGATTTGTTTCTCCAATAATAATAATAATAATAATAATAATAATAATAATAATAATAATAATAATAATAATAATAATAATAATAATAATAATAATAATAATAAACTTAACGCTTATCCCGGACGATGTCCACAGACTTATAGCCTATTGTAACAGGCGCAAAACATCTAATCATATGTTTGAATCAATTCTCTCTTCCGCCATTTTGGTTAGATCAAAGCAGCGTACACTTATATATCAACTACAAACCACTATATTAGCTCTAGACTTATCTCAATATATCTATAAGTGTTAAGTTCCCCTATCAGTTCATAACTGAGAGTTTATATATTTGACTAAAATCTGTGGTTTTAGCCAGGTGCTTTGCAAATCATAAAAGAAAAGGTTATTTGAAAAACAAGCACTATTGTCATACTGAATATTTTCTCAGCAGTTTACATCATTTCCGTATGAAAGGGATCACTGAGTTTTTATTACACACACACATACACACACACACACACACACACAAACACACACATATATATATATATATATATATATATATATATATATATATATATATATATATATATATATATATATATATATATATTATGTATATATATATATATATATATATATATATATATATATATACATATATATATACATATGTATATATGCATATATATACAGTATATACATATATATATATATATATATATATATATATATATATATACAGTATATATATACATGTATGTGTGACATATGTATGTATGTACGTGTATGTGTGTCCAGTGGTAAAATTTTTAAAATTTTATTACTTTATGTTCTTGTTATACTTCAGTGCGATTACTTGTTGGATCCCAAAGCATGCATTATTATTAGCAATATTTATGATACGAAGTCAACAGTGAATTCAATTGAAGTGAAATAGGGAAAACAGTCATTTAAATGACATGTCAGCCAAAAAATAAATTTATCTGTGACTGAATTCCTTCATTTCTCTCTCTCTCTCTCTCTCTCTCTCTCTCTCTCTCTCTCTCTCTCTCTCTCTCTCTCTCTCTCTGTCATTTTTAGTTCTAATTGTGTCTTCATTTTACTATATCTCTTGAAATGTATCTCTCTCTCTGTCTCTGTCTCTCTCTCTCTCTCTCTCTCTCTCTCTCTCTCTCTCTCTCTCTCTCTCTCATTTTAGCTTTAATTATGACTTCAGTTTACCCTCTCTCTCTCTCTCTCTCTGTGTGTGTGTGTGTGTGTATGTCTCTCTCGCTCATTTTAGTTCTAATTATGTCTTCATTTCTCTCTCTCTCTCTCTCTCTCTCTCTCTCTCTCTCTCTCTCTCTCTCTCTCTCTCTCTCTCTCTCTCATTTTAGTTCTAATTATGTCTTCATTTCTCTCTCTCTCTCTCTCTCTCTCTCTCTCTCTCTCTCTCATTTTAGTTCTAATAAGTCTTCATTTTCCTACATCTCTAAAAAATTATCTCTCTCTCTCTCTCTCTCTCTCTCTCTCTCTCTCTCTCTCTCTCTCTCTCTCTCTCTCTCTCTCATTTTAGTTTGTCTTCATTTTACTCTCTCTCTCTTTAGTTCTAATAATGTCTTCATTTTACTATATCGCTTAAAATGTATCGTTAACTACGAGACTGTGGAGCAGATATTGCTGTAAAAGGGCATCTGTGACCGACATGCACTCAGAAGGAAACGGGGCAGTGAAAAATTAATTGCCATAGCTAAATTTATGTCTGTAGTTTATCTAACTCATCAGTTAGGAATAAATATTTTTCAATGAGGCGTTGGCAAAAAATGAGTAAAGAAAGAAACAATAAAATATACAAAAATCAAGGCCCTTGCAAAAATTCATCAACTTCTGTTCATGTATTTTTCAATGATGCAGTGGCAAAAAATTAGTAAAGTAAAACAAGATATAAATACAGAGAAGTAAAAAATGCGCCGAAATTTCTTCGGCGCAATCGAGTTTTCTGACTAGCGTATAATCAAGACCACCGAAAATAGATCTAGCTTTCGGTGGTCTCGGCATAATGCTGTATGAGCCGTGGCCCATGAAACTTTAACCTTAAATAAAATAAAAACTACTGAGGCTAGAGAGCTGCAATTTAATATGTTTGGTGATTGGCGGTGGATGGTCAACATACCAATTTGCAGCCCTCTAGCCTCAGTAGTTTTTAAGATCTGAGGGCGGACAGAAAAAGTGCTGACGGACAGAAAAAGTGCTGACGGACAGAAAAAGTGCTGACGGACAGAAAAAGTGCTGACGGACAGAAAAAGTGCTGACGGACAGAAAAAGTGCTGACGGACAGAAAACTAAAATCAATGATCTTGCAAAATTCATCAGCTATTGTGTTTTTCGATGACGCATTGGCAAAAAATGAGTGAAGCAAGAAACAATCAAGGCTCTTGCAAATCGCTGCAAGCAAGATCAGTCAAGACAATCATTGCATCGCGGTTCTTTTCCTGTGGAAAGAGACTTCTAGGCTTCCCGACCCTCAATTTGCTTGAGAGGAAAAAATATCTCCAAGCGCGTTCATAAGCTAACTTACCATTTCCTAATTGGAAACTTGAAGTTACCGATTCCAGAAGACAGAAAACTTAGGAATGACTTCGCTTCCAGAGGAGAGTACGAAGAGTGTTCGACACGGAATGCCTTCCTTCCCCTGCGAAGTACATCATCACAGCGACTGAAACAAATAGTATCGTTAATTAAGGGTGTAAACTGGAAACTGTCTATTCAGAAGACCCCGCCATGCAGTAAAGAAAATTTAACAGGGCACAGCACGTCTTTTAGGCGCCACCGATTCAGCTTGCAGTGTAAAAAGAAAAAAAAAAAAATATTGAGGAGAAAAGCGGCAGCACCCAGACGGCGCACTGGGAATCAGGCCAGGCCTCCCATTGGCCGACGCCGTCCAGCGCCCGCCAATCAGCGTCGGCCGTGAAGAACTGGAAGGCTCGTGGGAACCTCAACTTCCCGATAGACGTTAGATGCTTTCCAAGGTCCAGAGGGACCAGCGGAACTGCTTCTAGCTTAGTCGACCCTTTGTAGATACTGTGCCCGATGGAACATATCGAAGTGTCTCGAGTATATTAACCGCTCCGCAGTGGAACAGTTCCGTTTTTTGCTAGGAGAGTGTCTTGCCTTCGCCATGTCGGAATAAGAGATACGCTCGCCTCAGCGCCCTTTGGAGACATTTACAGTAGGTTAACCACCGCTCATCGCCACGTGTGTGTCGTCATCTTCCCATCGAAATGGCAGCCGACGTGTCCAGGAACGGGAAGATCGGAATGGGCGTCGTGATCTTCCTCGTGTTGGCTGTAGTGGCCATCCTAGCCGTAGGATCTAGTTTAGGATGGTATGTCGACGAACCTCCCGCTGAATTGCCATCTGCTCCACCGTATAAGGACAGAGTGAGTTATCCTTTCCTTCTTGTTCTTGGTCTCTCTCTCTCTCTCTCTCTCTCTCTCTCTCTCTCTCTGCATATTTTTTCATATAAATTTAACCATCAACATCGCTCACTTTCAACCTGTTCTTTACGGATACGTGATGATGAAATAAAAAAAAAACGGAAGCAATTAGGGTAAATGATAATTAGAAATTAGAATAAATAATGATTTGAAATTAGAAGAAATAATGATTATATACTTGTATTTTCGAGCGGAAGCACTTAGGATAAACAATGATTAGAAATGAGAATAAATAATTTATGGGAATTAAAATAAATAATAATTAAATAGGCTACTTATATTTTCGGAACGCTTGTGATAGTAGGTATAGAAGCCAATTCAGACCAATTCAGAAAAAAATGGACTTATATCAGCGATGAGAAAATTAATATTATGGGGATTTTGACCTGACGTCCCCTCAGATATGAAACAGATCGAATGAATAGTTTGGGCAAAGATTTCTAACGACTAAAAGTGTTAAAGAAATATTAGATAGTTATTTATTTAAAAGCAATGAATTATTCAAAATGGCCATGCAACTGTAAAAGCAAGGAATTATAGAGCCATACATAAAATAATGCTTTATTTTTTAAATAATTAATAACAATCTGCTCATATACGTCCATTCTCTCTCTCTCTCTCTCTCTCTCTCTCTCTCTCTCTCTCTCTCTCTCTCTCTCTAGGTCTTTTTATCTGTTTATATAACTCTCTCTCTCTCTATTTAGGTCTTTTTTTATCTGTTCATATAACTGTCTCTCTCTCTCTCTCTCTCTCTTTCTCTCTTTTTTATCTGTCTCTCTATAACTCTCTCTCTCTCTCTCTCTCTTTAGGTATTTTTTTTATCTGTTTATATAACTCTTTCTCTCTCTGTTTTTATTATAATATTGATTATTTATGTGGTATTTCCTCTCTCTCTCTCTCTCTCTTTCTCTCTCTCTCTCTCTCTCTCTCTCTCTCACCACCATTCTTACAGGGGGTTGCCTGCTATGAATAAATCAAAGAAATGAAGATTATGAATATAAATGAACCTCAGAGAGGCAATTGCGCCTCTTCATCCTCGAGTAGGAGGAGGAGGAGGATGAAAAATGAAGGATGGACGTGATTTAGGGAAGGAAGTCAAGGCATTACGCTAATTCCCATTCCATCGTGGCCCTAATGGGAATGGGAATATTCATTATAAGTTAATGGTGACGATTAAAATATCCGAGGAAATTACACGCACCTATTCCGATGGGTTGCTTGAGAGAGAGAGAGAGAGAGAGAGAGAGAGAGAGAGAGAGAGAGAGAGAGAGAGAGAGAGAGAGAGAGCGAGAGCGAGAAAAGAATGGTTTTGATTTTGCATAAGAAAATTAATTACATATTGCATTCATAACCGATCTCACATTGCTATATAATTTCTCTCACGTTAATGAATTCTATAACTTGAAATGTTTCAAATCTACAATGAAATGACAAAAATCTGTATTGAGCTTATTACATTACCTCCCCATCAGCTGCGCGATAAAAAGAAATCCTTATATTAGTTATGACTGATAATGGGGCAAAGGATTAATACAACAAATTTATGTATATGTATATGTATATGTGTGTGTGTATGTATATGCTTGGTTCCGTAAAATCCATAATTATCCTGTCGGATTTTGCATATTTATTATTTCTGTTTTATTCTGGCTTTGAATATGTTCTGCCAGTTTTATTATTATGATGATCCAAGAATGCAAAGTGCATCAACTCTTAGAATGTTTCATTTTATAAACTCTACTGTATTTTTGCATAAGGACTTTCTCAATTAAGTATGTAGCATATTTAATGCAGGCGAATAAGTTAGAAACTAAATAAATCAATCAATAAATAAAAGCGCTATTTTGAAAGCGACTTTCCACTTTGACCTCCAGTGACCCAGAGGGGTTATAGACACGTCACGATGATATGAACTAATCCCGTCCGTGTATGAAACGCGACAACGACGAACGGAATGAAAACGGAGGCAAGAATTCCAAGAACACAACGGATCGGATCGTAATAAATCCACGAGCGTAGGGAGGAAGGAGGAAGGAGGGAGGAGGATAATCAGAGATAACAAAAGGATTTGGGAGCAAGAAACGAATGGCGTGTGGCAGTCATTTGCTTCGGGTTTTTTCCTCTCTCTCTCTCTTCCTCCTCCTCCTCCTCCTCCTCCTCCTCCTCCTCCTCCTCCTCCTCCTAGTCCTCCTCCTCCTCCTCCTCCTAGTCCTCATACTCCTCCTTATTCATCTCCATCTCCTCCTCATCCTCCACCTCCACCTCCCTCTCCTACTCCTCCACCTCGTTCTCCACCTCCACTTCCTCCTCCTCCTACTCTTCCTCATCCTCCTACTCCTCCACCTCCTCCTCTACCTCCTCCTCCTCCTCCTCCACCTCCTCCTCCTCCTCCTCCTCCTCCTCCTCTTCTTCATCTTTTCCTTCTTCGGTTAACACGAGCAGAAAACCTTTCGTTCATCTTTATGATGAAGACATGTCTTAAAGGACGATGTTTGTTTCTTTGTATTTTGATTTCAAGATATCGACGAAAATAGCGCTGGCCTTGAATTATGTTCTGTTTTATCGGACATTATTAAAATTTAAAAAATTATTTCAATTCTGCGACACTGTATGTCTCTGAATTACAACTTACTGAGTAAGACATACCAAATTTCATGATTATAGGTCATATGTAGAAATCAGTCATTTATTTTGATATTTCAGGTTTTAATTTTTATGTTCCCTAACTTGCTAAAGATTTATTGTGAGAATATATATGAGTTCAAAAAGTTAAAGGCTCTTGTAAATAAATGATAGCGGATAAGCAGTCCTCCAAGTCATGATTTTATCTCCTTGTATTTTGATAATAATTTACTTACATTATCATCTATTTAATTGTTTATTTATTAATTTATTTTTTTCTTTTTAATAAGTGATCTCTTCTTTCGGTATTTCCCATTATCTTCCGTTACTTCTCTCTATTTTCTCCATATTTTTGGTAGCTTGAATTTTCAAGTCTATGGCCCCTTTGGGCTTGTTCCATATGAATTGGATTCATCTTCTGAATAATAATAATAATAATAATAATAATAATAATAATAATAATAATAATAATAATAATAATAATAATAATAATAATAATTACAATCAGCTCTGTTGAGCTGACGGGTTAGGCCAGAAACCTCTGAAACTCTACGGATGTAACACACCATATTTAAATATGGACACGCCTGTCTTATCTATGTAACAAGTCTAAAATAAACATTAAAATTGCCTTCTAGAACACTATAATAACTTTAATTCCGATAGGTCTGTTAGATTTGTATACATGCGCGTACGTTTGCGTGCATCTGCGTGCGCGCGTGCTTGCTCCATGTTGAATGCAAATATAGACTTTAATATATAATAAATAAACAGTGAGATTTTTTTTATTAGATACAGGTCATATTTGAACATTTTACCATTTACCCTTGTCCAATTTCAGAACTTCAAGCCAATAATATTTTCATCAGCCTTATATTAATATAAGTCTTTTTAAAAGTCTTGTTAACTTTCGGCTTTTTTTATGACTAGCACGTCTTCTGAAATGATACTTTAATGGATCAACTAAAATTTCGTTGCTGTTGAATACGAAAGACGGAGTTTTTACATCACAAAAATAAATATCTGTCCGTTCCTCATACCAGTTCTTGTCAATTGCTGAAAATTTTCATTAAAATTAATTTCAAAAGAACAACTATTTTTTCTGTGGATTATAACAGAAAGTCTATTAAAGCAATTGAGAATATTTTCAACCGAAATTCACAGAAATAGTTAGATGTCAGAAATACATCAATAATTTATTTCAATCTATTTTTTCTAGATAATGAAGAGTAATCAATACACATACACAAGCACACACACATACACACACTCACTTTTTTACACACACACACACACACACATATATATATATATATATATATATATATATATATATATATATATATATATATATATATATATATATATATATATATATATATATATATATATATATATATATATATATATATATATATATATATATATATTGGATTGTTCGTTGGTTTGCCGGCATTAAGCGGGCCTTATGCCAGTAAAGGCCCTATCCAAACACGGCCGGTAAGTATGATTAGACATAATAAGGGATAAAAAGAGATATGATGTGGAATATTGGACTCTTGGACTTTTCATATTCTACCTGGTAGTAAGTGCACATTCGTAAAATAAAGAAAAGATGAACTAACTAAAAACATAAAAGGTAATAATAGGCATTCATTTATTCATAAGCAAAAAAAAAAAATAAATAAATAAAAAACATTAAAAGTATTTCAAAATACCAGGCGCTCAATTTGGCTATAAAATTTTCCCCTCCACTCGAATAACTCAACCGAAGTAAACACCGCATAGCAAATTTTTGGCCGGATCATAAAAACAAAGGGTAATAGTAGTCATTCATATATTAATAAACAAACGGAAAAAACGGTAAAATTAAATATTTCAAAAACCCAGACGCTCAATTTGGCTATAAAATTTTCCCCTCCTCTCTAATAACTCAGCGAGGTAAACGACACCTAGCGAATTTTTGGCCAGATTACAAGAACAAATGGTAAAAATAGTCATTCATATATTAATAAAGAAACGGAAAAAACGGTAAAATTAAATATTTCAAAACCCCAGACGCTCAATTTGGCCATGAAATGTCCCCCTCCTCTCCAATAACTCAAGCGAGGTAAACGACACCTAGCAAATTTTTGGCGGGATTCCGCGCTCTTCCCGCGCAAAGGGACCTCCTTCTCTCCTTCCTTCCTTCCGGCCAAGAGATGGAGTGTCAGCAACAGCTATTTGTCGATACTTAGGAGAAGAAAGTCTTCGTGAGTGCTGGGCTTCTCCATGGCCAAATTTCGGATGTGGGTCTTAATTGGTTGTCTGGGAAAGCCCGATGGATGTTGCCGCAAGGAAAAAAATGTGTTAAAGCGTTATTCCTCCTTCTTGATGGTGAAGTTTATCTTAATTTTTTTTTATTGGTGGGTGTAGGGGCAAGTTTGCGGCTTATCGATGTTCTGATTTTGCTTTTCGGATATGAGGTTATCGATAATTTTACTCTAGTCTACGGAATTTCAAAGATAATTCATATTCCTGCTTGTTATTTTCCACCGTTAACTTCTGTCTTGTAGCATTTTGCAGTCACCATTTATTTTTTGAGGATAAGATGGGCCGTTTGGTAGGGGTAGCCTATTTCTGGATAAGAGCTTATCGACGTTTTTGTCATAGTTCGTGGAATTTTAAAGATAAAATATGAATGATCATATTCCTGCTTCTTATTTTCCATCGTTAACCTCTATCTTTTAACATGTTGCAATCGCCATTTATTTTTTGAGAATAAGAGGGGTGGTTAGGCAGGGGTAGCTTATTTTTAAATAAGAGCTTATCGATGTCTTGTGTCCTGGTTTGTGGAGTTTTAAAGATAATTCATGTTCTTTCTGTTCCTGCTTCTTATTTTCTATCGTTAACTTTTATCTTTTGGCATTTTGCAGTCGCCGATTACTAACTGATAAATCTTAAATAAAATTTCTGTATCAGTCCACCACCCCTGTTATTAGACATCTCAGACATTTTTTTTTAGAACAGAGTAGAAAATACAATTTAGGCCAAAGGCCAAGCGCTGGGACCTATGAGGTCATTCAGCACTGAAAGGGAAATTGAGAGTAAAAGGTTTCAAGGATGTAACAGGAGGA
This sequence comes from Macrobrachium rosenbergii, assembly GCF_040412425.1. Classification (NCBI taxonomy): domain Eukaryota; kingdom Metazoa; phylum Arthropoda; class Malacostraca; order Decapoda; family Palaemonidae; genus Macrobrachium; species Macrobrachium rosenbergii. The sequence continues at coordinate 22,285,036 of NC_089758.1, forward strand.
AACCCTCGCAGCTGCACTAGGAAACAATTATTAGAAGGTGGAAAGCAAGATGGAAGAAAGAGCATATGAACGGAGGTATAGTAAAAGGAATGAAAGGGGTTGCAGCTGGCGGTCGAAAGAACGCCACAGAAAACCTTTAGTAATGCCTACTGTGCACCGCGTGCGGTGCACTGACGGCGCTACCTCCCTACGGTGGATAATATTTTTAGACTTTGTGAGTCTTTTCTTACTGTGTTCATACTTTCTCGTTTACTGCACCTTGAGAACTGAGGGAAAATAAGAAACTCTCAGAAACTTATAGCAAATTCTGCTAAAATGAGGGACGTTATATGTGCTGGAGTTTGAATTAAGAGACAACCTGCCAATCAGAGAACACTTTTATGTTTTTTAAGGCTCAAGTCCCCTCGAAGATGTCTTAGATATGAAGGAGAAACCGGTCAGTATTTATACCCAGTGTTTCATCTTCCCAGTGGTGCATTTGCATATATACACCAAATGTCATTTTGATTTTAACAAATGTATGTACGTACGTGTATATATGTATGTATATATATATATATATATATATATATATATATATATATATATATATGTGTGTGTGTGTGTGTGTGTGTGTGTGTGTGTGTGTATGTGTGTGTGTTCTCTCCTATCCCATGGTATTTCAACACATGGCTGTCATCTATCACTACAAGAGTTTTTCAGCAGAAAAATCCCATATGGAAATGACTCTCCTTTCGTCAATAGATTTTCGATGACTGTACTTATGAAATCAGTTCATTCTGGTCCTTACCATATAAAATGGACTTGAATTATAAAGAGAGAGAGAGAGAGAGAGAGAGAGAGAGAGAGAGAGAGAGAGAGAGAGAGAGAGAGAGAGATAGGCCTATGTTACTTTCCGTCCCTTACTCTTCCCATTATACATTTTATGACGTGTCTATCAGTCTCTTCATCACAAAAACCTACTTCCAAAACTATTTCATATGCTGATTGAAATCTCCAATATGTTTCGTAGTGACAGCTGTAATTTCCTCTACGTCTACTGTAGAGTTAATATATATAGTATTTGATATACTTTCATAAGTAAACTCAATACTACTTCAATAAGGCGTACAAGAAACGGTGGTCATTGTACAATGTTATTTAAAAGAAATATTGAGGTTTTACCTTAGAGAGACACACACAAAAAGAAAGATGAGTAAGTTTTCATTATGATATATATATATATATATATATATATATATATATATATATAAATATATATATATATATATATATATATATATACATATATATATATATACTGTATATATACACACACATGCATATATATATATATATACCGAAATATGTTGGCACAAGACAAAGTTTTTGTTACGTTCTTTAATGTTGTCTTTGTTGATAAGAAAATAAAGTTCAGCATTATTAGCTATTACGACATATTTCTCATTCTCTATCACATTTCAGAGCTTCCACATTCGTCTGGTTTCTTGCTCAAAGCATGGAAACAAAGTAACTCAAGCAATAATTACAGCATAAATATATAAATTAAGAATCTTAAATACTTAGAACAGCTTCACTGAAAATGTCAAGTTAAACTTAATTACAACACCCGCAAGGGAAATGAACTACCATCTGAATCTAAGGATGGTTTCTTAAATTCTGTCTTTATCCTAATGCTTTTGAGAATGAAACCGAACGAGTATCGAAACGTTAGAACATGATAAAGAATAAGAGCCAAGTTATGGTTGTTCTTCGTTCTAAAGTTCATCTTGTCGAATGATTTACCAAGGTAATAATTCAATAATATATTCCACAGGTATCTGATTCACTCTAACCGCAATGACCAATCTCCTTCGATTGCAATACGGGTGAAATCTGTTGTCCCAATTACAATATAATTGACTTTGTAAATCGTTCGTCCTGAATCTGAATTTGCTTTTGTCTTCATTTAATTGACATGAAATTCAATGGAGTATCCAGCGGAACCCGTGAGAGATTTTGAAGGACACCTTTCGCGATATTTCTCGGTTATCTTTGAACTGATTCTCGAACTCGAGTGAAGAAGAACACTTCAGTTATTGGAGGCAGATATATTGATTGGAGGAAGGCACTGAGCCTTTATAAGAAAGGGCTGGTAAACGAAATTTCTTATTAACCTTTTAGGTTAATTTTGAGGCACTTCGCAGACTTTAACATGGCTGATAGATTCATCAAGATACAGTCTTAATTTTCATTAGTCTAAAAAAAAAAAGTATATCTTAGTTTAACCAGACCACTGAACTGATGAACAGCTCTCCTAGGGCTGGCCCGAAGGATTAGATTTATTGTACGTGGCTAAGAACCAACTGGTTACCTAGCAACGGGACCTACAGCTTACTGTGGGATCCGAACCACATTACGATGAGAAATGAATTTCTAAACTCTAATTCTTCATTTCGAACGCTGGGCCAACTGAAACGTAGATAAGATCGTTCTCTTGACTTCCTTAGTACGTCAGTTTTCTCTATATTACCCTTCGCAAAAATCGACTTCGATGACCTTACATACTGTAACGCCATCTTGGTAAACCAATCAAATAATCATTTCTGTAAGCTGGCTACTTGTGCCTATATTACTGCACTGTGCTTAGGTAAACTGTCTTTAAAAATAACAGCTATAAACTGGTATTTTATTGGAATGCTCTTGCTTTAGCAATTCAAATATAGCGGAAATATTTTCAGGAGGGGGTAAAAGTGTTAAAAATAGTGCATTACTGGGGGAGTTACACTTTTAAAATTACCGCTTTTCAAGGTGTAGAAAAAATTTCGCAATTATTGCTGCTACCAATAATAGGGAATAATGATTTTAAAATGACTACATGTTATTGGGGAGTAATAAGTTTAAAATTACTGCTTTTTGTTGATGATTACTATTTCAATATTTATTACATTATTAGTAAATGATAATTTAACAACATTTTGAACAGAGATTAACTCCTTCAAAAGTGCTCATTTTCAACAAATAGGGATCTTTTTAAAATGACGCTCTTTTGATAGAGTAATATTTTATAATTACAATTCCATTTTGAAAATGGAAATAATTTTGCAACTTCTCTCTTTTTTTATATGGAGCAATACATTTAGAATTATTACTTTTCAACAGATATAATGCTTTTAAGAGTAATCCTTTTACTCTATAACTCCCCGAACCAGAGTAGGCTTACTAATGTCAAACCCATAATGCCCTTGCCAATACAGCCGATAGGCCTATGGAGAAAGGCTCCTGCGCTAACAGGTAAACGAAACTAAAAAAAAATTCCTTCATCTATGATCTTCCAGAATATTTAGGGAAAATCGAAGGGACATGATTTATTAATTGTTTTTCATTTCTCTGTTTATTTGTTTACTTCAGATGGGAACTAATATTTTAATTCTTCTAAAAGAAGCGTTTTTATCAAGAACGTTAGTTATTTCAAGATTTTTCGTTATGTTTTAGTCATTATCTATTTATTATTTATAAATGTTCATTTATATTTTATTTATGAATATTTGTTTATTTATCTATGAATATTTATTTACTTATTCATAAATATTTATTAATCTATTTATTTATTCAGTCATTTGTAAATATCAATTTATTTAGTTATTCATTAAAAATATTTATTTATTTATTTATTATATATAAATATCTAATTATTAATTTTTGTATTATAAATATTTATTTATTTATTTATTTATTTATCTAATTTGCTCTTGTATATTTTTGTTTTGCTTCCTAAAGCCTAAAACAAAAAAACAAATAATGTGAGATACAAAGGAGTGGCTGAAGAGTAATGAACTTAAAGTCCTTTAAATAAATAAATACTTATTCATCAATATTTATCAATCTATTATTTATTCAGTTTTTATAAATATCAATTTATTTAGTTATTCAAAAAAATATTTATTTGCTTATAAACATCTATTTATTAATTTTTTGTATTTATAAATATTTATTTATTTATAAAGATATATTTTTTAACTTTTGTATTTATAAATAATTATTTATCTATTTAATCATTTATTTATCTAATGTGCGCTTGTATATTTTTGTTCTGCTTCCTAAATGCAAATGCAAAACAAAAATTTAATATAAGATACAATGAAGCGTCTGAAGAATAATGAACTCAAAGTAAATTGAATATTGATACCCTACTGATAGCTGGTATAGGTTAAATCGGCCTTATACCAGCACGCGCTATTGCTCAGAGGCGGCCCGCGAGTAATGGAGATGTGTTGAAGTGATGAAGAGGCTTTTGTGGAACTCTGGGATCGGAACAACCAGCCTACGACGACTCACAACAAAATATTCCCATTTTGTGAACAGAAAACAATGTTTTTCCTAACCTCATCATTTGAGGTAATAATGATGATAATAAAATAATAATAATAATAATAAAATAATAATAATAATAAAACAGAATAAAAGTATTGAAAACAGTTTTTTCTTATGCTAATAATAATAATAATAATAATAATAATAATAATAATAATAATAATAATAATAATAATAATAATAATAATAATAGTTTCAGCATCTACAGTAAAATATCACTGACGATAGTGGAAGAAGACGTAAGTGTAAATTTGCAGAAGCATTAGCAAAAAGCAGCAAGTCGAAATGTTTTAAGAGAGAAGGGATTAAATAATGAATTCAAAATAATTGTTTACAGATATATCGCAAAAGAGCAAAATGAAATAGGAATAAAGCGCTCTTGTTGCTTTCGAAAAATTGCTTGAAAGCGTAACTTACTGTTACATTTATAGCCAAGTTCATTCGGGTCAAATTATTATGGGCCTCGAGGAATTTATTATCAGTTCTGCGATGAATAATATTTTCCTCTCTCTCTCTCTCTCTCTCTCTCTCTCTCTCTCTCTCTCTCTCCCTCAATGGTAAATAATATTTTCTTTTTTAAAGTGCATTCTCTCTCTCTCTCTCTCTCTCTCTCTCTCTCTCTCTCTCTCTCTCCAATGATAAATGACATTTTCCTTTTAACCGTATATCTCTCTCTCTCTCTCTCTCTCTCTCTCTCTCTCTCTCTCTCAACGATATATGAAATTTTCTTTTTAACAGTATATTCTCTCTCTCTCTCTCTCTCTCTCTCTCTCTCAATGATAAATGACATTTCCTTTTAACCAATGATAAATGACATTTTCCTTTTAACTCTCTCTTCTCTCTCTCTCTCTCTCTCTCTCTCTCTCTCTCTCCAACGATATATGAAATTTTCTTTTTAACAGTATATTTTCTCTCTCTCTCTCTCTCTCTCTCATACGCACACACACACACACACACACACACTATACAACTTATATTGTCTGTCTGTTTATATATCTATCTATCCTCGTATCATTATTCTATTTCTTATTTTCCTTAAGAACAACAAGATTTTGAAAACAGCAACCACAAAAAAAAAAAATAAAATAAAAAAAAATAAACCAACGAATTTCCTGAAACGTATCACAGCAGCGAGCAGAGGACGCGAGGAAAATGTCATAACGCAATTCAGATACACGGACTAGAAAGTCGCACGACACCGTTTATTGATGACGTCGTGTATAATAAACGCGAAAGCCAAAAGCAAATCATAAAAATAAAAAAAAAATAAAAAACTGAAACGGGAGAGAATCTTTCATCGTCTCCCTCATTATCTTTTACACGTTTCAGAGGCCGTAATCATCTTTGAAGCAATCTCACGCGCCATTCGTCTTCCGAAAATGAGACCGGGCTTATCAAAAAAAAAAAAAAAGGAAGAGAGAGAGAGAGAGAGGGAGAGAGATGCTGCGTTGAGAGACTATGCAGTGCTGGAGGAAATGTAACTTGTAAGAGAGAGAGAGAGAGAGAGAGAGAGAGAGAGAGAGAGAGAGAGAGAGAGAGAGATGCGATGTCTTCAGAGAATATGCAGAGTTGGGGGGAAAATGTGATTTCCAAAAGAGAGAGAGAGAGAGAGAGAGAGAGAGAGAGAGAGAGAGAGAGAGAGAGAGAGTGGCCCGGTGCGAGAATGTGCAATGCTGGAAGAAAATGTAATTTTTAGAGGAGAGAGAGAGAGAGAGAGAGAGAGAGAGAGAGGAGAAAATATAATTTGAGAGAGAGAGAGAGAGAGAGACAGAGACAGATGTGAGAGAATAAGCAGTTGGAGGAAAATATAATTTGAAAGCGAGAGAGACAGAGAAAGAGACAAAGACAGAGACAGACATACAGAGAGAGAGAGAGAGAGAGAGAGAGAGAGAGAGAGAGATGCGACGCATTGAGAGAATATGCAGTTGGAGGAAAATATAACTTGTAAATGAGAGAGAGAGAGAGAGAGAGAGAGAGAGAGAGAGAGAGAGAGAGAGAGAGAGAGAGAGAGAGAGAACCTGGGGCAAATATAGTTTGTAAGAGAAGGTACACACGTTAGAGAGGATGTATGTGAGAGAAAGAGAAAATTTAGAGACAACGGGAGACATGATATGTGATATTAGAGAAAAAAAATGTAATTTTTGAGAGCAATATAACTCAAAGGTAACTGAAGCATTAAATTTCGTTATTGTTGTAAGGAAAACGAACGATAAATTTCATATAGTGGTAAAGAGGACATTCAATTTGTAATGAAGAGAATCAAAGCGAATACAGTTATTGAAGGTACGTGATTTGTGTGTCTGTGAGAGAGAGAGAGAGAGAGAGAGAGAGAGAGAGAGAGAGATGCCTTAACTTCAAAGAAATAGATAAATATATATATATAAATATATATATATATATGTATGTATGTATATATATAAATATATAATATATATATATATATATATATATATATATATATATATATATATATATATATATATATATATAAAGAAAGATGAAGAACTGTAAACATTTAGGAATTAATCTTCTCAACAACAGGTCTCTCTCATATTAATGTTCCCGTCCTTTACCTACTCGCTTGGTCCGGTGTCGAATCTCTCTCTCTCTCTCTCTCTCTCTCTCTCTCTCTCTCTCTCTCTCTCTCTCTCTCTCTCTCTCTCCAGAGACGAACTAAACTTCCTAATACGGCAATTAACGTCTCTCATTACAAGGCGCCATTGACGTGGGCTTTTAAACATAATTTCGGGTGATTTGTCAACGAGACGATCATTTCATCGCCTCTTTGGGCCTATTAATTATTCATTTCCTTTCAGTTTTTTCTTGAATTGTATTTTCTTTCTAAATTTTTGCTTAATACCCTCTCTAACGAACTTCATTCAGTTAGAAGTACTCTTTTAGTTTTCTGTAAAAGAAAACTATTGAGATGGGTATTTGTCCGTCCGTCCGCAGTTTTTCTGTCCGCCCCCAGATCTTAAAAACTACTGAGGCTAGAGGGCTGCAAATTGGTATGTTGATCATTCACCCTCCAATCATCAAACATACCAAATTGCAGTCCTCTAGCCTCAGTAGTTTTAATTTGATTTAAGGTTAAAGTTAGTCATGTCGTGCGTCTGGTACCGCTATAGGTGCCAACAACACAGGCCACCACCGGGCTGTAGCTGAAAGTTTCATGGGCCGCGGATGAGAGTATCATGGGCCGTGGCTGAGAGTTTCATACAGCATTATACGTCGTACAGAAAACTCGATTGCGGCGCATTTTTTACTTGTTTGTTATTGAGAGTCACTGGGAATGTTTAGATTGAAATTTAAAAGTATCATAGATGCAAATATAGTAAGTGATTTTCCTCTTCATGGGACTGGCGTTAATGACATTGGTGTTTGTGACGCCAGATATGTGGCAATCAGTCACCCCATCAGTATTCATGGGGGCGTTTGTATTGTACACCAAAACACGCACATAGACGCACACACACACACACAGGGACACACATAAGTTTGACTGAACTCAGAAGACAAGAAACGAATAATTTCTGATATTGCCAAGGGTCGAAAATGGACATAAGGGTATGTAGACAAAAGAAGGAATAAGAAATATATGGAAAAGAAGTATAAAGACGGAAAGTTAAACGGGAATGAATATAAAGGTATATAGAGAAGAGAATGAATAAAAAACATATGTAAAAGAAAGCATACGGGAGGGAAAGTAAAGCAGAGCGCAAGAGAAAGTAACAAGGAGAAAGCGGGCATATCGAGAATGACTAATGTGTTAGTGACTTTCTCTACCAAAACGACAAAGAAAAAGGATGATGATAATAGAGACACGACGAAGATAACAAGGCAAAGAAACAGAGAAAGGATGCGCCGCCCTTTGGAAGCCCTTTCATCCTGTTTCCAGGAATCGGCCTTTATTTGTCTCTGGGAAGCTGGGAGACGTCTCCTTTCCAGGAGTCCTGTTCGATCCGCGTCGCATTTTGACGGATGCAGAGAGATGAGGAAGTGGACATTTACAAATGGACGCGGGGTGAAAATGCTGTAAAACTATTCTTTTCAAGCAAATTGGGATAGAGAGAGGCAGATGGACATTTACAAATAAGCAAGGTGAAGATGCTGTAAAATTACTCTTTAAAGCAAATTGATACAGAGATAGGAAGATGGACATTTACAAGTGAACACGGTGAAAATGCTGTAAAAAATAATATTTTTAAAGAATACTGGTATAGAGGATGGTAAGTGGACATTTACAATGAGCACGGTGATAAATGCTATGAAATGAGTCTTTTAAAGTACTTCGGTATAAAAAAAAGTATAACAGGTCAGTAATTGAGCTATATAAAAAATAATGTTTTAAAGCAAATTGGTATGAAAAAATATAACGGGACAATAAGTGAGCTGCAGAAAAATGATTTAAAAGCAAATTTATATAAAAAAAAAATACAACGGGGCAATAAGTAAGCTGTAGAAAAATTAGTATTTTGAAATAAATTGGTATAGAAAATGACGGGGCAATGACTGAGCACTAAAAAAGGAAAAAATGGCAGTGATTAAAAGTGAATACAGCAAAGATATTAGTGAAACGGCAAGAAAATGGAATGTGGGAACGCCTGATAAAATTAGCTGAAATGTGAGTAATAGATCTTGCAGTGATTACAAATAATTAAGACAAGAATGTTAATGAAAAGAAAAGAGAACAGGACGTGGAATGCCCGATAAAACTGGCTGATAATGAGGAATAATCACGACAAAAAACATTAATGAAAAGACAAGGAAATAGAGTGAGGAAAAATAACCGATAAAACTAGCAAAAATACAGTGCGTGATAAATGAGCAAATTAGCAAAACAAAACACGTCAAATATGCGCAGTGACATAAAGAATGAGAAATAACTAAAATATACGAATACGCGAAAGAAACAAGAAGCTACGGCAACGAGAAAAAACCTGATAAAGATGGAAGTTTTATAAACCTTCCTTTGCTTCTCAAACTTGTATTTCCGGAGGGCAGGTTGTTGCCGAGTAGCAACTGGAGTAAAATAAAATGATGGAAAAGAAGACAGTGGAGTTTTTTATGTTTACGTTTTCTGGTTTTATTTGTTTATTTTTTTATTGATATGCTTTTTGCAAAACAAGACAGTGGAGTTTTTCATGTTTAATTTTTCTGTTTTTATTTGTTTACTTATTTTTTATTGATGTATTTTTTGCAAAAAACATATCAATAAAACATATCTGTTTATTTATTTTTTATTAATATATTTTTGCAAAAAAGACAGTGGAGTTTTTTTTTACTTTTCTCTGGTTTTATTTGTTTATTTATTTTTTATTGATATATTTTTGCAAAAAGGACAGTGGAGTTTTTTTGTTTAATTTCCACTGGTTTTATTTGTATATTTATTTTTTTATTGATATATTTTTGCAAAACAAGACAGAGGAGTTTTTTTTATGTTTATTTTTTCTATTTTTATTTGTTTATTTATTTTTCATTGATATGTATTTTGCAAAAAAAGACAGTGTAGTTTTTCTTTTATTTTTGCCTTTGCTTTATTTATTTATTTTTTATTTGTTTGTGCTGAGTGCAAAAAAGGCAGTGACTTTTATTTGGGTTTACCTTTGCTGTATTTATTTTTTTTTTATTTATTTTGGTGCTGTGTGGAAAAGAATCTGTTTATTGATTGATATATTTGTGCAAAACAGGACAGTGGAGTTTTTTTTTTTTTTTGTGTGTGTTTTATCTTTTGCTCCCGGAAGAAGATTTTGGTCCATTATTTCAGTAAAGCTATTCAGCTTTATCTGATATTGTACTTTAAGTTGTGATATTTCTGTTTTGAATTAAGTCATTTCAGTTATTCGTCTTGTTTCTGACTTTTTTTTTTCGTTTTTAAGCATCATATTCACATAAGAAATGAGGTTGGATGGCTACATGGGTCTTCATGCTGACTTCCTATTTTATCTATCTTTTTCTTTTCTATTTACTTATTTATTTTTTATTTATTTATCTATTTTTGTCTTCCGTGCATCTACAGAGCAGAAGCAACAGTATAATGAACTTATTACTGTATCTGTATTTAGAAGTACAACTACAGTGACTATAATCCGCAAAGTCACAATTACACCAGTTATTGTCGTGGTTGTTAATTCAGTAGTCACAAAACCTTACGTATTATTCTACAACCACAGGTACTGCTGGATCTGCAAAGTGCCTTGAGTACAATAGCATTCAAACAATAACGTCTAATTACTAAAGCTACGTGCCATTGCAATTCTACCCGCTGACTTGGGAACTACTGTACACATGAATTTCAAATTGCGTCGCGACATGTGCCATTCCTTCGCTTCAGTATTAAACGTAAATTATTCAGAACCTGCATGGAAAATGAACTGGTTCACGGGCCTAATTTTAGGCCTGGGGATATCAGAGATTGCGTTCAAATTGTGAAATCATGGGCTTGGTTCTGTTAATATCAATTGATCTTTTTAATCCTTTGAGATTGAATAGTACATAAGACTCTATCCTAAGTGTTTACAGCTCCCAAAAAATGTGAGAAAGCATAATCAAAATAGATGATGAAAGGATGAAGAGAGAGAGAGAGAGAGAGAGAGAGAGAGAGAGAGAGAGAGAGAGAGAGAGAGAGAGAGAAGGGGAGCATCCATCCAAATCTGACGCATCTATTCAAAAAAAAAAAAAAAAAACTTTTTTGGAAAAATGGAAGTCATTTTTATCCCCCTTTGCTTTTCCGTTTAGATTTTTCCTTTACTCCTTTTTTATTCTCTCTCTCTCTCTCTCTCTCTCTCTCTCTCAACTTCTTTTCTTCGGGGTCAGGCAGGAGGGGTCTAGGGAAATCAAATGGCACAGCGGGTCCTAAGTTCAAGGCCGGAAATAAGGCCACTGACTCCCTCCCTCCCTCACCCCTCCCTCCCTCCCCCTTCCCCCTCCCCCTCCCTCACTCCCTCCTGTCCTCCCCTGGTGGTGGATATGATGACGAGGGAGAAGTTTGATGTTATTAGGGATCTATGCTAGCGGGGGAAGCGGGGTGGGAGGGGCGGGAGGGACAAGGAATAATGTTGATGACGTTGATGATAGCGATGATGATCTTGATGACGTGTATGAGGGCCATGATGAATGATGACTTACATACATTAACATATATATATATATATATATATATATATATATATATATATATATATATATATATATATATATATATATATGTATATATATATATATATATATATATATACATATATATATACATAAGTGTGTATGTATGTTTGTGTGTGTGTGTGCGTCCACCGGAAGAAATTACAGTAAGGGTGGTGGCTGTAACGACATAAATAGTTATATTATCGAAACTAACAAACCAATTTAATAAAATTAAATTAAAGAACTTAACTAAAATTGAAATTCTTTAACCAAATTTTAATTAGATTGACAATCAAGGAGGTAATTCTATTCTCAATTGTCATATATATAATTGTTTTTGTTCGAGTTTTGTAAATTAAGGATTCATTAGATTTCTGCTTTTCATGGAGAGCGTTCTTATTTGTTGAATTAATTTCATATCCACCTACTTTGGAGATTTTTGTTTTAGTATAATAAATTAAACAAGTAAAAAATGCTCCGAAGTTTCTTCGGTGCAATCGAGTTTTCTGTGCAGCTGCTACAGCGTATAGTCAAGGCCAACGAAAATAGATTTACCTCTCGGTGGTTTAAGTATAATGCTGTATGAGCCGCAGAACATGAAACTTTAACAACGGCCCGGTGATGGCCTATATCGTTGCCAGAAGCACGCGTATGGCTAACTTTAACCTTAAATAAAATAAAAACTACTGAGGCTAGAGGGCTGCAATTTGGTATGTTTTATGATTGGTGGGTGGATGATCAACATAACAAAGTCCAGCCCTCTAGCCTCAGTAGTTTTTAAGATCTGATAGCAGACAGGGAAAATGCGGACAGAAAAATTGCGGACGGACAGATAAAGCCGGCAGAATAGCTTTCTTTTACAGAAAACTAAAAAGCTATTTGTTAAATTCAAGTGATTATGTTTTAGTTATCAATCAGATGTTCATTTTGATTTGGTATGATTAGGAGCTATTTGTTTTCCAGTTATCAATAAATGTTTTTCTACTCTGATAATTTAGAGGGCTACTTGATAAATCAAAGAGCAATTTGATAATTTCAAGTTATTTTTCAGTTATCGATAAGATTTCGTTTTAATCTGATGAATTAGAGAGCTATCTGATAAAACAAAGAGCAGTTTGATAATTTCAAGTTATATAATTTTCGGTCAGTTTTCCTTCTTGCGTTTAAAAGTACCATTAATATTTGCATTTTTATAAATTAAAGTTATAAAAGTTTCAGACACCACGAAAATTCTAATTCGTATTTTGCAAATACTTAACTATTGGATATTCATTTTCTATTGACGTTTGCACGTTGATATGTTAAACTGAATACGGATTTGATGGTGAGTTACAAAATATTTTGTTTATTTGCAAAAGTGGAATTCAGTTTTTAATATTATTAATATTTTTTTTATAAACGATATATTAGCCATTCATTTTTGAATAGCAGATGTTGCTTAAAAAATGAAGTTTGTTGTAATTTCTGATTGATGTCAGGTATCTAGATCTTTTGATATGAATGTATGTATGTATCTGTCATCTATCTATTTATTTTTATATATACATATATACATTTATATATGTATATATATAAACACACACACACACACACACACACATATATATATATATATATATATATATATATATATATATATATATATATATATATATATATATATATATATATAATATATTTATATATATATATATATATATATATATATATATATATATATATATATATATATATATATATATATATATAAATATATACATATTATATAACAAATATACTTGTGCTTATGTGGTGTACTGTAACTTAGTTCCAACTTCGCTCTTGCTTTTGTGCCCGTATTAGCTTATAGCAATGTCTTTGGTTATATCTGACGAGTCTTAATATTTTTCTTCTTCGTCTAATCATCGCTGGTGAACTTTGTGATAATTCAGTTAAAATTTTTTGAGTGAGTCTTAACCATCGTTCGAACTCATTCCAAGATTCCCCGAGCCTTTGCAAAAAATTTTTATTTATTTATCTATTTACATATTTATTTATCTATTTTTATCTATATATCTATTTATCTATTTGCGTATCTATTTAAGTAGTTTTGTTTAGTTTTATTTATTCATTTCTTTATTTACTGAAATCCAAAAGGAAAGAGGAAAATCCTCTTCCCCTCCTCCCCCTCGCCCCCTCCCCCTAAAGCCCCCTCCCCTCCCCTCCCCGCTTTCTACCATCACACCTACTCTTATATCCTTACGACTTTTTAACCGGATGTATGAAGATAACAAGAAAGATAGTGTCCGGATGCTCGCGTCCGGATGTTCGTGTCCGGATCCCCACTTTCACTTCCCCAAGGAGGATGCTGGGGATGTTGGGGGGGAGGGGGGAGGGATTTGCTCCCTTACTAGACCAAGGGGATGGAGAGGTTGTAAATGTACCTATCTATGGACTTATTCCAATCTAGGATCATATCGTCTTCAGCTTTGTTTTAAACGATAATGATTGTTATGTTGCTATAGTTAGTTGGACTCAGTAATAATAATAATAATAATAATAATAATAATAATAATAATAATAATAATAATAATAATAATAATAATAATAATAATGTTCAATTATCAGTCCTCGAATATTAACTCACAAATAATTCTACGTAAATTCCTCTTCATTACTGAGGTAGATTTCATCTACTCAAAAAATTATCTACCTCGAAAAAAGCACTCATATTTGCTTTAATTTTACATTGCTGATGTAAATATAAACATTTACATTGTATGAACTGTTTAATATACTAAGTAATTCAATCATTCATCATTTATTTCGTGCGAAAGTGATATCAAAAGAGAAGGACAGGTCAAGTGAGCTTATAGACTCTCTATTTATGTCAAATTCTGATCTCTCCTGAATTTCATTCATTTTCCTATTTCCTCTTTGCCTTTTGTCGGCGTCAATAACCCAGATATTGTGATGCCATTTTTAGTAACCATAAATCAATCAATCAATTCAATCTCCGTAATCCTTCCGTAATTCTCCAGCCCCCAGAACCATGCTAGTGAGTACATTCAATAAACAGACGAAATGCAGTGAATTTCTGTTACATTCTAGGAAGACGATGTGAGAAGCATTCTGACGTGATGAATAAACCAGACTCATATTAGTTCACTTTTTCTAATATTCTGTTAAATTTCGTTAAAATTCATATCCCTTTTTTGGTTGACTTTTGAGTAAAAAATTTTTCTTTTCAGTTTTTAAAGACTTTGTCAGATGATTTAATAATTTTACACTGCAGCTCCTTAGTGCTGTTTGGCGAAAATCAGAACTGTCTTTTGCATTTAATTATTTTAGCAATTAATTCTGTATTTTCCATATTAGTAGAGAGAGAGAGAGAGAGAGAGAGAGAGAGAGAGAGAGAGAGAGAGAGATTAACTTGTAAATTGATGAGAATGCTATTCAACAATACTATTATCATTATTATACAGAGGATGAGAGAGAGAAAGAGAGAGAGAGGGAGTGCTAATCTGGCCATAGCAAGGATGTGAAGCGTTTATTCCATTATTATTATTATTATTATTATTATTATTATTATTATTATTATTATTATTATTATTATTATTATTATTTTCATTATTAGTGTATGAGATGAGAGAGAGAGAGAGAGAGAGAGAGAGAGAGAGAGAGAGAGAGAGAGAGAGAGAGAGAGGGATTCTCGTATCTTCGCACACCAAGCAATAACATTACACATGAAAGAAAAATAGCCCTGGAGAACCCTCCAAAGACCATCGCCTCTTCGCCGCCATCTTGGAACAGGAAATTAAGCAAAGAAGGTGTCGCTAGGGGGCATAGAAGGGAGGGGGAAGGGGATGGGTAGGGGAGGGGGAAGGGTAGGGGAAGGGGGTGGGAGGCGAAAATTTATTCGCATTTTTTTTATTTTTCTGTTTTTTTTTTTTTTTTTTTTTTTGCTTGACGGTAAAGATTTCCAATGGTGATTCTTGCTATAAGAATGAAATCCTATAAGCAAACTAAGTAGATTTTTATGATGAATGGATTTACAGTATTAGTTTAATCTAATTAAATATAATGTCATTTAATTTAGTGCATTTTCATGCATGTAAAAAAAATTCATGAAAACTGGCATTCAGAAAGATGTAATTCGCTTAATTAAATTCTCTATTAAATAATGCATGTAATAAATGTTTTCCATAAAAATTAAATTCCATGATAAATAAGAAGTAAGGTTTCACTGTCAGTCGTTTTTTTTCATGAATTATCGTGAATGTTTGTGTGTCTCATTTAATCTGTATATGTAACTCAGAGCTAATACAGTATATATATATATATATATATATATATATATATATATATATATATATATATATACATGTATATATATAATACATGTATATACATGTATTTATATATATATGTATATATATAAATATACATAAATATATAAATGATTATACACATATGTATATATATACATAACTCATTAAAGAAAGGTAACTCTTCCACACATGCTTAAGTTTATACACGCCCACAAGATTAGGTGCGAATCTTAACCTTTCGTGACGTAATCGAAAAATACAAAAACTCAATTCCTTTTTGGTCTCATTCATATTCATAAATTATGTAGAAGTTCATTAATGTAGGATGAGCGGGTCATCAATTTCCGGCGCCCTTGGCCCTTCCTTAATGATTCCCAAAGTGATGAAAATATATGCGAGAAAGAATAGAGAAAGAGGAACAAGAAGATTGGAAATGATGACCCTAACAATTTGGTGACTTGGAAATGGAAATGAGTGTCATTTTCGTTATCTTTGATTAATGTTAGCTTCTGTTCGTTTATAATCACAAGTGTGAAATTTAACTGAATCGTTGACTTTATAACTCCACTATTGTTATTTGTTTGTAATTACAAGATTTATGTTAAATTTAACAAAATATTTGACTTGATAACTCCACTTTTTCTATTTCTTGGTAACTACAAGATTAGTGTTAAATTTAACAAAATATTTGACATGATAACTCTACTAGAACTATTTCTTGGTAACTACAAGATTTGTGTTAAATTTAACTAAATTATTGGCTTTATAACTCCACTAGTACTATTTGTTTCTAAATATAAGATTAATGTTAAATTTAACTAAATATTGGACATTATAACCCAAGTATTTCTACTTCATTGTAACTACAAGATTAGTGCTAAATTTAACAGAATATTTGCCTTTATAACTCTACTATTACTAATTGCTTGTAACTACAAGATTGTTGTTAAATTTAGCTAAATATTTGGCTACGATTTCTACCTTTTTAGAGTTGATTTGGCAACTTTTGAAATATTGCATATATCCGGTTATCAAATTTCGCCCTGACTCTTCTCTAGCAAGGAACATTACTGTACAGGTAAAGATCTTAGTGGTTATGGAACAAGGTTTGATGCCTTGAATAATATTTTATTTTTTTATTTTTTAGCATACCTGTCATATGTATATATATATTTATATGTATATATATATATATATATATATATATGTATATGTGTGTGTGTGTGTGTGTGTGTTTATGTGTATATATACATATATATATATATATATATATATATATAATATATATATATATATATATATATATATATATACATATATATATATAAACATACACACATAAACATACACACACACACACACATATATATATATATATATATATATATATATATATATATATATATATATATATATACATATATATACACATATATACGTGTGTGTGTGCGTTTGTGTGTATACAGTATATGTGGTGTGTGTGTGTGTTTGTGTACGTACGTACACAGCTGCACACAGAGAGAAGCCAGGCCCAAATGCTATGATGCAGGTTCGTAAGAATTAACGGGCGAGAAAGCCGGGCTCTTAATTGCCTTAATCTTGACAAAAACCATTTAGCTGCCACAGTCATTTATTGGGTTTATCTGGTGTTCAGCGATTTCTGCTCCCGTTTTCCTTATTTGTTTGTTTTTTGCAATTTACATTATTTTGTTATTTTTCTCAATGGCTGGAATATAAACGGAATGGAATACAAACTTTAGGCCAAAGGCCATCGGCTGGGTCCCATGCGGTCATTCAGAGCTGAACGGGAAATGGAGAGTAGAAAGGTTTTAAAGGTGTAACAGGAGGAAACTTCACAGTTGCATTATGAAACAACTGTTTTTATTGATTGATTAATTTATGGCTACTAAAACTAGCGTCACAACACATGTGTTTGGAGAGGGTGGAAAGTACGATGGAAGAAAGATAATATGAACGGAGGCTCAGCAAAAGGAATGAAATGGGTTGCAGCCAGGGGCTGACGGGACGCTGCAAAGAATATTAAACAATGCCTACAGTGCACCGCATGAGGTGCACTGATGGCGAACGTGCTCTCAAAATACTGTTTGTAGATTTCATGAAATATTCAGACACGGGAGCTATTATTATTATTATTATTATTATTATTATTATTATTATTATTATTATTATTATTATTATTATTATTATTATTATTATTTGATGCTAGTAATTATCTGCAAGATTCGTTATTGAAATTAATAGTTAAATGTCAATATCACTGTTTTATAATCACTGATGCTTTGGTAATGAATATCAAAACTATCTTTGCATTTAATTAATGTAACAATTTATTAATTATTTTCCATATTAGAGAGAGAGAGAGAGAGAGAGAGAGAGAGAGAGAGTCCGACCAGAGCAAGAATGTGAAGCGTTGATTCCAATTCTTCTTCTTCTTCTTCTTCTTCTTCTTCTTCTTTCTTCTTCTTCTTCTTATTATTATTATTATTATTATTATTATTATTATTATTATTATTATTATTATTATTAGTGTGTATGAGAGAGAAAGAGAAAGAGAGAGAGAGAGAGAGAGAGAGAGAGAGAGAGAGAGAGAGATTAATTCCATTACCTAAATTGCTGAGCGATTGCCTCGTCGAGGCAGAGAGAGAGAGAGAGAGAGAGAGAGAGAGAGAGAGATCCATAGAATGATTCCATTACCTCCAATGGTGCCGATTACCTCGTCGAGAGAGAGAGAGAGAGAGAGAGAGAGAGAGAGAGAGAGAGAGAGAGAGAATGATTCCATTACCTCCAATGCTGGGAGATTACCTCGTCGAGAGAGAGAGAGAGAGAGAGAGAGAGAGAGAGAGATCCATAGAATGATTCCATTACCTCCAATGCTGGGAGATTATCTCGTCGAGAGAGAGAGAGAGAGAGAGAGAGGGATTCATAGAATGATTCCATTACCTCCAATGCTGGGAGATTACCTCGTCGAGAGAGAGAGAAAAACCACACGCTTGCGAAACAGACCATAAAATAAAAAAAAAAAAAAAACAGCCAAACGGGGATCATTTATGCAGCCCAAAACTGGCGGCCATGAGCGCAGAAATGAACCTCATCGCCCTTTATAACATATTGTGTCAGGCGCTGATTAGCCCTCACCTCGATTTACGGCGCCGACCTTAAAAAGAGTTTTTATTATAAGCTGACGCCACCACCGTACGTTTCGCTGAAGGAAATTGACCCATAAAGACCGGAAAATTTGCTTCATTTGTTTATGGGGCCCAGTTATGGGACGTCGCTTCTTGCATGCGTACGTGCGTCAGTCAGAGTAAAATGGTGAGGATGAAATTTTAGTTTTTATTTTTTTTTATGCTTCTCGAAGCGTGGATAAATTAACCTTAAATGATCAGGGATAACGAATTAATCTGAACTTTTTCTATCTGCAATAATAATAATAATAATAATAATAATAATAATAATAATAATAATAATAATAATAATAATAATAATAATACATTTACACCTATACCATTATGGATTTCTTCACCATTTTAGTGATTCACGCTATTATGAGAATTTAATAAATAATGCAAATAGTAATAATAATAATAACAGCGATATCAACAGTAATAACAATAACAATGCTAATAACACTCGAGCACCTACAAATATGTGACAACAATTAAAAATGGCAATAACAGATATTAATAAAACTGATAATAAAATAGTAAACATCTAAATTCAGAAGATAAATAGTTTTCAAATACATGATAATCGTGTCATGAATACCCTTCAAATATAATGCATTTTGAAAGTATCATCTTTCGTTGTGCCCAGGTATCAGTTACTTTTGACATTCGTGAATGTCACATTGTCAGTTTTAAAGTGGAGTTATACCTAAAATGAATAATATTGCCCTTCATTTATCTTTTGGGAATTCTTCAAGCCTCGATTTTAAGGTCTGTTCTGCTGAAAACTCAGAGGTAAAACGAATGAATAATTTTCGGGTTCAAAAGCAGTTTCTCGACGTCATGTGTCTCAATAATTTCATTGCCAAGACTCAGACTCTCTGTGGTGTAAACGTCATATACATTTGTGTATACATAATAAATATAAATATGTATATATGTATGTATGTATGTATATATATATATATATATATATATATACATATTATACATACATATTATACATATACAGTACATTGCAGCTTGACATTGTTGCGAAAGAAAACTTGATACAAAAATGAAAAAGAGCTGTAGCGAACAAACCCTTCTGTCTCGTCTCCTCCCTTGGAAAGTCGGATGACAAGATTTCGGCCGCTTTAATCTGGACCACCATCGGTGTCAAGCCTTCCAAGACTGCCGCTGTCAAGTTTGCCCGCAGAACGGGACCGAAATTCCCCACCCTCGCTATTTGGGGGAAACGGAAGCGAAGAGATGCGCAAGGCGAATGGCAGTGCTAGCTACTAACATCAGTAGCAGCAGCGGACACAGAACCAGCAAACAACCACATCGAAGGTCTGCCTGTCTGTCTGTCAACCTTTCCCCTACATCGAATGCATTGAAGAAGAAACAGTATGCAGAGGGAGATAGGGACGGAGGAAAAGGTGGAGGGGGAGGAGGAGGCGGGCCCACCAAAGGTGAACAGGAGGGGACTCCTCCCCTGAGGGATCCCACTGCCTGCCAACCGTACAAAGAGGCCGCTGATGGCCTGGAATGACGGGGAATCGTCAAGAGGAGACCACGACCCAATTCTCCCCAACTCATTCCCTTGTGACATGTGCTTCGTGGAATTGTATTCACTCGCAGACCCATCAAAGTTTCCACACCTCGTAATTAGGGGACGACTGACTCGTGCGCGTAAAAGGTGGCCCCTTATCAATCAGCCTCGATTTCCGCATTTTTTTTTTCTTCGTCGCACCATTAATTTTCTTCTAAGTTGCGTGTGGACTTACATTTAATGAGATTTTACCTTTTGATGTAAATTTTAAAAGGTAAAAGTTGATTTTAAGGGATGTCACCACGTGCTGACGGTACTAAATATTTATATCATTTCACTCCCATTCACCTTACTAAAAACTGAGATCCATTGAATCATCATTTTGCGTTAATTATTTAAAACATTTCATAATTACTCGAACTGCTCGAGCAACTGGAAATCAACAGGTATGCAGTGAATTTGGCAACGCTAAATTAATCATGAAATGTCTATATATGGTTACCCTCAAACGTGTGGCTATTTTCAGTTAATGTACAAAGACATTCGGCTGAAAGAAGGATAAGTAAACTGAGAAAAAAGTGAACGATCTGTTAATTTGATATCAAAGATAAACAATTATCTCTATAAGTACTTGTAAATGTATGAAGACGAATACATTCGACTTGTATCGTGTTTCTGTTCTTCTGTTATTAACATGTGGGGTGGCTGTAAGCCTCATACTAGTTTATTTATATAATCAAAGAGCATCACCAACAAGCAAAGAGAAAGTAGCACGGTATCGGAGAGGAAGTAATTAAATGACTGACACACTTACAGATCAATTGAGTGGCAGCATCCTGCGTGGAAGCATCTGGCAACTACACCACTGGGCGTGGCTTATGCTCTAACTCAGAATGAAAACACTTTTTTCTTCTGCTGGCTTGTGTCTGTCTCTAGTTTTGTCATGATAATAGACAAATTTAGATTGTTTCAGGTACAGTTTTAATCTTATATATATATATATATATATATATATATATATATATATATATATATATATATATATATATATATATATATATATATATATATATATATATATATATATATCTCATCATCATTTTAGTTTCTTGTCTACATTGTACTCCTCAAATCGTATAATCATTACTGCGATCCAAATAACTTCATAAATTTCACTGAGTGATTGCCTGAAATGCAATTAAGAAAACTTCACTCCTCAAACTTCACTGAATCCGACATCATCAAAGTTCATGACTCTTCCGCCAACTTCTAAAATTGCACCTCAACAAAAGTTACAAATTGGACTTGACTTTACTGACTCTCATTTGTAACTAACTTACCAAAGTTGTTTTTTCTTTTTTTCTATTGTCAAAGGTTAATGTATCTTAAAAATGGCGATGAAATATTGATTTTAGACCAACTGGAATTTGTCGCCATTCTATTATTTATTTTTTCAAAATGTGAATGATCATCATTTATTTTGTGTATGCAAGTGTATACACACATATGTATATATATGTATATAGATACATGTACATGTATGTATAAATATACATATATATATATATATACAGTACATACATACTTACATATATATGTATATGTGTGTGTGTGTGTCATTTTAAACCAACTACATACCAATGTGTAATTGTAGTTCTAACCAACATCAGTACTGAATTGTAAGACAAAAATCAATAAAAAACAATTTTAATCTATGATTTATAGTTTTCAAGACAAATTAATGAAAAGAGAAAAGAGCAGGACAAAACGACTTAATATATATATATATATATATATATATATATATATATATATATATATATATATATATATGTGTGTATGTATATAAATATACATACATACATACATACATACACACACACACACACACACACACATACATATATATATATATATATATATATATATATATATATATATATATATATATATATATATATATATATATTCATTCATGGCCACTAACAATACCAATACGAATTCAAGAAAACCAACATTGCAAAGGAAAAACAACAACAACAAAATCAAAACAACTTAGGCCTAAGAGTAGGACAACTTTAATAACCGACTCCTGAGCCTCACCTCTGACCCAACTGACCCCACGAACTCTCGATGTAACCCCCTCCCCTCCCCATCCAATCTCACTTCTTGGCCCCCACCCCCAATTCCCCCCTCCCATTCCCAACCAACCGAAACGGGGCCGAGTCATTTTATGCAACAGATAGTCTAAATATGCCTGAATACGTGCCTTTGTTAGAGCTGTGGAGGGGCTTGCTTTTATTTCTGTTTTCTTTGCTGGCTATTGTTTATATGTATGTATACATGTATATGTATATATATGTGAGTGTGTATAAATATATATATATATATATATATATATATATATATATATATATATATATATATATATATATATATATATATATATATATATATATATATATATATATATATACATATTATATGTTATATATAACGTATATATATACATATATATATATATATACATATATCTCCCGATAAGATATATATATGCATATATATACGTATAAATATACATATATTTTTCGATAGGAGAACCGTTAAGCCTCGCTACCTTTACTTTCGCAAAAAGAGAGAGAGAAAAAAAAGAAGAAGACGGCGCGTAAAAGAAAATATATAATGCTTTCATTGGCCGTCTGTTGTTATCAAAACTGGCCAAAACTGAGCAGGGGCTTCGGTAATCTCTTCAGGATATGGCGGTCATTTGTTTCCTCGTGCAACGTATTTACAAAATGGAGACCTCATACTTAACCGCGTGGGTGAAGTTTTATTTATATATATGTATGAATATATATGTATACATATATATATATATATATATATAATTTATATATGTATAAATATATATGTATGTATGTGTATATACAAACATACACAAGCGCGCGCACACACACACATATATATATAGATAGATAGACAGATACATTAACTTAAGTAAATTCAACAGAGATCTTCCGGATTCACAGCCGATACCTGATCCCCTTTATCTGCCTATAGCAACCAGATGTGCTGAACTGCAGCACCAATATGCAATAAATGTTTTGCCTCGCTGTCGAACTTCTCAGTTCCAGAGGTCCTCCTTTATTCCTCACACCATTGGACTATGGAACAACCTCCCAGAGGAAGTCGTGAATTTGAACTTCAGAAGTTCAAGCGAAAATGCAATGCATTACCACCCTAATACTGTTCTCCTTGCATTTTAATACATTTTTATCTATTTATTAATTTATTCACTTTTTTTTTAATAAGTGAGATCTCTTCTTTCTGCATTTCCCTTTACTTCCTTTACTTCTTCCTAATGAAGACCATATTCCTTGGAAGCTTGAATATCAAGTCAATGTTCCCTTTGGTGGGCTTGTTCCATATGAACAGGTTTCATCTACTGAATAATAATAATAATAATAATAATAATAATAATAATAATAATAATAATAATTCTTCCTAATGAGCACCATGTTCTTTGGAAGCTTGAATATCAAGTCAATGGCCCCTGTGGGCTTGCTCCATATGAATAGGGTTCATCTACTGAATAATGATAATAATAATAATTCTGTGCCTTGGAAGCTTGTTTTGAAGGTTAATGGACGTTACTCCAGTCCTGCTAACGTGTTGG
>NC_089758.1:22314233-22324233 GCF_040412425.1 Macrobrachium rosenbergii
TGTAAAACAAATCTCCTCTCTCTCTCTCTCTCTCTCTCTCTCTCTCTCTCTCTCTCTCTCTCTCTCTCTCTCTCTCTCACGCACATTCGCTAACAAAATCTGTTATAAGACAAACCAACGCCCGCCCCCTCTCTCTCTCCCCTCTCTCTCTCTCACGCACATTCAACTAACTAAATCTTTTATAAGACATTCCCGTCTCTCTCTCTCTCTCTCTCTCTCTCTCTCTCTCTCTCTCTCTCCATCATCGCCTCTCGTCTTATGGATATTGTCATTAAAATCTCATTATTTTGCATAAATTATTCGCGCAACTTTCTAACTCCATGAAATTCACATCTCCAACTTCCCTCTTTCATCTCTCCCCGAAAGTAAGGCCTCGTTTTTAACAGCAATCTTCCGGCATTAATGAGAGAGGGCGAGCGGCGTTCTTCCAGATGTCTTTATCGCACGCCGTTACTTGAGAGCACCGCAGTAGTATGCGCGTATGCGGGCATACATACACATACATACGAAGCATACATATACATCCATACGCATATATATATATATATATATATATATATATATATATATATATATATATATATATATATATATATATATATATATATATATATATATATATCTACACATACTGTATATATATATATATTTATATATATAGATATATATATATATATATATATATATATATATATATATATATATATATATATATATATATATATATATATATATATATATATATATATATATATATATATATATATGTATTTACAAATTTCCGCTTCACATCGGGATCGAACCCAGGTCTCTCAATTGAGAGGCAAGGGCGATACCAACTGAATCACACAGGTCACAAAAGAAGAATTGAGAGACCTGGTTTGATCTCTATGTAAGTCATAAATTTATTGCTGCTCCACCACACGTGATTGTGTGTTGATTATTTATATGTATATATATATATATATATATATATATATATATATATATATATATATATATATATATATATATATATATATGTATGTATGTATATATATATATATATATATATATATATATATATATATATATATATATATATAAGATAGAGATAATTATTAGACATTTATAACTATACATGAGAAACGTTTCAAACAGATGAGCTGGCGTTATCATCTATTACTGATATTTCGAAATTATCATGAATCTGTACATTCAAATTAAGTTCTTTTAAGAATCTTCAGAACTTTTCCTAACCTTTTTTTTTTTAGAAATACATAGTTAATTATATATAGTTATGTTAACGTATATCTCTGCATTACTCGCAATATATATTGTTTTACAACAGAAATGAATTTTATGTTTATTCTTTATGAACTTTACTTGTCTGTTTACTGTAAATTCTTTCAGGTAAAAGTGAAAATGCAGAAAATGTATAAAGACTAAATATTTCCCTTTTAGTTATGGGAAAATTGCGCAATTCAGTAGTTTGTAAGGAGAACTTATTTGTTTAAAATCTCGATTATTCCTTGATTTTCTGGATGCAGAAAATTACGCTGTGCCGCTATCAGAATTGGCATGGAGTTAGAGATATGTTTTAAATGGAATGGAATATGAAATTTAGATCAAAGGCCAAGCGCTGGGACCGATAAGGTCATTCAGCGCTGAAAGGGAAATTTCGAGTTAAAAGGTTTGAAAGGTGTAACGGGAGGAAAACTTCTCCGTTGCACTATGAAACAATTCTTAAGAGAGGGCGTAAAGTAAGATGGAAGGAAGAGAATATGAACGGAGGCACAGTAAAAATAATGAAAGGATTTGCAGCTAGGGGCAGAAGGGACGCTGCAAAGGACCTAAAGTAATGCCTACAGTGCATTGCATGAGGTGCACTGACGGCACTAACTCTCTACGGGGAAATATGAGCGTGAAAACAAAACTGCTATTTTACCTAAGACAAAGTGATTTCAGAAATCAAGCAACAAAAATACAAGAAAAGATTGGGGAGTGAGTCAGTATCCAGTCGAAACATTACCAAACATAGACAGCGAAAATAGATAATTAAATAAAAACTTTAACAATTTACAGAAATACGATAATGAAGTCAGAACTTCAGAGAAAAGGCACAGCAAACGAATAATCTCTGTTTATGATAACAATTTTCCACGTATGCATCGCATTTTCTCTGACAAAGTTTAAATGAATCCCTTCTGAACGCAACCGCAAGTTACCACAACAATATCCCATCTCTCTCTTTGATTCCTATTTTCTTCTTCTCGAAGATGAGAAAACGACGTTCGGACGAATGGCAAATGTGATCGTTCATTCATTCATTCATTCATCAAGTTCCCATTGTGATTCTCTTAAGACTTTGTTCTTCTTCCTGTGGGAGAAACAATAGTACACGCCTTCTCCCCGCCATTCAACGAGACGCTGTGGAGTTTCTCGAGCCAAAGTTGTGTTCGTGACACCAGAGGGTGGAAACTTTTCCGCCGTCGGTTGAAATGGTTTGGCGTCCTATTTTTATTCTTTCTTGTTTCTGGATCTGTTGCTACTGCTGTACAGCTATAGTCACTTATGCTACTGACAATAGGAACAATAGCAGTAGTATTTCCCTTTACCTCCTCTTACTTCTTCCTAATGAACACCATGTTCTTTGGCAGCTTGAATTTCAAGTCAGTGGCTCCTGTAGTAGGCTTGTTCCATATGAATAGGGTTCATCTTTTTGATAATAATAATAATAATAATAATAGAGAAGACTATGAAGAACAATCACGTTCTTTGAATATTAGGATGAAATAAAACCCTTTCCTTGAATGTAAACCTTATTGTATAGATAAAGATAAACTTGAAATTTTAAGCTAATTTCGAGCAATATACCAAAAATCACCCTCGATAAGAGGGTATTTTATTCCCAATAATAATAATCCCCCGTAAGGAAGTAGACCCTTCAGTGCACCTCACGCGGTGCACTGTAGGCATTACTCAAGGTTCTTTGCAGCGTCCCTTCGGACCCCAGCTGCAACCCCTTTCGTTCCTTTTACTGTACCTCCGTTCATGTTCTGTTTCTTCCATCTCACCGTCCTCCACCCTCTCCTAACAGTTGTTTCATAGTGCAACTGCCAGTCATCCTCCGGTTGCACCTTTAAGGCCTCCTTTTCTCTCAGATTCCCTTTCAGCGCTGAATGAGCTCATAGGTCCCAGCGCTGGGGCCCTTGACCTAAATTTCATATCCCACCTCCAATTCCATTAATAATAATGACATAAGAATAACTCAGGCTTAAACAGACACTGGATAATGAAGTTTTAGAAGAGCGTCAGTTTATAGGTTGCCTCAATAGCTTAAGAGTCATCCATTATTATTCTTCATATCATTGACGTCATCAAAGTGAGGTAAAATCTTTAAGCCTCCGCAAAAGGGCCGAGTCTTTTAGGCCTATAACTCAATCCGAATCCTCGGTTAGCTCGCCTTTAACGCCCACAGCCAATTAAGGCTCCACCTAATTATCATAAAGGAAAACCCCATCAATTAAAGACTCGTTTCTGCATCAAATTACCACAGCGTTAACGAGAAGGGTGATAGCAGATCTGAGGCAAATGGCCGCGTCTGATACTGAAGCGGGTGGGTCTGCCCCTCCCGAAGTTGGCTCGCTCGTTTCAGTTTCACGGATGTTTTTTTCTAGTTTCATTTTCACGGATTTTTCTTCTTGTCTTTTTAGATTTTGTTCTCGTTTATTTTCTTATTTTTTTGTCTTTCATTGTTTCATTTTTAGATTTGTTTTCAATTTTTCGTTTTATGTTTTTGGTTATTTTCTTATTTTGCTCTTTGGTGGTGTTTTTATTTTTCTTATTTTTTAAAATGACTTTTCTTGCTGAAAATCATGACCGTTCAATATTGCCTACTTTATCCAAAGCCCAAAGATGACTTTATCTGTTCGCCAGCTTTATAAAGTAATGACAAAATTCTCCTTATTGAAACGAATCTTTCTGAAATACCCAGTCAGGATTTTAAGCATAACGAACTAAATGTCGGAAATTGTGAGTGGGTGGGTGGCTGCCAGTCCCAAAATTTCGAATTTCTGAAATACCCAGTCAGGATTTTAAGAATGTCGGAAATTGCCAGTCCCAAAATTTCGAATTTCTGAATAGCCAAATATGATGGAATACCGTCCCGGGAGAGAAATAAGTTAAGTCTAGGAATCTCATTAATGATAATTCAGGTGCCACAATACGTATTAGAGTATTTCATATACTGTATATATATATATATATATATATATATATATATATATATATATATATATATATATATCCATGTATATATATCCATGTATATATATACATATACTGTATACTATATATGTACTTATTTATATATATGTATATTTGTATATATATGTATGTATGTAAGTATGTGTATGTGTCTTTGTTATTTAATTTTTATGTTCATCGGTCTAGATTTACAGACAGAGAGATTTGGTAATTATGAAATCTGCGATTAAAAGTGAATGGAAAAGGTTACGAGCCGTTCTGATGTCATTTTGAAATTCTCTCAAGATTATTTTAACCTTTATCAGTCACGAACGAATACCGTCAACTTGTCCTATTTATATATCAAATACCACCAACTGTGTCCATTTATATATCTGTATCCTATTTCTATATCAAATACCATCAACTGTGTCCTATTCATACATCAAATACCATCAAGTGTGTCCTATTAAATATCAAATACCATCAACTGTGTCCTATTTATATATCAAACACCATCAACTGTGACCTATTTATATATCAAATACCATCAACTGTGTCCAAATACCATCAACTACTTAATATCAAATACCATCAACTGTGTCCTATTTATGTCAAATCATCAATGTTTCCCTATTATCAACTCAACTGTGTCCTATTTATATATCAAATACCATCAACTGTGCCCTATTTATATATCAAATACCATCAACTGTGTCCTATTTATATATCAAATACCATCAACTGTTTCCTACTTATCAAATACCATCAACTGTGTCCTATTTATATATCAAATACCATCAACTGTGCCCTATTTATATGTCAAATACCATCAACTGTTTCCTACTTATCAAATACCATCAACTGTGTCCTATTTATATATCAAATACCATTAACTATGCCCTATTTATATATCAAATACCATCAACTGTGCCCTATTTAAATACCATTCATCACTTAACGAGAATGATACAGAGCCCACGTACAAAAATACCTAAGAAATTTCACGACATTCAAGAAGGGTTTCGGAGCATCCCATCAAACTTCGTGATGTATAAGATACAGAAATACAGTTTCCCATACGTAGACAGGCGCAGTATGCCTAGTGCGGTTAGACTCATATCTTATCAGACGTTGGTCGTTATTAAGATGGAAACTATTTCGGCTGTCAGGCGCGCCTACCTCCCTAGCCAGTTACGGAGACGTGGCTCAGCAAAGGGTTGTAATAATATGTGTCCCACAACTGAAGAGGTGCACGGGGAGGGGGACGGAGAATGGCTCATGTGGGGTGGGGGTAAGTGGCGTCAGGGGTGGGGAAGGGGTGGGATGAGAGAGGAGGGGGAAACTCAACGGTTCTTTGTATTCCTCTCCAACATTTTAAAATGGGTTACGATGAATGAATAAGAGAAATGATTGATGGAAAGGGTTATACAGTTCGTTTTAAAAATTCTCATGAATTCGCTCTTTCTTATTTCTTTTCTAAATCAAGGAAGAAATTATAACCAAATATCAATGGATTTCCAAGATGATAAAACTCGTATAATCGCTTTTTCTTATCTAAACCAAAGAAAGACATGTAGAAATGAGCTTAAAAGTCTTTTAACTTAGACCGTACTTCTCATTAATTATTGTTATACTGTATATATTCATAGTTTGCAAAGACGTTACTGAAATCAAAAGAACTGTAATTGTATACAAAAGTAACATCATCATTATAATTATTATTATTATTATTATTATTATTATTATTATTATTATTATTATTATTCAGAAGATGAAACCTATTCATACGGAACGAGCCCATAGGATTAGCTTATAACAATCTCTGTTGCTAAACGAATCCTTCAGTGGCAATGAACCCATATCTAAAAGAGAATAAAGATTTATAACAAATACTAAGAGTAAGATGCCATGATAAAGTGATAAGAGAAGTTACGAAGTTCCTGAGGTAGAGGGATGATAATAGAGAGAAGATGGAGATGGTTTGGGCATGTCCGTCGCCCCATCGAGGGGAGAGTTGGAAGACCCCAGACCTACTTGGATGAGGAATATGAGGCGGGAGGCTGGAGATGCTGGAGATGCGTGTAAGTGAAAGCATAGGAAAGAGAGAAGTACTGGAATTTCATAAACGTCCTTTGAGTCACACAGCGTTGCGGTCAGTGATATATATATATACACAAAAGACACACATATATACATATATATATATATATATATATATATATATATATATATATATATATATATATATATATATATATATATATATACGTCTCCGTATATGCGTTTGTATGATAATGAAGTCCGACGTAGAGCCGTTTAGCCTCGACCGTAGTGTTACTTTTTAGTTTTAGTATAGTTATAATAACATCATAACCGTTCATTGTTATTGCTACAACCTGAGCTCTCACGACTCATAACTGAATTTTATATATTTCTAGTAACTTTACTTTACTTACTTTACTTACTCTCTGTCTCTCAGTCTTTTTTTTTTTCTGATGCATTAATGTAAATAATTAATGTATCTGTTGTTCTAATGCATTTATATGCTTTCTGATTCTCTTCTTTAATGATGAATTATTACTGGTGTTGACACTATATATATATATATATATATATATATATATATATATATATATATATATATATATATATATATATATATATATATATATATATATATATATATATATTATTTGTCTATGTGTGTACGTGTATGTTTGTGTACATGTACATTTATACATATGTATACACACATATATGCACACACATATGTATATTAAATTTGTATAAATATTATTTCAATTATTACAAATTACAAATCATATATATATATATATATATATATATATATATATATATATATATATATATATATAAATTCAATTATTGTAGATTACAGATTATTACACATCATAACAGATCAAATACCCCAAATTTTATATATTTTTTGTCATACCATTAAAAACCTACAGATTTTTTTTTTTACATTTTATATTATTTTTTTTTCAGCTCAATGGTGGGTCACCCGAAACTTTCTACGACAACGGCATCGATTGGCGTGAGTACTTTCTTTTACTTTCACTTTTACTTTCTTATCCCCTCTTTCTTCATATTTACCCTTCACAGATTTCAAGCCTTCTTTTACTTTTACTTTCTTTCTTATCCTCGCTTTCTTTGTACTTTCTCTTCACGGATATCAAGCCATCTTTTATTTTTAATTTCTTTCTTATTCTCCGTTCTTTGTACTTTCTCTTCACGGATATCAAGCCATTTTTTATTTTTACTTTCTTTCTTATTCTCCTTTCTTTGTACTTTCTCTTCACGGATTTCAAGACTTCTTTTACTTTTACTGTCTTTCTTCTCACTTTCCTACCTATTTTCCTTTCACCGATTTCAAGCCTTCTTTTACTTTTACTTTCTTATCCTCCCTTTCTCCGTGTTTATCCTTCACGGATTTCAAGCGTTCACTGAGATTAGAAAATTATGTCTGGCTTAGGTTATATCGTTAGGTCAAAATTTAAATACCTCATTAAATTATTACCCAAATCACATTCCTTCAACATGTAAAAATAATTGTCTTGTTTATTCTTCAGTTGGTAATCCTCTTGAATTCCACCATTACACCTTATTTATCTCCTGGCTTACAGTTCGTCATTATATTTGTTCCTATTTTCATGATTTATTCTTTTTCGACACGTTACAAAAATTGTTTTATTTATTACGCGATTGACAGTTATCTTTAATTCCACTTCTATACCTTATTTATCTGCTGATTTTCAATTAGTTATGATTTTTGGTCCCATTTTCATGATTTATTTGAATCGTCCTAACGTTAAATGTTTTTATATCATTTAAATTTTGAATTTTGTCAGGTTCACTCAAAAAAAAAAAAATCCGCCAATAATCTTATTATTCGAAAAGAAACAACAATGTTGTTCTAATTCTTTCCCGATTTTCTTCCTCAGGAACATACGAAGACGAACGCATTGAGGAGAAACAGCATATTGACAGCGAGGTGAGAAACACCGAATGATTATGATTATTATTATTAGAAACCAATTAGAATATGAATTAAAGCCTAATAAAGATATTATCTTAATCATGTATAGAGTCACTATAATTAGTAACATGGTTATAAAACTGCATTTCTATCACAGGTCTAATAAAATTAATAGGTATTAAATATTTTGTAATATAGATCTGTAATATAATTATTAGATATTAAGTATTATATAAAAAGATATGTGGTTTGATAAATAACACGGCGATGGAATGATAATTCATAATGGCAGTACCGTTATTCACTTCATTTTTTATTGGTCACTGGTAAAATAATGTAAAATTACCTGGCTTATGTGAGGAAATATCTTAGCTTGTAGTAAGACTACATGGTAAGATAACTACTCATATTTCTCTTAATTTTTGAAGTAAATAAATTTTTTCTGAATATAAATGATTTTCCAATTATTCAGTAAAGATAATTAACGTAATTATTAGATAAAGTAAAAAGTAATATCATCTTTAACATCTAATATAAAAATACGAATTAATCTCATTTTTCTTAATTTTCAGACAAAAAGAGGAAGCTATCTCACACATTTCCTTCAGTTATCGAAAAACAAAATGATTATTTAGTTAATTATTAAAGTACAGCAAAGTAATATAATTCCTTTATTTCTAAAGAAATGGGAAACTAATCTCATTTTCTCATTTTTAAAAACTAGTTAATCTCATTTTGTCTTTTTTAAAAACTAACTAATCTTATTTCCAAAAACTAACTCATCTCATTTTCTCATTTTAAAAATTGGCTAATCTCATTATCTCATTTCTAAAAACTAACTATTCTCATTTCCAAAAGCTAATTCATCTCATTTTCTCATTTTTAAAAACAAGCTAATCTCATTTTCTTACTTTTAAAAACAAGCTAATCTCATTTTCTTACTTTTAAAAACTAGCTAATCTCATTTTTTTTACTTTTAAAAACTAACTATAATAATCTCATTTTCTCATTTCTTAAAACTAACTCATCTCATTTTCTCATTTCTAAAAGTTAACTAATCTCCTTTTCTCATTTTTAAAAACTAGCTATTCTCATTTTCTCACTTCTAGAAACTTACCCGTCTCATTTTCTCCTTTCTAAAAACTAGTTAATCTCACTTTCTCATTTCTAAAACCTAACTCATCTCATTTTCACATTTCTAGAAGCTAACTAATCTCATTTCCTCATTCCTAAATCTAACTAATCTCATTTCTAAAAACTAACTCATCTCATTTTCTCATTTCTAAAAACTAACTCATCTCATTTTCTCAGTTCTAAAAACCAACTAATCTCATTTCTAAAACCCAACTAATCTCATTTCTATAAACAAACTAACCTCACATCTAAAAACTAACTAATCTCACATCTAAAAACTAACTAATCTCATTTTCCTTATATCCTAAAAAATCATTTTTATTTTTCCCTGGTCAGTCTCACCACCCACAAAAGACAGAGTAACTTTAAAGACCAAATATGTGGAATGACGTTGCAAATTCTATTGCTTCTGCAACAAATTCTCCATCTTCCCTTCACCTTGTTTATTATTCTTGTAGACACGTGGAGAATGCACAGGAGGAAGGATAGCTATAATTAGTCTTGTAGTGCGGGTGTTCATGCATAGCATATAACATGAACATGTATGCATGTGTATGTATGTATGTATATATACGTATATATATTTACAAGTGTGTAAATTCGTATGTTCGTATACCCTTTCCTATTTTCATTCTC
>NC_089758.1:22329233-22344233 GCF_040412425.1 Macrobrachium rosenbergii
GTGTTGGTTTCTCGCCTTCACTAAATTATACTTTGTCAGCCTTGAAAACAGGCTGCTGAGGTTTGATGAGCCTCATAATAGTCTCATTATTCACTTTCAGGAATAAAAAGGCTAAACTCTACCCCAGTCTTAGGCTAACTAAATCTCGATTAGCATGAACAAAAAGCTAAAGGCACCCCCACCACAAAAAGAGAGCTCATCCGTAACTTTCTAACGGCTGATGAGCCTCACAGTAGTCTCATAATTCATTTTGAGGACCCAGTAAGCTCCAAGTCTCCCCTATTGTTAGGTTGACTAAATCCCAATTAGCATAAACAAAAAGCTAAAGCGACAAGATAAATATTCAGTCCCTGAACCTCGCCCCTTCCCCCCCAAAAAAAGAGAGAGATCTTATCCGCAACTTTCTAACGGCTGGCTGCTTTTCGACATTTCAGGAGGAATGGGCTGACGAGATCGGGGGCACGGGTGGTCACTGTGGCTGCAACGTGACTGCGCTGGTGAAAGTCGTCAGATCCCATATCCCAAGAGGGCCACCTGGTACCACTGGGAGGGATGGTGTCCCTGGATCACCCGGGCTTTCAGTAAGTGGATGTGCATATATATATATATATATATATATATATATATATATATATATATATATATATATATATATATATATACATGTATATAAATATATATATATATATATATATATATATATATATATATATATATATATATATATATATATATACATACATATATATATATACATGTATATAAATACAGTATATATATATATATATATACATATATATATATATATATATATATATTGTTTATGCATATATATTTTTTCTTTTATGCACATTTTCTTTTTACTCACTGTAATTATCTGTCATTATCTATATAAAGCAACGCTAACAAAATAGCCTTATTTGAACGATAATCAACGAATATGCAAACGGTTGCCAAATTCTAATCAAGTTTCAAGTTTATCAGAAGATTTTTCTTTCAGTAACTGATAACTGATTTTAATAGTTGTTTCAGCTGTCAT
The DNA here is from genome assembly GCF_040412425.1 of Macrobrachium rosenbergii. Classification (NCBI taxonomy): domain Eukaryota; kingdom Metazoa; phylum Arthropoda; class Malacostraca; order Decapoda; family Palaemonidae; genus Macrobrachium; species Macrobrachium rosenbergii. The sequence goes on from NC_089758.1 coordinate 22,330,273, forward strand.
ATATCTTTTGGCATTGTTCCTATCTTGTTTTATCTTTGCTCACTTTTAAATGTATATTATTATCTTTAGTGCATTGCTTAACCATTTCTGGAACATGATATGACTATTAAAATATTATTACTGCATCGTTCTTAACTACAGTTTTTATCAGTTTTTCTAAATATAATGTTCTCTTTACATTTTATCCGAAAATTCATTTTTATTACCATTTTCTATGGTAATGAAAATGGTATTAGAAATGAATTTTCGGATAAAATTCAAGAGAAAATTATTTCTTAAAATCTGACAAAAACTGTAGTGTAGGAAGAATGCAGTAAAAAATAAAATAAAAATAAAACATATTCATAGTCATATATAGGAATTGCCATAGAAAAATTATATTGAAAATAAATTTTAGGATTAACTCTTCCCCCCCCCCTTCCTTCAATGCCACGCAGGGTACCCCAGGCCCCCAGGGGGAACGAGGCGTCCCAGGCCGTCGGGGTGAAAAAGGTGACCGGGGGGAGTTAGGCGCCCCTGGACCCGAGGGACTCCAAGGGCCTAAAGGAGAACCAGGGGTGGACGGTACCCCAGGACCACAGGGCCCCGTAGGACCCCCAGGGCCACCAGGACCACCAGGATGGACATGGGGCAGAGAAGAAACCAAGACGGTAATTAATTAATATGAAATTTTTCCTCATTTGTTAATTTTATGTCATTTCGTGATGGCGTTTTGGAGGACATAATTACGGTTTAATTTTCGTTTAATGTTTTTTTTTTTTAGTTTTTTACTTTTCATAAATTTGTTACACTTTGAACTCGTTTTTCATTTTCACATTGTTTTTTATAGTTTGCGTTATTTGGTTATGGTGTCATTGCACGTTATGTGAGGAAAATGCATAGATGAAAAGGCATCGAGAAGACTTCTTTTCAAAATGAGAATTTTCTTCAGATGATATATATCTTTGAACTGATGCTGAATAATGACACGCATTTCAATATAGCTCTAAATATTCTGATTATTTCTCTTCTATTTACATCACTATTCATCAAAGGACGTTGTTCCCCAGATTATCAATATTATAAATATTCTCTTGGCAATATTTCCCATCCCAATCTCTCGACACTTCTATTTTTCTTCAATCCAACAATGACGTCACTACTAACACTAGTAACATTAGTGATACGGTAGGAGTTAGTAACATCAGCCTTTGAAAATTCGACGTAACATTCACAGCTGCATAAGATCAGTCGACTTTGTTCTGCTTATGCGTAATTTTTTTTTTATCTCATCCACACAACTGAATATAGGGGGCATATTTACAACAAAATTTATACTATACATCTACAAACACATTTAAGTTGATTATACGCATCTGGATATCAAAGGTCCATATGTAACCAAGATAAGCAATATATTTATATTTAAGATGTTTAAGTACAACTAGATTTAAGCTTTGCTGTATCCTGTATCCGTAATCGTATTCAGAGTTATATAATAGAAAATACTTTTAAGTTTTATGTGAATTCAAGTTCTGTATTCGCAATTAAATTCAGTCTGATTAACTTTAATCTGTATCTAAACACCAGAATTTAAGCTGAAAGCACACGACTGATTCTGAGCAAAACAACTTTAAAATTCATTACATTCGTATGGTTACTTTGACTTAGGCCGCCAAAAGCAAGATTTTAACACAGGATTTGCCTAATCAGCAAAATTCACAAAACTTTCTTTGGACTGATTTATAATTTGAAAATGTATGTATGTATGTATGTATGTATGTATGTATGTATGTATGTATGTATGTATGTATGTATGTATGTATGTATATATATATATACATATATTTACATATATATACAATTATGAATTGACCAGTTCTTAGAATTTATATATATACTCGTACATATATGTATATGTATATATATACATGTATATAAATATATATATATATTTATATATTTATAAATAAATATAATATATATATATATATATATATATATATATATATATATATATATATATATATATATATATATATATATCTTACTACTAGAAGCCAATGGAATGGGCAACCCAATATCCTCATCCAGCCCAGGTCAGAAAAACAAAAATAAATAAGAGGTGGAAGCAAATTCAGCGAAGGTGAACCCCATCATGGAAAAAGACAGAGGGGGAAAACAGAAACATATGAAGAATTCCAGAGCAAATGTCCCATAACGGAAAATAATACCGACTAATTAAATAACCTAATACTCCTAATGTAAATAAAGGACGCATAGTACTACTCGCATAATTGGGACGATTAATAAAAGCGAATATTACGGAGTCATACGACGCAGCCGAAAAAGGCCTCGGCACAATTATAACTTCTAATTGCCCGGGCAAACCTGACAGTTTCGGGCGCGCATGTACGCGCGCATGGACCCATGCAAGACCTATTTCAGAGACGAAATTAAAGATACTCGGCTTCAAGATATGGATTTTTTGACGTTTTCGTAACATGGCGCGTTTTTTTTTTTTATTTGCTATTTTATTTTTTCACTTCCATTTCCACTTGACTAGTTAATTACTACTTTACTATTACAATTGCGGTTACTATTATTTCTAGTTCTGCCTTTACTGCTAGCAGTACAGTATTACTTCTTTTTACTGCTAGTAGTACAGTATTACCCTTTTTTTATTTTTATTTTATATTTTTCGTTTTTTCTTTATTTTTTATGTTTTTATTTTTTATTTATTTATATTTTGCATTGGTGCTTGATCGCTTATTTTTTAATAGTTATTTACTCCTGCCATTCTTTTCAAGCTATAATACTACTGCCATTAATACTTCTACCGCTATTTTCCAGTCATGATGCTACTATGCTGCTGTTGATTACGAAATATAAAACTAAGAGGTTCACAGTTTTTCTTCTTAATTCCATTTATGTTTGATTACCCATTTTCCTTTCTCTAGAATGACCTCAGACATTTGTCATTTTAAATACCAGTACTACTATCTAATACTACTTGCTTCTAGGGTTATCTCGACAGAAGTTTTAATTTTTTGTTTGGCTCAAATTTTAATTTCCATCCAGGATAAACTGCTACTACCACTGCTACTGATATTATCACTACTTTTTACTACTGCTATCTTTTATGCACGCTGTTACTGCCATTTTAATTGCTGCTATTAGGAATTTTAAGTTCGTTGACACGAAGAAGTTCTGTATCAAAACGTATATATTGCAGAATTTTTGTGTGATATTTTCACTGTCTACTAAGGCTAATTTCTCAAATAAAATAGCATTTAATTTTGGCTTAAAGAAAATTTTGGTGGTCTGTTCATATTAGTAAACCCACATAGTTTAATATCTTATATATATATATATATATATATATATATATATATATATATATATATATATATATTATATATATGCATATATATGTACATATATATGAATATATATGAATATATATATATATATATATATATATATATATATATATATATATATATATATATATATATATATATATATATATATATATTCATATATATACATATATATGAACATATATGTATATATATATATATATATATATATATATATATATATATATATATATATATATATATATATATATATATATATATATATATATATATTCATATATATGTACATATATATGAACATATATGTATATATATATATATATATATATATATATATATATATATATATATATATATATATATATATATAAAACTACCTAAAGAACAACAATCGTACCTTTGCTAGCGTAACCTTCTGCTGAATCAGAGGGGCCTTCTTCGTCTTCATCGTATTCTCTTGCAAATGTCAAGTCACCAGCTCTCACCCACTCCTGTTAGAAAAAGAAGATAGTTAAAGGCAAAGTTATTCCAACCAGTTCACCTTACTCCTCTTCAGAAGAGGAAGAACACTGGAAAAAGAGCAGTTTTATTATTATTACTATTATTATTATTATTATTATTATTATTATTATTATTATTATTATTATTATTATTATTATTATTATTATTATTATTATTATTATTCAGAAGATGAACCCTATTCATAAGGAACAAGCCGACAGAGGCCACTGACTTGGAATTCCAGCTTCCAAAGAATATGGTGTTCATAAGAAAGAAGTAACAGAAGGTAACAGGGAATACAGAAAGAGATCAGTTATTATAACAAAAAATAAATTAACAAATTAATAAATAGATAAAATTGTAAGTAAATTACTTCTATGGAATCAATACGTGTGCTTTTTGTTTTAGTGAAATTTTATTTCTGACAATTCTTATCAATTCTTAAGTGATTTTGAGACTTCCCCAAAAATTCCAAGTGATACAAATTCCTTTTTTTATTTCCCATTCCTGTCTTTGATGTTGCTAGCCCGGGTGGATGCACCTATCTAGCTATCAGGTAAGACTGCCCTGTTGACGCAAAGAGGCTTGGTAGTTGATTGATAGCAGCAAACAGTAGCGGGGATAGTGGTAGTGACTGGTAGTAGTGGTGGTGGTGGTGGTAGTAGTGGTAGTTGCTATTAATTGAAGAGTTCTCGTTTTCCGCTTTCTTTTTTTTTTAGGAATTTTCTTGTTTCTTTTCTATAAGAATTTTTATTTTTGAATGTAATGTTTTCACATTGTAAGTTTTTATTGAAATTAAAGGTAACTTAATTTATAACGGAATAGCGCAACTTTGAGCTATCAACAAGCAACAATCAACATTGATCTGTCAACATGTAATAACACAACAATGAGCTATCAACATGCAAAAACTCAACATTGATCTATCAACATGCAGTAACACAGCATTGAGCTACCAACATGCAATGACACAACATTAAGCAATCAACATGCAGTAACACAACAATGAACTATCAACATGCAATAACACAACATTCAGCTATCAACATGCAATAGCACAACTTTGAGCTATCAACATAAAAAAACTCAACATTGATCTCTCAACGTCCAGTAACACAACATTGAGTTATCAACATGCAGTACCACAACATTGAGCTATCAACACGCAATAACACAACATTGACCCACAGACTTTTATTTTATTTGACTTTAATTACTAATTCACTTATTTTCATCATTTATTCTTGAATTCGTCGACTGCCAAAAGGATTTTATAATAAAAACCAAAATAACAATTTTTCATAGAGGCTGAAGGCTTCTTTATCTATTCCTTTGCAATGTAATTTGTTTGTTTGTTAGAAGCAAGTGTGTCGCGTTTTTTACACTGATTTGCATAGCCTGATCATAATACTGGAAGAATGCATGAAAGTAAAGTCTCAACTATTGATTTTTCTCTTCAGATACGTCTTGGCTATCTTCATACATTCTCTACATACATTTTTACGCCTTCATACATCTGTATACTTTATTATACTCTCATTGTCTAATACCTTATTTATCACAGTATGGCAATGAGTTAATATTCATTCATAAATGTTTCATTTTGCATTTTATCAAAAGCAATGCAAAAGCATTCGATTGTCTTAGCTTTTCACTTCAGTAGCGAAGTAATATAAAATATTCTATTCAGAGATTAACTTTAAACATCATAATGACTTAAACAGGAACATGAACACTTACAGTCAATTTGGTTATTGAGTAAAAATATTCATAATAATGTCGCAGTTTCAACATGAGGAGGACGAGAGAGAGAGAGAGAGAGAGAGAGAGAGAGAGAGAGAGAGAGAGAGAGAGAGAGAGAGAGAGATGATTCATCTCGCTATATAAATATTTAAACAAATATTTGAATATAAATCTAAATATAAATGTTTGGTAAAAATATTCAGAGTCATGTAATAGCTTCAACATAAAAAAGACTAGAGAGAGAGAGAGAGAGAGAGAGAGAGAGAGAGAGAGAGAGAGAGAGAGAATTTATCTCGCTATATAGACATTTCAATGTAAATATTTGAACATAGATTTAAATATAAATATTTGGTAAAAATATTTAAAGTCATGTTATAGCACCAACATAAAGAGAGAGAGAGAGAGAGAGAGAGAGAGAGAGAGAGAGAGAGAGAGAGAGAGAGAGAGAGAGAGAGAGAGAGGATTCATCTCTCTATATAGATATTTCAATATATTTAAATATAAATATTAAATAAAGATATTTGGCAAAACTATTTAAAGTCATGTTATAGCTTCAACATGAAAAGACAGAGACAGAGAGAGAGAGAGAGAGAGAGAGAGAGAGAGAGAGAGAGAGAGAGAGGGGGGCGGGGGTTTCATCTCGCAATATAAATGGCCCGAAAAACAATATTCTGGTTGAGAATGAATATCTGACATTTTTTAACTTGAAATATCTTAGTTTTCATTACTGGCTCAGCTATGCTATAACACAGAGAATGCTGAATTGATGAAAACGTAACAGAATTGACACTGCGCATGGATATTCTGCATCCTACACCAAAGTATTTTGAATATTACGAAATAAACCCTTTTTTTTGTATAATTTTGAGAGAATGGTGTGAACATAATAATTTCAGGATTCTGCTTATATATATATATATATATATATATATATATATATATATATATATATATATATATATATATATATATATATATATACATATATACATATATATAGTATATATACACACACACACACATATATATATATATATATACTTTCAATAATTTTTCAAATGATCGCCACGTATACTCCCTTACATTTATGCTTTAAAGTATTGTGAATGAAAACAATAAATATTTATAAGCAAGTATAGTAAGTCAGTCCATATAAAGGTGTCTTTCTTTTTTTTTTTTAATTCAGGTGGACGGAGTTATCGACCCAGACGTGATGCCTGTTATGCAAACTGGGGAACCAGGCGCCCCAGGAAGGCGTGGTCTTCCTGGCGAACCCGGACCAAGGGGCGTGAGAGGACACCCTGGGGAAAAAGGCGACCGTGGACTCCCTGGACCCAAGGGTACTAAGGGAGAAGAGGTCAGTTTTTAGTGAAATGGGTATTTTTTTGGTATCAGTCTCTGGATAATAAATGTAGTTGATTGGACGGTAATGGATAATTTTAGGTTGATTATTTTTTCTGTAGAGTAATTCAAAGTGGTGGAAACTGCTTGATTGGTTTTCTTAATATGTAAATGTTTCCTTATCCCGAAAGTTATTTAGATTTAATGTAGAGTAATTATTTCTTTATCCCTAAAGTTTCTAAGATTTAATGTACAGTAATTACTCTCTCATCCCTAAAGTTATTTAGATTTAATGTACGGTAATGGTTTCCTTATCCCTAAAGTAATTTAGTTTTAATGTGCAGTAATTTTTTCCTTACCCCTAAAGTAATTTAGATTTAATGTACGGCAATTCTTTCCTTATCCCTAAAGTTATCTATATTTAATGTACGGTAATTGTTTCCTTATCCCGAAAGTTATTTAGATTTAATGTCCATTTGCTGTTAAATGGTTATCTTAATATGCAATCTGTAATTTTTTGGTAATTTTTGTTCCTGCAGAGTACCTAAAGGTAGTTGAAGCTTTTTGGTTGGTTATCTTAATCTGCAATTTTTCCCTTATCCCTAAAGTTAAAAAGATTTAGTGCCCATTTGCTGTCAAATGAGGGACATGTTTCATAAATTAAGTCAGCTATCAGACCTCTATATGGTAAAACTTCATTCCTGACCTGAGACTTGATAAGGGGTATGGTGTTCCGGAATCCACGTTAACCGATAAGAAAAGCAAGTGCAACTCATCATAACAACTAAACCTAATTAACAAAGTCTTAACTTGGTGAGGCAATAACTCAAATAGCTATGAATACAATTTTCACTTGATCATCGGGAAAAACATGAGGCAGATTACAAAGGCGATGGGAAGCAGCATATCCCGTTAATGACTATATTTATTGTGACACCAGTCGGCCATACGATATCACTCAACCAATGGCTATATCTCTAATCTACTCCACCACTTCTCCTGCTGCAGGGTATTCAAGGCAGAAGTGGTCGCGTTGGTGACAAAGGAACTCGCGGTCCCCCAGGAGTAGATGGCCTGCCAGGCTCAGTGGGTCACAAAGGGCAGAAAGGTAGAAAAATCTGCACTTTTCTTAAATATTCTCAATAAGACTATGATATTCATCTGTTTATTTACTCATTTACTCTTTTACTTTTTCTAGGCTATGGTTCTCCTTGTGATCGAAATTTCTCCCTGGTCGTTTTTCTTTAACTTTCTTTACTCCCTTGGCTCTTCATTCAGTGCTCACAATCATTTTTTAACCAAACATCTCTTGCTCTTTCCTTGACTCTGTCAGTAAGATATTTCTCCAATTTTTTTTTCAAGATTTAATGTTTTCTATCCATTCTTTCTTTTCCCCTTCTTGAAGCGACTTAGGTCCTGCTGTTAGTTATGTATCAGATGTAAATATACACTATTATACATAAGAATGTACACATACATGACAATTAACTAGTGCCTATGAAGCTATCTCTGAAGGTAGGAGAGTTTACGAGAGAATGAATGAGTGAATGGCCCCATCAAGCTATTTATCATCTTGCATATAATATTTATATATTTTTTGCACCTTCAGGAGACAAAGGCGACATCGGAGAAGGACGCCCCGGCCCTCGAGGACCACCCGGCCTAAAAGGAAGTCAGTTCTACAGCCCTGAGGAACTTCGAACGGAAATTCTTTCTTCCCTTAAGTTCTTCGTCGAGAACAATGCCGGTCAAATAACCAACCTACGCACGAGTAATTAAAACCATTTTTTTTAGTCTAGCAGGACTTTTGGCTCACTTTCCTTTTAAATCTTTGCATATACTGTATAAAATGGATAGTGTCTATGTCTATATATTTCTATGATTATGGAATTCATAATTAATATTTCTGACTACTTCCTGTCTAATTCAAATTTTATTGGGCATCTGAGTACCATTTTACTGCTTTGAAATAAAAGCTTTCGCAAAATTGGTCCTGACTGACCGAAAGAGGTTATCTTGACTGTGTTGTTACATTTTAATTAAATGTAACCAAAGCTTTCTGAGATCAGTAACTGGCCCAAGGTGTTCATGCTAGAACAATCGGATTCCACAATAAGCTGTAGGTCCCGTTGCTAGGTAACCAATAAGTCTAATCCTTCGGGCCAGCCCTAGGAGAGCTGTTAATCAGCTCAGTGGTCTGGTTAAACTAAGATATACTTAACTTAGAACAATCGAGATAATGTTAATCAACATGAAAAGGAGATAATTCCAAGATATACTCGACATTATGATAGATATCCCACAGCGGTTTCACCTTCGATATATTATTAATTATTAAAACCTTCAGGCCAAATAAACATAAATACTGAAATTCTGAAACATAAATTTCTGAAGAAAAAACGTCCGCACGTGTATGGCTGTATTTCATTCTTTAAGATGAAAGCAATTTAGAAATTTTTATGCCCAAATTATATCCCAAAGGTACTAATTATTAAGTATTTTTTTCAGCTTACTTTTTTAGTTCTAATGTTCATTTATTCACTTAATCCAAATCCTTCTGCAGTTATGGCTATTTTTCATTCTTTAGCATGAAAGTAATTTAGAACTACGCCCAAATTATATCCCAGGGTACCAATTGTCAAGTAGTTTGTCTTCCTTTTTTTTGAACTCCAATGTTCATTTATACATTCATATTAATTCCAGCATTTATTTATTGACTCAATGCTATTCTCTGCAGTTGCTGAAAGGATCGAGATGGTGATGCCCAAGGGTGAAGACGGTCTTCCAGGAGCCCCAGGTCGGCCAGGTGCCAAAGGAGAGGAAGGACGGCAAGGCCCCCAGGGACCACCTGGATACCCAGGCCCTCCCGGACCCATGGTGAGGATAAGCTTGGATGAGGTGGAAGTGAATTTATATATATACGCAAAGACCGGCTGATTCTAATGTAACGAGATAGTTCAATAATTTAGGGTGATTGTTTGGGAGATGTTTCCTGAGCGTTTAAAGCTGTTACAAGTACATTATTTTTCAAGGGGGTCATTGGGAATTTTATCTTCTTATGGATACTAATTTAACTTTTAATCTCAGTTGAATAGAAAACCTGATTTTTCATCAAAAAAGGAATAGGGTTATATAACGGCAGAAATGCCATAGTTTGCTTTTATACTTTTTACTTTTAGTTAAGAATAAATCTGATTCTCTCTCTCTCTCTCTCTCTCTCTCTCTCTCTCTCTCTCTCTCTCTCTCTCTTATCCTATTTCATCATATACCAGGGTGAACCAGGTGAAGAGGGCCCCGAGGGAAGACCAGGAAACCCAGGACCTAAGGGTGAAGCAGGCGAACCAGGTCCTGTCCAACTAGCTAATGGAACAGTTCTCGAAGTTAAGGTAATTTTACCTGAATACAAAATTTTAAGAATTTCATTATTTTTGTCGCCGATTGTACTAAAAACAATTATTGCTTTCCTAGACGGAATAAAAGATACAAAAAAATCATTGCTCTCGTTGCCGATTGTACTGACAACAGTTATTGCTTTCCTAGACGGAATACAAAATGTAGAATGAAAATTGAAAATTTCATTCACTGCTTTTATTGACAATTGTACTAAAAACAATTATTGCTTTCCCAGATGGAATACAAAACAAAAAATAAAAATTTAATTTCATTGCTTCTGTTGCCAGTTGTGCTAAAAAATTATTGCTTTCCTAGACAGAATACAAAATAAAAAATAAAACTTTGAAAATTTCATTGCTTTTGTTTCCGATTGTACTAAAAGCAATTATTTCTTTCCTTGACGGGATACAAAATAAAAAATGAAAATTTTAACATTCCATTGCTTTTGTTGCCGATTGTACAAAAACCAGTTATTGCTTTCCTATGCGGAATACAAAATGAAAATAATTGTTTTTGTTATAAATTTCATCACTTTAGTTGCATTTACTATTGACAGTAAAAATTACTCTCCTTGTGTCGACTTTTACTTGGTACAAGAGGGTGAGAAAAGTAAATGTGAACCTATTTCTCATTAAAAACAAAACGTGATCAAGCTGACGTTTCATTTACATTTAAGATGGAATTTTTTGCTTCTTCGTCGCAAATTTTATTGTTCTGGCTGATAATTTTTTAATGTATTTTTCATTGTCAGGTTTTGTCGTCTTTCTTACGGCAACAAATCTATAGTGCAGCTTTACTGAACAGAAATGAGGAATAAAGAATAAAGGAAAATCTGCCTCCTGACATTTGAAATTGATATTAATGCTCGATGCCCTGTATACTTCTAAAGTCAATTAAAGTAAAAGTAAAATTGATAAATTAATTGATATGATATAATATATATATATATATATATATATATATATATATATATATATATATATATATATATATATATATATATTCTCATACAAATGAAGGTTGTAAAGTAAAATTCAATATGTCACATTTACGTACTATTTAATTAAAAGCAATTTTTTAGGTTTACTTGCTATCAAATAATATCATGTAACATACATTCATAAACCATCAGTCTTTTGAAACTCCATTCTCTCAGTTCCTCCAGCATTCCATTAGGCTCTTTCCAGTCCTTTGAAATTACATTAGATTCTCTCGGCATTAGAGTTGTCCTCCATATGCATTTGGAATTATATTAGATTCTCTCACCATTGGAGTTTTTCCAACCATTTACATTTGAAATTACATTAGATTCTCCCAGAATTTGAGTTTTCCACGATAAGCATTTGGAAGTACATTAGATTCCCTCTAAATTGGAGTTTTCCACCAAATTTATTTTTGAATTACATTAGATTATATCAGCATTGGAGTTTTCCGCCATATGCATTTTGAACTACTTTAGATTCTCTCAGCATTAGAGTTTTCCACCATATACAATTGGAATTAAATTAGATTCAGCATTAGAGTTGTCCACCATATTCAATTGGAATTACATTAGATTCTCTCAGCTTTAGAGTTTTCTACCATATGCATTTGAAATTACATTAGATTCTCTCAGAATTAGAGTTTTCTATCATATGTATTTGGAATTACATTACATTCTCTCAGCATTAGAGTTTTCTATCATATGCATTTGGAATCACATTAGATTCTATCTTTTAGATTCCATCTTCATCCATGGAACACAATTTCATTCACAATGGCCTATAGATGATGATCAGATTTGATCATTACCTTTTCGAAATTCATCAGATGTTTCTAATCCCTCCCTCTGCAGGGTCAGAAAGGCGACGCAGGTCTCAATGGCGCCCCTGGGAAGAAAGGACCAGCAGGTCCACCTGGTCCACCAGGTCCCCCTGGCCCCCCATCTCCCCCAGGTAAATAACGAAGAGATTTTCTAAGTACGTCATTCATTACAGAAAAATAAATAAATAGTTTCCATTTAATTTTGCTCCTAATGATCTAATCTAAAAGCCTGTCTAATGACTCATAATTTTAAAAAGGAATAAGTTTCTCTCTCTCTCTCTCTCTCTCTCTCTCTCTCTCTCTCTCTCTCTCTCTCATATGAAAGTATTAAATATAAAGATATGCCCTTAAACTTTTTATCGAAATACAGTAAAACTATTATCCCATAGTGAAGTGTGTTTGATAAAATTAGTTCGCAATTGTTATTCATATAACAAATAAACATAAACAGAATCACATTGTGATTCATATAACAATCAATGTGACTCAATAACAAATAAACAAAAACGGTATCAGATTGTGACTCAAATAACAAATAAACATAAACTATTATACGGCGCTTTAGTCATATATCTATACTGGACATCTCCTAATGACCAGCTAATTATAATTATCGTCTTACTTCTTAACGTCAATGAATTTATGCAACTAAATATCTCATCCCTTCGGTATTAATGCATGTACTTTATCAATCAAATTCGATCTGTAATTTCTAAATTAAGAGAATCCGTGTCTCAAAGTGGATTTGATTTCATCTCCGGAAGCTTTATAGTTACTTACATATGAATTTGTAATATTAATAAACTCATAAACATAAATACACACACACACACACATATATATATATATATATATATATATATATATATATATATATATATATATATATATATATATATATATATATAATGCACACACACATGTATATACATGTGTGTACGTGTATATATATATATATATACATATGTGTGTATATGGTGTGTGTGTGTGTGTATGTATGCATATACTGTATGTATAGATAGATACATAGATAATTAGATAATATACGTTCCTCTTTGAAAGAGAAAAAATCAGAGCCATTGAAACGATAAATAATGAGAAACCCAAAATCCGGGAAAAGGTGCAGATTAAAACCCAGTGGCGCTCGACCCAACACCTCTTAAATGAGGACAAAAATAAATGTCTCATTTACAAATTCAACTCTTATGTTTTTTTTCAAGGTCCCTACGCGACAACCCTAGACACAACATTCGCCGCTTACGACGGTTCTGGCATTAGAGGTGAAAAAGGAGAGAGAGGCCCACCAGGACCACCAGGCCCCCCTGGTCCCGCTACTAGTGCCATGGGGCGCGGTGCCTCGTATCTGGAAGGTGGCGTCTACGGACTTGTGGTAAGGGCGGGTCTCTGGGTGATGCTTCTTGTTCGAGATTCTTCCGGATGCCTTAGTCTGTCTATTTGAGTCTTGTTGTTATTCATCTTCTTCTTCTGTCTTCATCTTTCTCCTCCCCTTCCTCTTCTTTTTCTTCTTCTCCATCTTCTTCTTTTCAATCTGAAGTGATATGAAGCTAAGATTTTATATATAATTTCTAGGCGATGCTTCCTGTTCAAGTTTCTTCCTGATGTCTTAGTTTGTGTGCCTGGGTCTTCTTCTTCTTCTTCTTCTTCTTCTTCTTCTTCTTCTTCTTCTTCTTCTTCTTCTTCTCCTTCTTTTCAATCTGAAGTGATGCGAAGCTAGTGTTTTATATATAATTTCCCATTCTCTTTTCCATGAAACTTTTTGATAGGCTAGTTCATTGCATTACCAATGGAAAATAAAAG
>NC_089758.1:22346733-22359233 GCF_040412425.1 Macrobrachium rosenbergii
TTATGTCCATAGGTTTTATATGAATTTTGTCATTCGCAACAAAACAATATCGGCTTCAGTGACCTTCGTTTCCCGATGCCAGTCATCCAATCGATACTCGCATAGAGTTTTCACCTGTTTTAGTAAGCGTCTGGAAAACTAAACACGCTTATCGGTACGATCTAAGCTGCACAGAAAACAGTCTCAAGTAAAACTCACTATAACTATTATTATTCAGTAGATGAACCCTATTCTTATGGAACAAACCCACAGGGGCCACTGACTTGAAATTCAAGCTTCAAAACAAATTAACAGGGAATGACCTCGACGAGGCATTGCCAACCCCTCCGGCCTCCTTCAACCCCCTAACTTCCCAGACTAGAACCATTCTACAGATGCAGTACAGGATATTCTTTCTCCCCCTACAGGCATGGTCCCAGCACGACCGAGGAACACTGGCTTACGTACTTGATGATGACTCACTGTTCCTGAGAGCAGCCAGAGGTTGGCGAGAAGTCACGGTACGTAACGTCCTTTAGTAAACAATATCTAGAGTCTTCATTTTCACATATATAGCAGATGCTTCCTTTGAATGAGACCCAGAAGAGTTTTTGTTTAATCTGTTATCTACTAAAGAGTCTTTTTACTGAATATTTGGGAAATAGTCGCTCTACTAGACGTTGATGAAAAGTTAAGTAAATTGGGATTTCCATTTTCAAATATATAGCAAATGCTTCTTTTGAGTGACCTATAGTTATTTTCACTTATCATCTACTTAATGCTCTCTTTAATAGGTATTTTTAAAGAAATCCTCTTGACTTCACAAGTTGGAAAAACCTCTTACTTCTTTGTTACTTTTCTAAAATTGCTTCTGAAATATTTATCAACACAGAGAATGACTTACTTTCACGTAAATTGCCAAATGCCTTCTTTATACTTTTCTTCATATTTATCTTTATATTTAGCAAATGTTAACAGCTACTTGATGAGAGTATACTGAGTATTTATGCAGAAACTCTACTGCCAAAATCATAAGGAAAGAATAATGCAATAGTAAAGTGGCAACAAGATAAAATGGCAACTTGAGCGATGAACTCTCCGGATAAAACAGAGTAAAAACAATTATACTTTATATTTATTTCTCTCTCTCTCTCTCTCTCTCTCTCTCTCTCTCTCTCTCTCTCTCTCTCTCTCTCTCTCTCTCTCTCTCTCTCTCTCTCTCAGTGGGATTTCGGAAAGCAACTGGTTGCTTTCTTTTATTTATTATAAAGTATTTTATTTTATAACTTAAGCATAACTTCTTCCATCATATGTGGATTTTCGCTGTTAGGGAATGTGACTTTTCAGAGACATAAAATAAGTTTGAAGGTCAGTCTCTTTGAACTATTGGCTAGCGACGCCAGTCTTCGTTTCTACTGTAAACTCTACTGATTTCTGATAATGTACGGGTTTTAGCATGCTTTAGAAGCATACATACTTATGTAGAATTTATATAAAGAAAAATACTCAATACTTTCTGGAAAACGTAGATGAGCAATCAGTGAATTCTGAATACTTATTTCTTTTGTAATATATTGAGATTAGTTCAAACAGACTGGTTGCGTAGTGAACTGTAGATGAAACTAAGACAACCAGTCGAGGTATCCTAGATAATTTATGCTGAATGGCGGTCCTCCATATCATAAATATTCACGAAGACAGCCATTATTATTCGCTTTCTCTAATGTACAGAAGCTTGCTGTTGAAAAATGCAAGGGTATATGCAGATTTCTTCGTGGGTGAGCTGACAGGCACCCCCGCCCCCACCAAAAAAAAAAGAAAAAGCAAATTCTTGTGTACCATGGAAGGTTTTATTCTGTCACTTTTAGATGCCAGATATTCTTAATTACTTATGCAGAATAACGGGCTGTTAAGCATGAAATTAACACAATTATTTACCTGCTAAATATAAAATTAACGTAATTCTTTTATCTGCGAAACATAACATTAGCCCCGTTATTCATCTTTCAAACATAAAATTAACACCATTATCTATCTGTCAAACATAACATTAACACTATCACCTATCTGTAAATTAACACTATCATTTATCTGTCAAACATAAAATTAACGTCATTATTTATCTGTCAGACATAAAATCAACACACTTATTTATCTGTCAGACATAAAACCAACACCATTATTTATCTGTCAGACATAAAACTAACGCTGCTATTTATCTGTCAAACGCAAAATCAACACCATTATTTTCCGATTTTTACTACAAAAACAAATTTGAAATTAAGAGAAACAAAGGAAGTAACTTCACTTTGTTCATCAGAAACACTAACAGACAGACACTAAGTCTAAAATACGAACGACGGCAAATAAATCGAGCCACGATGGCAAAAAGTCATGTTGATTTTAATCTGTCAAACTTCAAATAATAGTGTTAATTTTATCTGTCACACACTAAACTAATACCATTATTCAACTGTCAAACATAAAAGTTACGCCATTACTTATCTGCCATGAAATTAACGTCAATATTCAGGTCAGACATAATATCAGCACCATTAATTACCACAGAAACAAATTTGCAATTAATAAAAGCAAAGAAATTAACATTCAATTTCTTCATCAGAAACACCGACAGAGAGACAAATAGACACTAGGTCTGAAACACGAACGACGGCAAAATAAATCGAGCCACGACGGCAAAAGCCTAATTTGAATCACATTCAACTTCGCCCAATAAATTACCCCGCCTCCCGCATATACGATATTCGCCCACTCAACGACCCGCCCACAATGTATATATATACACACACACACACAAACCGCTTCATCAAATCTCGCTCTGTCCATTTATTTCCTCCTCTGTTCAATTTGGTACCGCAGCTGGGAGCGGTGTTGGCGCCGCAGATGTCGGCGGTACCCTTCCACCCACATACCCCGGTACCGCATACGTCCAGGCCTCCTCACGCGCCCATCAACCCAAACGTCGAGACGCTTACGGAGGAATTAGCGACGGATCTGAGCTCCAAGAGACCCTGGGTAAGGCGTGCGTATAAGTGCGTATATGTGTGCATAAGTGCTTAAGAGTGTGAGTGTGTGTGCATACTGTAAGTGCTTATAAGTGCGTATATGTGTGCATAAATGCTTTCAAGTGTGAGTATGCATCTGCATAAGTGTATATAAGTGTGCGTAAGTGTAATATACTGAAAAGGCAGGCAGACATAAAAAAAAAGAAAAAAAGAAATTGCAATATTTGTTGTCGGTATTATGATCACAGAATTTCCACGTCAAATAACTGCAGCAAAAGCTTTTATTCGCTAATAAAAAAAAAATACTTTTATTTTCATCAGCACTTTTATTTTCGTTAGCGTTTTTATTTTCATTAGCACTTTGACATTTTGCTACAACGCCATACGTAAATATTCACCAGAGCGGACCGAGGATAAGTCCACCTAGCTGTTAAAGTTTAAACGGGGAGGGAAAATCCGTAGACTTTATTTTTGGAGCTTTTTTTTCGCCTCTTACAAAGCCGTTAATTGTTTTTTTGTGTATGAGTGTCTGTGTGTGTGTGTGTATGTATGTATGTACGTCGCCTAGTTGTGAGAAACAATGACTATTTAAACTGTTTTATCTGTTAGCTGAGTCATTAATTAAGAAGGAGCTGTATTTTGTTTCTTTTGTTTGTCATAAGGATTAATTTTAAGGATTTACAGTGATTTATAAGGATTTAAAGTGTTACAAGGATTTACAATGATTTATAAGGATTTAAGGATTTATAAGGATTTACAAGGATTTACAATGATATTTAATGATTTAATGATTTACAAATATTTATAAGGATTTACATGGATTTGTAATAATTTAAGTATTTATAAGGACTTGAGGATTTATAAGGATTTACTTCTACGAAAATGTGCACAGAAGTAGGCCTCGCGACTCGCAACATATGATTAGGTTTCGAGAGAAAGGAGGGATTTTTTGGCGGAGGTTTGCTGACACCCGAATTCTCTATTTCTTTACATATTGATCTTCGCAAAATTCTCCATGAATCTGACACAGATATGAAATCGCGTAAAGTATAATTAATTTTTAAAAATGCATACTGCATTAGGAAATCATTCAATCAACAGTTATTAAAACGTATCTGGACTGTATACAGTAACGAAATCCACTACCAAAATATTCTGGGAAATGAGTATGTATATCATTGTCATTTCTTAGCGTATATGAGAAGACCTTATATGTATGATTAAGGTTCGTCCACTCACCTTGAATTTCCTCGTCATCTATACAGTATTCAACCATCAGTTCTATTTATAATACAGTGAAAATAAAAGACGTACATTAATTTTAAATTGAGTGCAATTATTGCATGGCAACATCAGGCCATCCATACATTCCTCCCACAATCTTCCCACATACTCTGCCCCACCTCACACCCCACCCCAACACACTCTTCTCTTCCCCCCATACCCTCACAATCTTCCCCTCACCCCAGCACAGTCTTCCCTCATCCCCACACAATCTTCCCCTCACCCCAGCACTCTCCCAATCTCACACCCCCACCCCCACACAATCTTCCCCAAACACTCTTTCCCCACACAATCTTCCCCACACTCTCCCCCTTCACACCCCCACACTCCCCCACCCCCACACACTCTCCCCTTCCCACCTCACACACCCCCAATCCCTCACACTCTTCCCCCTCCCCACACATTCTCCCCTAACTTCACCCACTCTCTCCCACCCCCACACACACTCTCCCCTCACCTCCAACCCCCCCTCCCTCCCTCCCTCCTCCCTCCTTCCCTCCTCCCCATCCGCTGTAAAGCAGGACGGAAATTCCCCATTAATAGATCCATAAACTTTGACGTTAAACCGAGATATATTTGTCATAAAAGGGGAATTCCCTTCTCGTGATGTCACCATGACTGCTTTCCGCTGCTTTCACGGTGTCCCTAAACCTGCCTGCTTCTGTGTGCTTTGGGCTTCTCCTATGCGTGTGAAGTTAAACGGTTAGTTAATATAAATATGATAATGACGGTTTAGATTACCATGGGAAGAATTTTTAAATCTGTAAGGCTAAATTTCAAGCTATGAATTACCACTTGGGATTTAAATTTTCAAGGGTGAAAATTTAAACCCTGTGCTATCGAAACTATCAAGCATAAACCGCTATTATGGACTGAAGCTATTATGGTGAAATATTATTTAAGAACGAAGTATGAGGAATAAATTACTACGTAGGATTTAAACTATTCGGAATTAAATACTAAGATTTAAATGCTAAGGGATGAGCAAAAAAGAATGAAATACTATGCACGATTTAAAGTACTGAGGATTAAATATTAACAGAATAAATGAACGATATGTTCGAGCACTACCGTTCACGGTGTGCACTCTCCTGAGATTTAACCTACCATGAATAAAATGCTCTCTGAGATACATATAAGAATCAAATACCAAGATTTAAACCATTTTCAATAAACTGGTAATAATATGATCATTTCTAGGAATTCTGAGCAAGCAGAGCTGCTCTTGGTAAAAGGATAAATTATGTATTAATATCATACATCATTTTTTCCCTTTTTTTCAGTGGGGAGAACCTATGACTACAGAAGTAGAGGCAAGTATAAATAAATACTTAATGAATGTAACAATGTACAGTATATACATGGGCTATGATAAAATGAACATTTACACATCCGCAATCAAGCCAACATGCATGTATACACACACATCTATATATATATATATATATATATATATATATATATATATATATATATATATATATATATATATATATATAAATAATATATATATATATATGTATATATGTACAATATGGTCCTAGGTTCACACGCTCTAATAGAAAAAAAAAGTTTAATTCACCCCTATTTCACTTTGCATAATTAGCTTGTATATCCTTAAAGACAATTTGCACATAGACACCAATAACATTTGTTGATAACAGTCAGTAATAACCTTGGTTCACATGCAGTTTAAATAATGTACTTAATTTCATCAAAGTACATTTAATTTCACTGGTCTTTTAAATTATGAAGATTTAATTTGATTACATTTAATTTAATTACTTTTCTCACTGCCGTGGCTAAATCTGTTCCTCTTATTTATTTCACCAAAGGGGACCGATTGGAACACGAAGGAAGTAAGTACCTACCAAGGGAGAGAGATTAGTTCTTGGTAAAAACAATTATTACTTTTGCTAAAACTTTATATTCAGTAATAGCTGATTTCCTCATATTTACCTCATCATGATCTCCGTTTCACCCTCACCCTGAATGCTATTTTATTATCAGTCACGAAATCAGATATCAATATATTCTGGCATTGTTTATGAAGATTTGATGCATGTCAGGTTACGCCGAAACAAGTACGATATTTTATTCCTCGATTCTTTTTTATTTTTTCGCAGTTACGTCTGGCAGCACTGAACGAGCCATGGCCGGGTGAAATCCGCGGGGTCTCCTCCGCCGATTATGCTTGCTACAGGCAAGCAAGAAGCGCTGGTCTCAAGGGAACATTCAGGTACGTTTCAGGCACCAAATCTTACTGAAAATATCGTTTCTGTCTGTCTGAGGAGGCCTTAAAATCAGAGTAAATTAAACAATATTCGATTGACGTTCAAATGAATCTTTGCAGATTAGAAAGAGTAGCGTTCGATTACATTTTTTTATGATATTGTTTGTCTCCAGGGCCCTACTCTCAAGTCCAAGGCACGATGTGGCAGCATTGGTCCGCTACGCTGATAGAAACCAGCCTATTGTCAACCTACGGGTGAGTCGGACTCCAGTGTAATATTGTCATTTCATAACATATAACAGTGGTTAGCTGGTCGGTAAGCAAGACTGAAAGTTCTTAATATATAATGCTGGTTAGCTGGTTGGTAAGCAAGACTGAAAGTTCTACTGTAATATATAATGCTGGTTAGCTGGTTGATAAGCAAGACTAAAAGTTCTTTATATAATGCTGGTTAGCTGGTTAGTTGGTCGGCATAGACCAAGTAGGCCTAGTGCCAGCACGGACCCTTACGTGAAGGCGCCTTACGTAGGCCTACTTCTTTTTACAATAAGAGAAACTAGAAGCTAACAGACAGAGATTCGAATGAAAATTCATAATATATAATGCTGGTTGGTTGGTTGGTACAGACTAAGTACGCCAAGGGCCAGCACGGTCCCCCTGCATGAAGACGCCTTACATAGGCCTACTTCTTTTGACAATAAGAGGAACTAGAAGCTAATAGGCAGAGACTCGCGTCTATTTGAGGCTAAATTTATTTCTCCAAAGTAACTCTACAACTTTTCTTTCTTTTTTTGTAGGGTGACCTCATCCTAGGGTCTTGGCGAGACGCCGTTTCGGGCACCGGAGGGCAGTTCCTCGAAACGCCGAGGATTCTGTCCTTCGAAGGGCGCGATGTTCTCCACGACAGTAAATGGTAAGTTCTTCCCTCTGCACTGATTAAACTGTTCTGAATGGACCACCATTTAAAGTGAATTAGTAACGCAGTACTTAACAGAAAAGAGCTACCTGTTGGTACTTTCTTCAGTATGGTAATAGCAGCTCTTTAAGATAAGTTATTTGCGACTCAGAAAGAGAAAACTACCACTAGCCCTCGCTGCCAAAATTGATTTGACTCTTTCATGGAATCTGACGTGGCAAAGACCATGGTTAACGACATAGAAATAACATGAAATGAGTCTCTCTCTCTCTCTCTCTCTCTCTCTCTCTCTCTCTCTCTCTCTCTCTCTCTGATTACTTAACCGCGCTGCTGATTCCGCCTTTAAATTTAAAGCAGTTACAGGGATAAGGAGAAGAAAATTACTTAATTGTCTCTTTTAAAAGTTAAAACTGACGATTATATCACAGCAGTTATGACATAACTTGCAAAAACCGAAATCATTCTATCTATTGCAGACAAGCTCAAAATTGAAACTGAATTAATATAATAATTAATATAGACGGAATACCCCTTTTATAATGACTATATAGGTACATCTGAAAAAGGACAGGCGACGAAAATGCACAGAAAGAATCAACTCAAGCTACTGCAGTTGAAAGTTGAAAATTGAATGAGGACGAGAAATGCACATCCTCTTAATTTTCATTGACTTACCGATTTTCTTCATTCTAGCATCACTCAACTCCCACTAACAAATTAGGCCGGTCTGGTAATTCGACCTAAGCTACGATACCCGGGTTTCTATAGTGAAGACAGATTTGGACAGTGAATAAAAATCCACTTATTTTGTCTACCTTTGTTTTCATTTGAATTTGCTACTTTTTATTTATAATTATATACATATATATATACATATATATATATATATATATATATATATATTTATTATTATTATCATTATTATTATTATGGACCCTAATCTATCCTATGGGAAAAGTGAATGATGACAAATAGAGGAAGCCACTGAAGTTCCTGTTACTCAGGAGAGAGAGAGAGAGAGAGAGAGAGAGAGAGAGAGAGAGAGAGAGAGAGAGAGAGAGAGAGAGAGAGGTTATCGAAAGAAAACTGATCGAATGAGAATCCCCAATAACTCTTTTATAAATGATCTTAAGATAACTCATCCACCTCTTACCCTCTTTCTCCCCCAGGCCGGTGAAGCTCATCTGGCATGGGTCTAACAAATATGGCGAAACTGCTACCCACATCAACTGCAACGACTGGTCGACATCCTTCTCCAACGCCTTCGGCATGGCTTCGGCCCTCAAGAACCTGCAACTCCTGGACCAGCAGAAGGTCGCCTGCGACAACTACCTGATCGTCCTGTGCATAGAGACCAGCAGCGCCCTCCCGAAACGCAGGAGGAGGGACGCAAAGGGCGCCGTTAAAGATGGCGACGGAAAGCGAATTCACAAGTCTAGTCAGCGAGAGGACGCCGAGATTCAGCGCCCTCAGCTACACAGACATCCCAGTAAAGTCGGCGCCCACCGTCAGGACGTCCCAGAGGCTGCAAGGGCACACTCGCGAGCCAAAGCGGACACGAAGGCGCTAGCGACCAAATCAAAGTCGGTGCTACACTTGATAGACAACGGCGGCTTGTCCGGCGGCAAAGAGTGCGCCGGAGGGAAGAAGAAGCAGTGCGCAGAAGACGCCGAAGAACAGGTCCTTGACTTCTCGGCCTATGCGAAACCCCCTCACCTCATCCAAGACCTGTTTCTCATCTGAAACCCCAACCCTCCCGCCCTGTAACCCAAAATACCCCACCCGCCCATCTTCATTTCCTCGCTGAAACTCTGTATTAAACCGAAACTTTCCTTGGGGGGACTTTTCAACTTTTCTTTCTAGACCTCGAGCTGCTTCAGATCTCCAGTCCTGTAAGTAATTTAAGTGATGTTTGGAATAACACGGGTTTCCTGCTGAGCAATGAGGTTACGCGATTACATTCTTCTACTCATAGAACGCCAAGGGATTATAATAATGTCTTGCGAATTCCCTCTAACGCCTTTTTCATCTCCGCTACACTTCAAAGTTCGTCCCTTCCTTTTCACTTCCGGGGGAAATTTTCTCAGAGTATTCTAACAAATTCTACACGACGTTCTTCGACGGAGTCTGCATTGTCCTGTATATATTTCGGAACCTAAGGACCCCACGCATAGTCCAATAAATGAATATACTCTAACGCTCTCTCTCTATCTAGTTATTGCGGTAGCTACAATGGACGTACTTCGCCCTAACTGTATACCCTATTCCTCTGTACATAGACCATAATAGGAGCCATTTGTAAATGAACCCCTTAGCCTTTGTCTACAGTGACTGTACGCCATCTGTATGGGCTCTTGAGTGTGCAAGCGTGCATCTGTAGGATACATGAAAGAAAAATATAAACAAATACATTTTGCTGTATCTACCGTAGTTCCCATTTTATAAGGAATCCTTCCTGCGATAACATGTGCTCCCCTCTATATGCCTTTTCGTAACCGAGTCTTCCAGTTGAATAAGCCTTTTTGTATATCGAACACACATACAAACGAACAAGTCTTCCACTCAAATCATATAGGTGTATGTGTGAGACATCCTCATCATTCATTGCTACTCATTTTTCCCGACATCTTGCTTAATTATTATGATGCTGAATCGTCTTTTTCAAGTGAGCATGTAATATGTGTCACGTTCTTGGAGTGTAATAAAGCGTGTTTTTCTCTTTCTTTTTTTGTAAATACGTAGGTTTTCAAAAGAGTTGCAATGCATGGACGTAAGAATACGCTCGCCAAACGATATGCAGCCAGTTTAAATCCCTAGTCTTTTGTAATACTGTAAGCAAATATTGAAATACACATACCTCTATATACCTCTACACCTTCAAAATAATATCAGGCTTCTTCTCATAGGCCTACGGCCACTTGTTCAAGAATTCCTTGCCAATTGAAAACTTGCTCGAACAACTTAACAACTCTTCCTCGCTTTTTGCCAGTTAACAAACATGTTTTTCCTTCCCTTACTTCCATTTCCTTTCATTCTTAAACTCGCCATTTTTCCTCTTTGATTGTGTTCATCACATGTATAAATAAAAATAAAGTCTGGATTCACGTGTATTTTTTCGCTATTGAAAAAAAAACCTGGGTATTAATGGAATCAGAATTCATGGAAACTCTGGAAACTTCATTATCTTTCATACACGAATTACTGTTCATGAAAGAGATATATATATTTATTGTAGTGCTTTCCAACCGCCTTGAATCATTGTCAGTTTCACTGCTTTTAAGAGTAAAATAAATTAAAGAAGAAGAAGCTTCTATATGGAGCCTCACATGAACTGCAAGTTAAATATATACTACTCCTTCTTATGAGAAATGCATCACCCTCTCTTTTAAGCATATCCTTCCTTCTCATAAAATATTAATCAACTTTTATTTAATCTTTGCTCTTTCTCCCTATCGATCCGCATATCTGCCAGTCTCTTCTCTTATCCTCATCAAAGTGTCTGACACTCTCTCTCTCTCTATTGTAATATTTACCACATTTCTTCATCCATTTTAGAAGCTTTCTACGCCTGCAGACTGATCTTCTCTGACGCTTACGTAATCAAGGTGTGTACTTGAATTGACATGAATGAACAACTGCATCATCCATATTACTGCCAAGTCGTATCTATCTCGAGTTCATGTATTCACGTATACTTTAAATATATATGTACTGGAATCCTTCATTGTATTCGCATTCTGATTGTGCCATTATCCTCTGCGTATCCGAGAGGTACAGAAACAGCTAGACTGGCAGATCTGTAGACGAACGTGTTTTATGTATCGGGTGAATTACATAATTTTCTATGAAAAACACTGACACTGATGTACTCTCCATGGAGGCAAATAAAGTGTTGATTCTGTGGTGCTTTTTATTCGTGCCTATAAATCTTAGTTGTGAATGTGGAGGTGAGATTATAAAAACATTAACACTAGGTACCCTTTGGTAGTTGAAAGAACTTGGTCCTAAAAGAAAAATAAAGTAAATGCAACGATATACAGGCAAATGTTAAATTTCAGTGGCTTCTCTCAAGATTACACTTGCAAATTTGCACAGGATTTTCTCAACTATTTAGAAATAACAGCTCTTTTTCCTGTAGAAAAAAGTATATCATTCAATTTAGCACAGGTATTTATATAACCAATCACGTTGTATTATTATTATTATTATTATTATTATTATTATTATTATTATTATTATTATTATTATTATTATTCAAAAGATGAACCCTATTCATATGGAACAAGCCCACCACAGGGGCCACTGGCCTTGAAATTCAAGCTTCCAAAGAATACGGTGCTCATTGGAAAGAAGTAAGAGGAGGTAATAGGAAATACAGAAAGAAGAGATTTACTTACTAAAAATTTAAAAATAAATCAACAAAAATCTATTATCGAATTGATGAAATGACCAAAAGACGCCGGTGGTCGACCGACTAATCAAAGTCTAATCATACTGGCCCTGATGAACGCGGATTTGCATATCAAGGCTAATACCAGCAGCCCAAATGAATATGGATTTGTGAGAGAAATGTTACGTAACTGATTGAGTAGACAGAAGATAGAATATACAATTTAGGCCGAAGGCCAAGCGTTGGGACCTATGAGGTCATTCAAGCTAAAAAGAGAATTTAGAGTAAAAGGTTTAACAGTTGGAACAGGAGGAAAACTTCTCAGTTGCGCTACGAAACAATTGTAAGAAGAGGTTGGAAAGTAAGATGGAAGAAAGAATATGAATGGAGGTACAGTAAAAGGAATGAAAGGGGTTGCAGCTATGGGCCGAAGGGACGCTGCACAGAACCTTAAGCAATGCCCACAGTGCACAGCGTGAGGTGCACTGATTGGAATAAGGGATCAGTCACATTTGATATGTACAATACTGGACCTAAGTTTAGACCGTGTGAAATATCTGCCAACAGATATTTACTTAAAAGATCGCATCTAGGCAATAGTTTACAAATGCACTAAGCAAACCCATTAAATCCACATTTTACTTTTTTTTAAGGTTTACGAGATGGGGAGAG
>NC_089758.1:22361733-22404233 GCF_040412425.1 Macrobrachium rosenbergii
ATGCATCTTAACCTTCTATCTCGCCTAAACAAAACAGTTTTACTTTTTAATTTCTATATGGGCGGCTGTCTTTATCCTTCTTAGGTTATGCATCTTTAACTTTCTATCTCGTCTAAACAAAGCATTTTTACTTTTTATTCTCTACATGGACGACTACTTTTATTCTATCCTATTTGGGCTATGCATCTTTAAAATTTTCTATCACAAAGCATATTTACATTTTTTTTCTATATGGGCGGCTGTTTCTGTTCTGCCCTTCATAGGGTATTCGTTTTGGAGTGTTCTATGCGGGCGACTGTCTCTATTCTATCATAATTCAAGCAAACGATTTTCGCATACTACTTTTCCTGTTCGAGGAAAAGTTTATTGATTGTCTGTTGTGCTTTAAGTCGCCAGGATTAAATCTGAACAATTACTTACGTCAATTTATGTATAAATTTCAAGATGTAATGGATTTTTTTTTGGAGGGGGCTGTTAAACTTGCACTATATCTTTATACTGAAAGAAAAAGTTATGATTGCAGATAATCCCCAACCTGTCAATCAAACAGGAGGTGGTTCTTCTCAGGAGAAGAGCGAAAGAAGTATGACATGAGATCCAATTACTAGGGACAGAAATTTCACCAGATTTTCCACTTTTACTCTCATTCACTATTATTATTATTATTATTATTATTATTATTATTATTATTATTATTATTATTATTATTATTTGTGAAGAAATCCACAATGGTGTAAATGTAAATATACATTAGAAATATATAGACAAAAGAGGGCTTTCGAGAACCCGCTCAATTCTCCTTCTCAATCTCGAAAGCTCTCCTTTGTATATTTATGTTTCTAATATATATTTACATTTACACACTTTACATTTTAGTGACTTTCTTTAGGATTTTAGTGGACTATTGCTATTATTATTATTATTTTATGGATTATTATTATTATTATTATTATTATTATTATTATTATTATTATTATTATTATTATTATTATTATTATTCAGAAGATGAACCTATCATATGGAACAGACCCACCACAGGGGCCACTGACTTGAAATTCAAGCTTCCAAAGAATATGGTGTTCATTTGAAAGAGGTAACAACAGGTAATAAGAAATACAGAAAGAAGAGATCAGTTATTCGAAAAGAAAATTAATTTATTTATTAGCAGAAGAATAGATAAAAATGTGAGTAAATCAATCAAACACAAGGAGAACTGTTTAGTGTAGCAATGCGTTGCATCCTCGCCTGAATTTTTGAAGTTCCAATTGCACAGCACCGTCAGGGAGACTGTCCCACAGTCCAACTGTGTGAGGAATAAAGGACCTCTGGAACTGAGAAATTCGACATCGAGGCACAGTTACTGCATATTGGTGCTGCTGTTCAGCAAATCCGGTCGCTCTCGGTAGTCGGTAGGAAAGAGGATCAGGGATCAACTGTGAATGTGAAACATCTCTGTTAAAATACGACTGTATTACGCATGAGCGGATAGCGACTAATTACAAGAACGTTTTCCTAAAAACTCATTTAAACCCATTGTTTAATAAAAGGTAAAGCCTCTACTGCTGTACATATAGGTCTAGAAACTTTTGTCTGAATGTCCAAAATCTGAAGACGTCTGAAACCCTGAGCGGGAGCGAGATAAATACGTATTACTTTGGCATCTGATCAGTAGCCCTCTGCGGGTGGTGCAGTGAAGAGGGCCGGGACTCGGTATCTACAGTTTTTCACGCCTTTGTTTTTTCTTAATGTTTCAGAGTGTATGAAAGTATTTCCGTCATATTTTCCTTTCAGATCTGTTTGTTACATTTATTGATCTTGTACAGCAAACTTGAGTTACCCCATGGAAAGGTAGTCGTATCAACGTATCTCATGAGGCGTCACAGATATAGATCGCGATAATGCTTGAATGAGCCTACGGTGATCTATTATTTATTCATATCAGTGGAAAGACATTCATTATTAAATTTGTGTTGTGACGAAATTTTTCAATGGAACTTTCTAGTCTAGATCGTTTTAATTGGCTGCTTTGGAAATTCTAGTCGTATCAACATACAGTGTCTGTCATGGGGCGTCACAGGAATCAACGATTGTGAAAATACTCGAGCGAGTCTCCTGTGATCTAGTGTTTATTCACATCAGTGGAAAGACATTCATGACTAAATTTTTGCCGTGACGCAAAATTTCGAAAGAACTTGCTTGGTTGTTTTAGGAAATATTCTGGCCACGTAATTGTGTTAATAATCAACGTCAACTTTTTGCAATTTTTCTGCACAAAGACCACATGTAAACTAAGATACTCAACTGTGTCAACTACACGCTTCCCTTGCAAATGGAACCAGAATTAAAACCTGAAGCGACAGATGATGGTAAGAAGTGTATTTGTGTATTTTAGCATAGTTATGTACTTTGCAGCACATGAAGATTGTGTGTGTATATATATACATATATATATATGTGTATATATGTGTGTGTATATGTGCGTGTACACACATATATATATATATATATATATATATGTACTGTACACACACACACACACACACACACACACACACACACACACATATATATATATATATATATATATATATATATATATATATATATATATATATATATATATATATTATATATATATATATATATATATATATATATATACTGTATATATATATATATGCACCTTCATACATACATATATATATATATATATATATATATATATATATATATATGTGTGTGTGTGTGTGTGTGTGTGTGTGTGTGTGTGTGTGCGTGTGTATGAAATTTTCTCTCATACACCGTGACAATTTTTATACTCACGAATATCAAGCCATAAATTTCGTTTAGTACCAGATTCACTATACCTTTGGAATCACTTACACCGAAGGGAAATTATAAGTGATAAGTGCTTAGTTACCAGTGGTATTAGAACTGCTAGCTGTTTTGGGTACAGTGACTATGACTACTGAGCTAGTATAAGTTGCAGCTAAGGGCCGAAGGGACGCTGTAAAGACCCTTAAGTAATGTCTACAGTACAGTGCACCACGTAGGTGCACTGACGACACTTCCTCATTACGGGGCAGTTTCCTGAAACCCATCAACCTGGTCCTAATTTTAACCAAAAAGTGTACTGTAAAAAAATGAGAAATGATCAACTACCATGCTGGCAAGAAAATTCCCAAATATTTTATTTGGAAAATTATATGCTTCAAACATAATAATCATATGAAACAAAAGTAAGGTTGTAATAAATCTAAGCAAAAATATGGCAATAATGGAAAAATATTTTCTGAGATGGCATTACTCTCCAACAAACAAGTATCAACAAATGGTCTCAACGGAAATATAATTTATCTAACCATCTGGAGAATGGAAGAGACCATGAAAAAACTAAAATTGAAATAAAGACTCAGCAAAGGTTTACCTTATTGAAAGGCCTTGTTATCAGTCACTGGGGTACTGTAGAATAATCAGGACGGCGAGACATATTCATTCTTGCATTCTGTAATGACAAAAAAGGCATTATTAGACGAAGAGCTCTCAAGAATCACTGGGTTAAAAAATCGAAAATCTAATACCATAACCCATGGATTGAATTGAATTCAACTGAATATAGAATTTAGGCCAATGGCCAAGCACTGGGACCTATGAGGTTATTCGGCACTGAAACGGAAATTGACACTAAAGGCTTGAAAGGTGTAACAGGAGGAAAGCCTCGCAGATGCACTAAGAATCAATTGTTAGGAAAGGGTGGAAAGTAAGATGGAGGAAAAAGAATATGAAAGGAGGTACAGTAAAAGGAAAGGAAGGGGTTGCAGCTAGGGGCCGAAAGGACGCTGCAAAGAACCTTAAGTAATGCCTACAGTGCACTGCATGAGGTGCACTGAAGGCACTACCTCATTACGGGGGAATAACCCATCGAAGACCAATGACTGCCTTGAAGAGTTTGAAACAAATTTTGCTCAGATCACGGATCAATACTAAACGAACAAGTTCGTAGCCCAAAAAATTAATTTGTTATTAATCATGACTGTTCGTTGTTATAAGCCTCAATCATACCAAGAGAATTTTATCTTTAATTGCCAAAATGCCTTCAAAACAAGTTAGGGCTTTAAGAACTACTTTTATATATTGCTGAAGTCAATCAAAATAGTCAGTGCCCATTCAGAATGGTCGTACTAAGACAAGGTCCAGAGTTTATCATTTTGTCATAATTACCTGCGAGGCACAAGTACACGTCTCATAGTAGCTTACGCACTCGAAAGAAAGTCTCAATAAATGTTTGTCATGTATCAGTCAAAAACCCCACATTTCTAAGAGGATTTATCATCCGCAACACCCATTTGCAAAATAGAACTACTATAGGATTTTCTAAGATGTTGATAAAACAAATTACTTGTAAAGAAAATATGATTTCTGAATCTGAAAAGGTGGTCAGAAGGCTAAGACGCTTTTGTTAGTCAGCTATCACCAAGATTTCTTTGAATAAAAAAAAAAGCAAACAGTAGGCCCAGTTAAATCAAGAACAAAGAAATTTCTTGTGCCCAATTTCCATAAGCAACAAGGTAGACATACATCTGAACAAAATTCACTCTTGTATTAACAAATATGGTTTTTTGATCATTATTTTTTTAGAGTGAGAAAGGGCTAAAAAAATACAATATCATTTTAAAATATCGAAACTTTCCTTTATCACGAAACAATTTAAAAAAAAAAAAAATTTTTATATCTTAAGATACTTACGTTAGAAAATTCATCACCATTTTAGTTATGTTTATGATTATTTGTCATGAGTCCTCAAATTCATCAGACGTGTGAATTTTCGTGTTACCTTTTCAGTTGGCTGCTCATGCAAGCAGGTTACAGACTGGGTGAGAAATGACAGCAAGAAATATCTGGGCAACATCGCCCTCTTGACGGCAGTAATGCTTTATACCTGCCTGGGAGCAAAGGTAAGCCGGTAAATGCTACTCTTGCACTTGAAAAACACACACTCATACACAAACACATTCACACACGCACACACACAGACACACAAAGACACAAACACACACACACAAAGACACAAACACACGCACAGAAAAAGTTGTTGAAAACAAACACGAAACTCCAAGCGCAATTTCGTGTTTTGTTGTTGTCAAGCGCATTTATCCTGTTTAAAAAATATTCTTTATTTAACTTCAGAAGTTTAATATCAAAATAATAATGAATTTAACCAGTAATTTATGACAAATCAAGTTACTGGTAAACAATAAATGGTAAATACATATTTTATCTTTTAGGACACTGTTTGTCTCCGCTTCCACGATTTTGTCTATTTATCGTCTATGGATTATCGTCTAGCTTCAGTATATACATACATGCATACATACATATAATGTTTATATATATATATATATATATATATATATATATATATATATATATATATATATATATATATATATATATATATATATATATGTATTATATATATATATAAATATATATATATATATATATATATATATATATATATATATATATATATATATATATATATATATATATATATATATATATATAATATTCTGCCTTCTGTTGCGTAATTCAGTACCGCTACGATTTTCTTGTCCAAGATCCTGTCTTAAGCTTAGCATTCTTCATCATTCTAGCTTCAATATTATATGTTTATATCTTTAAAATCCTCTCCATTTATTCCCGTTTCTCACTTATTTCCACCGTAATTTCTATAGTTCGTTTTGCTCTCTTGAATATACAGAGACGAAAGAATAATGATTATGAGCATTCTTATTCCTTGTTCGAATTCGTAAGTCAGCCCCCCACACCCGCCCCTTCGGCTCGATCCCCTGCTTGACCTCACGAATTATCAATTCTGTGGTTATAATGAGACTATGAGTGATTTGCTTAATGAAACGATTTTAGACGAAATGCATCTCTGGTTAACACGTTCAGTCGGTTTTAGTTCGTGGAAAATCAACTGAGCAAAAATTTAAGGCAAGAGCAGCAGTGCTTTCACGGTGGTCACATGAGAGAGAGAAAAATTAACAAACAATAGGTACGTTGCTAAGATAAAGCACAAACTTGAATTACAATACCAGTAATTCGAGTGCGAAAAGATGAAAAAGGAGAGAGCAGGTGAAAATAAATTGCCAGATATGGTAGCTTACCCCAACGAAAAAAATGGGAAACAAGCACGTTAAAAGAAGAAGATATAGTAGGTAACTGGGTTTGATACCAAGAAATTCATGTCATAATAAATTTTTCTGCTGTATTCGAACGTATCCATAAAAGTATCGTGATTTCCTTATTTCTTCCCCCTTTTGTTCTGTAGGTGTAGAAAATGCCTTCGTAAGAGAATAACATTAATATATATATATACACACACACACACACACACACACATATATATATATATATATATATATATATATATATATATATATATATATACAGTATATATATATATATATATATGATCAGCCTTAAAAGGGGACTAAATAATTCTCAGAAACATAGAACATTCTTTGTCTATTTCTGTTCTTCAGTAATAGTGGTGATACTGATCTCTCTGAGAGAGAGAGAGAGAGAGAGAGAGAGAGAGAGAGAGAGAGAGAGAGAGAGAGAGAGAGAGAGAGAGAGAGAATCTGAAATAATAGGCATGCATTCCTAAAACCTCCTTGACCCATACAAGACACAGATAAATACTAAGAGTGGCTGAAATGATAAATATACCAAACACCAGGAGATAATATCCGAGCATCGAGCTGAGAAATATCCCTCTAGATATTCCAGGCACTTGAATTCGACGTGGAGAGAGATAACCTGATATCTGCGAAAGAGGAACTCGACCAGTCACGACAGAAGTTTATTAAACAAATGCTCAGTTTGTTGGGAACATCAAAGGCGACGAGGGATTACCCGTTTCAATCAGACTTCTTCGGAGACGAAACTGATGGTAAGTGGTCTGGATGCTGTTACAGTTATTTCTGATAGATGTCCGTTCACGACAACAAAATTAATCAAGTAAAGTAACTGGAATGGAATGGAATATAAAGTTTAGGCCAAGCACTTGGACCTATAAGTCCATTCAGCACTGAAAGGGAAACAAGAGTAAAAGGGTTGAAAGGTGCAACAGGAGGAAAACCTCGCAGTTGGAAGATGAAACAATTGTTAGGAGGGGGTGAAAAGTCAGATGGAAGAAAGACTATGAACGGAGGTACAGTAAAAGAATGAAAGGGATTGTAGTAAACTAGTTAATGACCTAAGTCTCACGCAGGCGTCTTTAAAAAGTCAGCAAATATACATCAAAAAGTAGTTGGCGAAAGACGGAATGAATAGTTAGCAGAAAAAGTACGGGTGCGTCCACAACACAGTAAAAAATTGTAAACAGACGTCGATAACTTGTTGCATACATCAAAAATCATGTTGAATAGAAGTCAACAACTTACCAGTATCCCTAACCAGTTTCATATGATTCTCCAGCATTGGTCAAAGTTCCGTTCTCCACTGACAGTCGCAGACTTGTTTTCAAGTTGTTTGTGATATGTATGTGATGAGTTACCGACATGTGTTTCTGAGATGTTTCACACTAGTCTGGACGTGCCCTTATGAACTCAGTTTTGATCAATACAAAGTCACTCTCCATCATGATTTGTCCATTTGAAAGAGGATGAAAATGACCAACAGCCTCATTCAGTGATCAAGAAAGACTCAGACTCATCCCTTTTTGCCTAAATTTCATTATTACTCCCTTTAACATATTCTGAAACTAAAATGGAAAACTGCAGTGAGTATAAAATTTTCGAAACAGACATTCCACCTATTGGGCTCGTGAAACACTCATACACAAGCCACTGCAGTTTCAGAATGATCCTTCAGTGCTTTCCACGAGTATTTAGGAAGTCCCATTTGCAGTATCTGCAAAATCAGTAGTAAGGTGCAATACAAAATCTTTAAGGCCAATTTTCTCAGTTTGGTATTTTTGCAGTAACTGCAATCTTCCATTTCAGGGTAGTATTGGTCTCTCGGGCCTCGCTGTAACCCAGCGCCCCTCTCACCATATTCCTAGAGTCTATTGTAAAGAAGTTTATAAATACTGCTTTTATGAGATGAGATTGTTAACTACAACCCGGTACTGCCCCAAACGACGCCTGTTATTTCTTGCTGAAGCGAGTATGTTGTTGCTGTTATTGTTATTGGAAGTTAAGCTGGCCTTATGCCATTGCTAGCTCCTGTTCCGGGGGCACCACGTAACAAGCGAGCATCCTACTGTATGGTATCTACTAACAGTCTCCCATTCAGTTACTGATATACTAAACGTTGCTTAGAAAGAAAGAAAGAAAGAAAGAATATAAAATTTAGGCTGAAGGCCAAGCGCTGGGACATGTGAGGTCATTCAGCACTGAAAGGAAAATTGAGAGTAAGAGGTTTAAAATGTGTAGCAGGAGGAAAGCCTCGCGATTGCACTGTTAAACACTGTTAGAAGAGGGTGGAAAGAAAGATGGAAAAAAGAATATGAAATGGAGTCACGGTAAAAGTAATGAAAGGGATTGCAGCTAGGGGCCGAAGGGACGCTGCAAAGAACCTAAAGTAATGCCTACAGTGCACAGCGTGAGGTGCACTGACGGCACTATCCCCCTACGGGATAAACGTTGCTTAGATTCAATGTCCTGCTGTGTAGGTAATATCTAATTAATTTGCTCTGTAGGTGATTTCTAATTAATTTGCCGTCTGGGTAATTTCTAATTAATTTGCTGTCTAGGTCATTTCTAATTAATTTTCTATGTAGGTAATTTCAGATTAATTTGCTGTGTAAATTTCTAATTAAATTGCTGTGTAGGTAATTTCTAATTAATTTGTTGTGTAGGTCATTTCTAATTAATTTGTTGTGTAGGTCATTTCTAATTAATTTGTTGTGTCGGCAATTTCTAATTAATTTGTTGTGCAGGTCATTTCTAATTAATTTATTTGTTGTGTAAGTCATTTCTAATTAATTTGTTGTGTAGGTCATTTCTAATTAATTTGTTGTGTAGGTCATTTCTAATTTGTTTGTTGTGTAAGTCATTTCTAATTAATTTGTTGTGTAGGTCATTTCTAATTAATTTGTTGTGTAGGTCATTTCTAATTAATTAGCTGTGTAGGTCATTTCTAATGAATTAGCTGTGTAGGTCATTTCTAATTAGCTGTGTAAGTCGTTTCTAATTAATTAGCTGTGAAGGTCATTTCTGATTAAGCAGATCATCTCTAATTAATTAGCTGTGTAGGTCATTTTAATTAATTTACTGTGTAGATAATTTCTAATTAATTTTCCGACAAAGGATGAGGTGTTGTTGCTCTTCTTA
This sequence comes from Macrobrachium rosenbergii, assembly GCF_040412425.1. Lineage (NCBI taxonomy): Eukaryota > Metazoa > Arthropoda > Malacostraca > Decapoda > Palaemonidae > Macrobrachium > Macrobrachium rosenbergii. The sequence continues at coordinate 22,371,081 of NC_089758.1, forward strand.
TGATTGTTGTTCGGCATTCTGATAGATTACTGCTTGTCAAGGTCATTGTAGTTTTCCTGCTTTCTCTGTTTTCGTACGTGGCACATTAAATAATTGGTAATATATTGCAACTGTTTGTGATGTATGAAAAGGGAATGTATAGAAAACACTCACCCCTATTGTGACATCTTTACTGACTAATTTCCTGTTTCAAGCTGGTGAGGTGACAACGAGCCGATGGTCTTTAAAGGGTTCTCTCTCTCTCTCTCTCTCTCTCTCTCTCTCTCTCTCTCTCTCTCTCTCTCTCTCTCTCTCTCTCTCTTCGTAAGAATTTCGGAGTAAAAGCATAGCACAAGCATTTAAATATGTTTAGAATATATTTATAGGATTATAGGATATTCACAATAATTATTCAAATACTAAATACTGAACGCTACAAAACGTCGCTTGAATTAATCTGCTTGAGCTCAACATGATCCTTATTAGCACAAATAATACCACCATTACTCTTCCCCTACAAAAAAAAATCGGGCACTTACCACCAAATATCTACATTTTCCTAAATATATGTAAAACATTTAAAAAACTAATTTACTGTTCAACAAATGGAGCTTTAACTTATTGTGTAGCTACAATTACTTTGTGGAACGGCAATTATGGTGCATGTCACAAATTTAGTAAGATTATTTTCGCTCTTGCTCATCTTTCCGTACAAATCTTCCACAAGATGCCGTAACATCAATTACTCTTACTCATCTTTACGTCCAAATCTTCCACAAGATGCAGTAACATCTATTACTCTTACTCATCTTTACGTACAAATCTTCCACAAGATGCAGTAACATCAATTACTCTTACTCATCTTTACGTACAAATCTTCCACAAGATGCAGTAACATCAATTACTCTTACTCATCTTTACGTACAAATTTTCCACAAGATACAGTAACATCAATTACTCTTACTCATCTTTACCTATTCATCTAGTCAACCAAAAACTAACCACTCACAGAACCTACAAGTTCTCCATTCCGTTGACACTCACAGGAAATGTCAACGACACCACAACACCGGAGCAGGACGCCCGGAGTGACAGGATGCTCCACCACCTGAAGAAGTACGAGCACGCCGTCAAGAGGAGTCTTGAGGAGGGAGTTCCTCTCGATGACGGACCCATCGTTGGGAGGTGGCAGTACACGCAGAGTTTCTTCTTCAGTGCCACGGTGCTCACAACTGTTGGTGAGTTAGAGTGAGGTATTAGTAAGATACAGCGAGGTATTTTGTAAGATACAGTGAGGTATTTTGTAAGATACAGAAAGTAAAGTACCAGAAGTTGCAGTGGGGTATTGAACAAAATATTCAATGACTTGCTGAGTTTTAATTAAGATAAAGTAAGGTACTAGTAAGTTGCAGTGAGGTACTGAGCAAGTACAGTGAGGTATTTTGTAAGATACAGAAAGTAAGGTACCAGAAGTTGCAGTGGGGTATTGAACGAGATATTCAATGACTTGCTGAGTTTTAATTAAGATAAAGGAAGGTGCTAGTGAGCTGCAGTGAGGTATCGAGCAAGAATCAGTGAGATACTGAGTAACATACCACGAGGTATTTAGTAAGGTACATTGAGGTATTTAGTAAGATATAGTAAGTAAAAATACCAGAGTGGCAGTGAGGTACTTGAGCAAGCACAGTGAGGTACTGAGTAACATAGAGTGAGTTATTTAGTAAGATACACTAAGTGAGGCACCAGAAGTATATAATAAGATAAAGTTACTGAGTAACATATTGAGAGGTATTTAGTAAGATACAGTGAGGTACCACATGTTGCAATGGGGTATTGACGAAGAAACAGAGAGGTAATGAGTAACATACAGCGAGGTATTTAGTAAAATACAATGAGGTATTAGTAGAATACAGTAAGATGCCAGAAGCAACAGTGGTGTATTGAGCAAGATACAGAGAGGTAATGAGTAACAGACTGCGAGGTATCTGGCAAGATACAACGAGGTACTAGCAAGTTATAATGCGATACTGAGTAAGATACCATTAGCTATTTAACAGTTACAATGGGGTTTTTATTAAATTGCAATGATATATTGAGCTAGTTGCTGTTGGTTTCAAGAAAGTTACAAAGAGGTATTTGTCGAAACAAATCCACGGTTATGTAATTGTACAAATTTACATAAAAATAAAACTCTACTGAGCGCTTTCGAGAATCTGTACGATTCTCTTTTGGAAAGGAGAGTCGCAAAAAATTCTCGAGTTTTTAAAAATTTTTAAATATATTTGTACAGTTCCATAAATGTGGATTTGTTTCTCCATTTTAAGACATGTGTTTTTATGATATTTAAGTTCCAACGAGGTACTGAGTACGTTAAACTAGGGAATTTATGAAGCTGCAAAAGGTTGCTTAGCAAGTTTCAAAGGTTTATTGAGCCAGTTTTTAGTGGTGCTTAGAAAGTTAGGTATTTACCAAGTTCTAGTGAGATTTTTAGTAAGTTGCAATGAGGTACTGAATGAGCTGCAAGCTGCATTTAGGACACTACATAGAGACGTTTAAGAAATCATACTGAAGTGTTAATTTCAGCAAGTCACATAACTTTAGAGAAGTTATTTAACCTGCATTGAAATATTTAGTAAATTTTGTAGAGCATCTACAGGTAACTAAAAGGTATGTAGTAAAGATACAATGAGGTATTCAGAAAGTTGTACTGATGTCGTAAGTTACATTAAAGCTCTTAAGATGCTTAGCTAGTAAATATTAGTAACCTACTTAGTTTATAACATCGTGGAAATTTCTTTATAACCGTGGAAATTTCTAGTAAAAATGAGGTGCTTGCTTAGTCGCGATTAGTATTTCAGTCAAATGCGGTGAATTAAAGTTGAAAGAAAATACTCCATATTTTGAATTGGAGAATTATTTATCCAGTATGCTACATTGAGATATCTCAATGTGAATTTGATAGTAGCAATGACAGGTTATCTAATTAAGTTAATGCTCTCCTGGCCTATGAATTATAGACCAAAAGCAATAAGATCTTTTCAAGCCGATTTGGGCGTCTGATTCCTGTCCTTTAAATGCAAATTTTAACATTTTTGAACTAAAGTGAACTCCTATTTATCCAGAAAAATTACGATATCTCAAAGCCTTTAAGAAGGCTGTCTTCCACTATCAGTCTCTTATTAATAATCATAAACCAGCCAAGAGCATTTGTGGGCCTGTCAAATCATAGTGCAGCAGTTTAAACCCCTAAAGTAAGAGTTGTAAGTCATTCTGACCTTTGGCTAGTTTGTCAATTTCAAACTAGAGGTAAAAGCTGAAAAATACATCTACGCAAAAGTGTACTCGATGTACTAAACTAAAATCGTTTATATGTTTAACTTTAATACCACAGCGCGATACTGGTGTATGCATGCTTTGCTCTTAAGTCTTAATATGCTTTGTACGAAAACCATACAATATCTACTGCACATTGTTACCGATATATTTACAGTTTTAACATTAATTCCCTTAGGTCTGGTACGAAACTATGCACTCAGAAGCGGTTGTGGCTGTTACCGATATATTTACAGTTTTAACATTAATTCCCTTAGGTCTGGTACGAAACTATGCACTCAGAAGCGGTTGTGACTGTTACAGATATATTTAGTTTTAACATTAATTCCTTAGGTCTGGTACGAAACTATGCCCTCGGAAGCGGTTGTGGCAAGTTTAATTTCACTGTAAATTTTCTGTAAGCGCTCATGAAATTAATATTAGAGAGAACAAGCAAATTAAAGACAATCGGTAACGAAGCAAACCAGTGAGGTAACATGACTTGCTACATTTGTAACAAAATTTTTTCTCTTGGGGAATTTGAAGCTTCGAATTTGTTCCCGCAAATCTAGATTTTAGCAAACTGATCATTTTGAGTTCAGACAAGAGTTAAAGATATGAGACGACACCCACGATAAAAATTAGTTGCATTCCATGAATTTACAGGGATGTAGCTGGTGAGGGTATCCCATGAAATATGACTAATGATAAGTTTACAATCGCCTCGAACCTTCATTGTATTGTGCAAACAATACTCAAGTCCCCTTAACGTTAAAATTAAGGTCTTGTCAGATAATGACATTCTTACCGAACTTCCTACCAGATTAGTTCGTTCAGTTTTTGTTAGTAAAAGTATAAGTAAAGGGACAAATTTATTATAATTACACACTATTAGTTTCATGACAACTTACAAACAGCATCTGGAAGCCATTAACTTTGGAAATAATGCAAGCAGACAATCAATTGTAGTCTAGAATTTTTAACCATCTGCATCATTAGTTCTCGAAGATTCGCAACTACTTCTGGAAGATTCGCAACTACTTCTGGAAGATTCGCAACTACTTCTGGAAGATTCGCAACTACTTCTGGAAGATTCGCAACTACTTCTGGAAGATTCGCAACTACTTCTGGAAGATTCGCAACTACTTCTGGACACTAACCGTTGCTATTGCTCCTCGCACAAGTACAACCTGCCAAGAATAATGCAACGTTAGTCAATCATAGAAAATTTTAAAACTAAAGTTCTATCTGCACGAACCTTAGATCTAAAGCAAAATCCACCCGTAAGAAAGAAAAGGGCTTAAAACCACATCAAAATGCAATACTTCATTTAGACATATTACAATGAAGAAATGCAAACCTATCTAATTGAACTAACCGTTAAGCTGCTAGTTCATCATAGAAAAGTTTTTTCGTAAATTAGGTAAATTACTTTAAACGAAATATAAACAGTAAAATTTCAATATAAATTAATTAAAAAATAAGTACTTTGGAAAGTTGACAAGGCTTAGGGCCATAATCTACAATCTGTTGTTAAGGTTTTTAAAAGAACTACGCAAAACTAACTTTACACCTAGCTAAGTAAAACACCGAGGTAACATTTACTAAAAAAAAAAAAAAAAAAGTGCAAGCCCCCTGCCTGACGTACGGTAGACCGAAGTCTACCGTACGCCAGAAGGACCACCTCCCCCTTCAGGAGCTCTGCCCCTGAAGGGGGAGGCTTAGCTTGCACTGTGTTTGGTTGTATACTAAAAGAGGATTGTATTTTACCTTCATATTCAGAAGCTAAAAATAGTTACCAACGAAGATCAAGTGACGTCACGGAGTCCACTCAGTTACGGCCGTAATTAAGCTGGTTTCCGGTAGTCCAGAGGTCTGAAAAATATTGGTCAGCTTAAGTACTATTATACATGGGACAAGTATGTGAAGCACATTACTTTAAAACAGAAAAAAAACTGAATAGGAAAGAATCATTTATGTACAAAGCTTACATAACGTGAAAAAACTGAGTTACAACAAATAAACCAGTAAATTCTTATAGGTTTAAAAACTGAATTTGTACTGCTGGAAGATCGGAGATCCTCACCCACAGAAAATACCGATACGAAAAATAAAAAAAAAGTTAAAAAAAAAAACACGAAACTCCAACGCTGGAGAAAATATAAACTTAACACTGCACGAGAACACTTTACGACTGGTCGAGTGGGCGTTATTTTAAGCAGTAATTTCAAAGACAGTCTCTCATTCACGAACAAGGATAACGTCAGTTGGAAGTATTGTAGGGATTCATGAGTTGTTGGTGAAAGGATCGATAGATGGCAGTGGCGTGCAAAGTAGAAGTGTTAATAGAACAATACGTTACAATGATAAGCATAATCATTACTATTCACGTAAACACTTCATTGATAGCAAAGGAATCTCTCTCTCTCTCTCTTCATAATTATACACCAATCACCAGTATATAGCAGTTGCCAATTCCGACAGCAGTTACCAATTCTGGCAGTAAAAGCTGCTGAGTTCAGCAACAAGAGTGATCAAATTAATTATAAATATTTTTTTATTAGCCGTCCCTTATATGCATTTTCTACTCAGCTGATGGTGAGCTCCAAACATCTACAGTTGAACGGCTAAGTCGTTTTATTACCACAACGGAAAAAACAAAAAAGAATTCGCCGATATTCCTTACTGAGACCCCCTTCCTTTCCATCCTCAGGTTATGGCAACATTGCACCTTCAACGGCGGGAGGGAGAATCTTTTGTATGATCTTTGCACTAATTGGAATACCGTTAACTCTAAGTGGCATTGCTGTCATTGGTGACATATTGGCCTCTGTTTTGCCCCTCAAAACTCTCCAGCGTCTGTTGCCTGAATGCATTCGGGTTCCTCTCCTCAAATGGTTTGGCAGGTTTGTAAAAGCTCTCCATTTTTCAGGTCCGTTAAGAATGTTAGTGGTTTAATCAATCTGTTTTCCCTCGTACTACACGAATAGCCAGGCCTTGAAACACAATAGAGAAGTTCTGTTTTTCCTGTAATATCCTAATTAATAGAAGGCAATAATGAAGATAATGACTGTTATGATGTCTGCAATAGACTTACATGAATGTTTCATTGATGAAAGTTTTCTAGTACCAACCAGAGGCGGTATTATCATTACTAGCAATGCAAAATTATCGGTGAATATTGTCAAATTACTATTATTATTATTATTATTATTATTATTATTATTATTATTATTATTATTATTATTATTATTATTATTCATGAAGAAATCCAGTGGTGTAAGTTGCAGATATATAAGCAATATATATACAAACAACACTTGTTTGTATATATATTTCTAATGTACTGTATATCTACACCTTACACCACCGTAGATTTCTTCGCCATTTTAGTGACATGCTATTATTTTTATTATTATTATTATTATTATTATTATTATTATTATTATTATTATTATTATTATTATTATTATTATTATCCAAGTGGCAAGGGCCAGGCAGTGGCGATGGTCCTGGGAGCCGTGGTGAGCCTTCTGGCCTTCATAGCCTTGGGCGGGGCCTTCTTCATGTGGCGCGAAGACTGGACGTTCATGGAGTCCATTTATTTCTGCTTCATCTCCACCACCACCATAGGGTTCGGAGATCTCGTTCCTGGTAAGCGAAGTCAACTAAATGTTTTTGCACGGACAGTATTTAATGATTATAGAATTACAGAATTTAGGCCAAACGCTAGGGGACCTGTGAGGTCAATCAACCCTGAAACGGAAATTGATAGCAAGAGGGTTTGAAAGGTATAACAGGAGGAAAACCTCGCAGTCGCATTATGAATCAATTGTTAGGAGAGGGTGGAAGGTAAGATGGAAGAAAGGGAATATGAACGGAGGTACAGTAAAAGGAATGAAAGGGGGATGCAGCTATGGGCCGAAGGGACGCTGCAAAGAACCTTAAGCAAAGCCAGTTAGATGTTCTTGCACGGACTAAATCATTTAGTGATTGACTGTGCAGCTGTTGTTAATTTCGATTCCCGTTTTCTTTTCATGGGGGAGAGGGGTTGAGATTTTAACAATTTTGCTCTTCCTTCTTGAATATATTTCATTTGTGGAACAAAAATTAACAGAATTTCATACCAAGATTTTAACAATTGTACTTATGGACTAAAATTTATTATCAAATTTGAATAGACCTTTCGAAAGATACTTTGTGTCTCTGTGGATAATTTTGCTATCGCTCAATGAATGTGGATAGTTCCAATTGCAAATCCACTATTACACAATGCACTAAAAGCAAAGTTTGGAATTATTACATAAAGAGTTAACCAAGATCCTGTAGTAAACTACAGGAGTCCATCCATGCTGCTTCTAAATTTGGTAACTACAGATCTTAATATTGTCGAAAAATTTATTATGCCTTTTTTATAGTTTTTCGAAACTTTATGACTGGGTTCAACTGATTCCACGCGGCTTTAAGTCCACTATTTATCAGTAAAGTCTTCTAAACATATAGAGTATATGATGATAAAATACCTACAACCCTAATGTAGATTAAAGTTGATATATTGTAAATATCATAGCTCAGCCTATGACGGTCACTCTAAATTGCCAATCATTTCATAAATATCAGCTGAGACCGAAGTCACACCGGTGTTAGTAAAAAAAATAGAAATTTCTCATTATCATTACCTGTCATGCTGTTTCACAATGTCTCCTCAGACGACGTGTTTTTCTGCACGATCTACGTGTTGGTTGGGCTGTCACTCACTTCAACTGTCATCGAATTGGTACGCCGACAGTACGCCACTTCGTGGGACCACATGAAGCAACTTTCTACTCGACTGCACACTCTCTCTGGGCCCTTGGCCGAAGCCATGAGAAGAATGGCGGAAACTGGAGCTGGGACGGTAAAGTTGAATGAAATTAGTACTATGATTATGATTTAAAATTGAGCAAATACTTGCAGAATACAGGACGAGAGGAAATTGGGACTTAAGGGGTTTAACAACTTTCATAAGTAAAGGGGTCCACGTTCCTACACTGTTAGAGTTCATAAGATGAATTTGTTGTAATAAGGCTTATTCCACAATCTTTTTTATTATTATTATTAAATTATAGACCTATATAAATCTAATTTAAGTAATCATACTGCCATCAACATTAATCAAATTTCAGTTTAAATCATTATCACGTTTTGGCCTTGAAAATATAATTTTCCCATGTTTTAATGTGTTTCGAGCGTTAAATATCTGACTAACAGCAAATTTGCGATAGATTTTAGTAGAGTTCGAACACATGCTAAGGAAACTTAAAGTCACAGCATATAAAGTTTAAAGTAAAGTAATACCTCATTCACTATTGATACATTTCCCTGAGTAACATGAATTCTTGCATGAATATATTTCATTTTTGCACTTTTTATCTTCCAGGGAAAAATATCCCTACTTATTTTCACACCTGAATAAAGTTTACCCCTGTATAAGTCAACGGGTCGACTAGTCATCTTCGTTTTCTATTGTATAAGCTCCAAAGAGCATGTATAAAATTTTATCTATGGTATACTTAATATTTTTCCCTCGTGCATACCATTAAAAGTCATGGTTGATTTTGAACTTTTTGCTGTTTTTTCATAAGTTATTGTTCGTTAATACCTGTATTTACGCATAAAAATAATAAATATAAAAACATATACTTGTCATTTGTCTGTTGTCACATGAAATAAATGTTGAAAATAATGCGATGTACATTAGCATACTCCTAATTTATTTTTATGTAAAACTTAAACCAATATAAAATGTCGGCGTCAAATTAGTTTCTGAAGAAAATTTAATATATAATAAAAAAAGATGAAGATAATCAGAAGAAAGAAACAACTTGGAGAAAAGAAGGCTGGCACATGGTGAAGTAAAAAATTGGGTTGTAATTCGAAATGCAATATTTGGATCATGTAAAGATTAGCGAACCCACTCGCTGCAGCGTTCGCTATTCTTAAACAAGAAGATTATTGGCTTTGCTATTCTTTACCTGGAAATAATCTGGTTCTTTTTTCTAGATATGAACACTTCGGTACCAGACATTTGATCCCGCAGGGGCTAGTACTAAACAAGGCGAAATACATTTTACCCCCAGGGATTAGTACTAAACACGGCTAAACAGTGTAGATGAATCAGTTTCGCCGTGTTTAGTACTAGCCCTCATGTGAAATTGGAGTTCGGACCGGAAAGGGTTGGGTTGGCCATTCTTTACGTGGGGATCATTGGGTTCGCTGTTCTTGACATGGAGGTGTGGGGTTCGTTAATTTTGACATGATCCCAATATTTTGATGTTAATAAAATAAATTCTTAACTTTTAAAATAATCTTTAGCTGCTATTTCAATTGAGTTTAGTTTGAGGATGCCTTTTTACAATTGTAAAGTGCTATTGTAGGCCTATATGAGATAGTGAGGCTGTTTGAATGCGTTCTGTGTAAAGTATTTTGCATGAATGTGGTTTTGTACTACCATTTGCCTTGGCGAAATTTACGGTTTCATCCTGGATTCTAACATATCACATAAGATAACATGGCCTTTTCCACCTAAAGCTAAAGTAGTTGGTTAGCCTATTCAGTGCTATAACAAAAGTAGTTTTAGAAATTTGTTGACAGATTTCGTGACCTGATTTCATATGGTTCATTGAGACAAAAAACAAATCTATTTATGTAAAGACATGGACAATTCCTATGTTGAAGAAAACTGTCATAAGGGATCTCATAAACTTAAACTTTGTTCACTACTTGTGACTTTCATAGATACCAAATATTCCTTCTCACCCCTTCACATTTTGGCGAATTTTCTACATACAACACACAAACTAATGATAGCTGAATGTGTTTAATTATGGAAAACATCTCCCAGTCAAATATGAAACACATAGGTGAAATTACAAAAGCGTTACGGACTGACGTAACCACTTTAAATATTCCAGGTCGACATGGACATGGAACTGGTAAGAGAGTTACGAGACCTCAACGTCGCACTTGCTAAGGTACATGAGGAGGAGGACAGCTCAGATGCCCATGTCACTCCTGCTGAAGATCCTTGGACAGCCCTCTTAAACATGGCTGCCAAGAAGAAAAGGATAACTGTCATTATGTATGAAAGCAATGTCTAGGAAGTTCTCTGTGAAAACTGTAGTTCCTATCCTTTAGTTGGCCAGGTAAGAGGGGGGAGCATTTCCTTAGGAAGCACCTAGTTAATTGATTCCTGGAAAATGAAGCACTCCTTGAATTTTCATGACGAAAAACTGGTATACACTGATGAATTCCACTGATTTCAAAATTGTTTAAACAGTGAAAGTTGGTTTATATAGTGCTGAATGCTGTATATGGATACTCACTGAACCATTTCAGATACAAAAATTCAGATACATAGTAGTAAAGCACATTTAACTGACAAAGAAAAATTATTTCTTATCTTAATTTCCAGAAAAATACTATGCTGTAAGTACAAAATTGCTATATTTTACATTCTCACATGCAACATGAATTTTGTATTCACTAATAAAATATTTAGACTTAAATGCCAAAGTATTCTCTGCTTATAGTAATGCATTACCATTGCAATCTACAGTGTCAATTTGAATTTATTCCATGTTAAACTAGGACTGACAAAACAATTAAAGTATCAAGTGACCTTAGAAAACCATTGCTGATACATCAGAAATTCACTTAACCCCAAAAGATAGAAGGTTTTGCAAGTTGCCATCTTGCTCTGGCCTCCTTGAATTGAAGATTCAGCTTTTCATGTTTAGCTTGCTTTTGCATTTTAGCTGTTGATACATAACGCCTACTGTTGATTTTGAAAAATAAATTACTGTACAGCAATGTGGTTCATTTGGTTTTAATGTAACCCCGGAGAGCTTAATGAAATTTAAAATAATTCTTTGAACTCTCACTTGATGCCTTCCATGTTGTCTTTTTGTACAGAAGTTTAATTCATCTACCTAGTTCTAAGCTGTGTCATCATATAGACACCATTTCGTGCAAAAACTAAGGAGAACAAAAGTGGAAATTACAAATGCCACCGCAGTACTTACCAATATACAGTTATGTGTTTCATGGTTGAAAGGAAAGCCAAAGTGCTTAAGTAACAGCCATAAATAAGACCCTCCATAACATGAAAGTGGTTTTTCCTTGAAAGTGCAGGATTACAAGCATTAGGCAAGTTGCTAATTATTTTCAACATCCTTGATCTGCAATCTTGAGGGTGCTAGTCTCAGCAGCAACAGCAGCAGACAACACTCACTACTGGCAAACAATTCTTTGCACTCTCATGCGTCAAATCAGATCAGTTACCCCTACATTTCAAGATAAAATAACGAAAAATCTTGACACTAATGCCAATATGCATCTTTCCAGCAAGTATTATAATTTACAAGTTTCTTGCACGAATCATATAGTGTATACATATATGTAAATATGCAATAAGTAACAAACATTTTTTCAAGGAAGCTTTGCAGTATACATCAAGTTACTGAAAATCTTTATTACTGTAGCTGCTGAAATATGCCACCTAAGCAACAATAAAAATCTTGCTTAAATTCGGCTGGGGTGGTGCTACTTCTCTATGGCATTCAAGGACATAAAAAAACGGATCAACTAACTAACTAACAGTACTCAGACGATATTATACCATGGAATACTGTAGCACCCATTGTCGTTAAATACGTTGGCAAAAGGAAAAATTTAAAACTCATTTAACCAGTACCTTATCCACTTGACAAATTCTTCAAGAGATATGTAGCAAGTTCACCAGTCATATTAGTATACCTTAATGTCAGGAATGAATATACAGCACAGTATATTGATGGAATAGGGTAAGAGGAGCAAATAGTACTTACCACATGACTGAAAGAAAGAACAAGAATTGACCCAGTTACTGTCATCGGGAAACCAAAATTAGCCAACTGGAAATGAAAATTGTTACTGGTTTACTATATACTGGACATCATATAGCAAATTAAGACCTTACAGGTAACTTAATGTTTGAAGCCAAAAAAGATAAATTACAGGGTGCTGAGAGATAAGCAGTTGTCAGTTAATTTTGAGGGAGAATTACCATTTTGAAATATACACCATGATTTGACTAACCAATTTTTGTATTAATTTATTTCACACAGGAAATCCTTCAGAAAAGACTGGCAAAGACATATCCTGTTACAAGTAACCCTAAAAATGCAACATGGTCTAAATGGCAACCTCTTGTCATATATGACTTAGAGAACCTACTTCTGACTCAGCTTGCAAAAATTTGGATAAATTAGGTTAAATGATAACAATTGTACAAAATTCATTTAATAGCATTAATATGTACATGGCAGGCAGCATACAACTACAAAGTAACAACAGTAATAAAAATACCCATCTTTGCATTGTCTGAATAGATTTGATACAAAACTGTTCATGATACAGTAATCAGGCTCATGTACAGTATAGGTAATTGCATGAAAAAAATACTAGATATTAATCTAAAAATATACATTCTCTATCATTAATTTCTGTTCAAAAGAACATTAAAAACATCTGGAGGACTACAATGAATTCTGTACAGTGTTTTAATTATACAGTTAAAGATCACAACAGCTATAGCTTTCACAGTCTTACAATCGTCTCTCTTATAATCTACGGTATGAAACAAGACAAACTTTGGACTGACTGGTAAGCACTGTTTCTTTTCACGTTTGCTTATGAACATGCTTGTTTAGTATAAAACAACAGCTTACATAGGAAATGTAATTGTGGGTGCAAAAGGTGGCACCTAACATCAAGTACAGTCAATTTGCATTCACATTATCATTATCTTTATTTAGTAGCTTGTGCAAGCTACTGAGTCACTTCTCTTGCTTTCCATGGGGTTGGATTTATTCACAAATGAAGGGTTTCCATGGAGTTGGACTTATTCACAAATGAAGGGTAAAAGTTAAAGAAGATGGACAACTAGGCTGAAAGAAATCAAGGGAAACGGACGAAAAGTAAAAGGTTGGGAGAAATGTTTCATGGGAATGGAGAGAATGCAATAACAACCAGTAGTACAGCCTACAGAGCACTGCCTATGGCACACTGTGGGCTTTACCGTCATAATGAGCCACTTGAAGTAAAATACCAATGAGTACTATACAAGTGAACAAAGGTATGGATGAAAAGAAGAAAACAGAGAAGTCTGTCACAGCTGGAGGGAAATTATGAAATGCCACTGCTTTAACAAATCTGTAATTTTAAAAGGAGTCACTGTAATTTTAACATCCCATGATAAACAAAACTATCTCATTTCTTTCAAAACTGCCACAGTTCCTACAATTTTTCTTAGTAAAGATACTTATGAATTTTCACAGGCTAACCACAGATCTGCATAGAAAAGAAATTCTTTCAAATAAGTAAAATAAGATGCATCTTAAACCAAACTTTTAGTTCTCATACAGTAAACTGTTGCCAGTGAACTATACAAAAAAATGAAGAACTTGCTGGGCTTAAGGTGTGCACTTTTTCCTTCTTTTCCTAAAAATATGACAAATCTTAAATATTTTTTTTAAATTGAGAGGGTTAAGGCACAGAAATGTTTCCCTTGTTATTTTCTCTATCTATTTGTTTACCAGTTCCTTGTCAATACAGGTTTTTGTTTTCACCACATGACAGAAAAAGTTAAGCAACTACACAGTTCACAATAAAACCTGGACATGCACAAATTTTAGCTCTCGGGCTTTTTACAATACTTCAGTTTAACTGCCAATAAATCATTTACCCTCTCCATATCCTAGGAAGAGAACTACAAAAAATTTAGACGTTTCAAGTCTTCCAAATCTTGAAAAGTAATGAATTTATCAACTAATAGATTGTAAAAGCTATATCTTCAGCAAGAAACTATATCTTAAATTCTTCAAAACAGCAGTTTCTTGGAATATAGAACTGAAAATTCCAAAAGTAAAATGCATTACATTAAAAGAGGCGCAGTCCTGTATACTGTGACTTATTTACATAAAGTACATTGCTAACAAAACAATTTTTCCTATGGTACACAATTTACTCCAGATTAACAGTTTTAAACATTTTATGTTATGTACAGCACCAAGGAACAGAAGATAGGAACTTCAAAAATATTTTTCACATCACATGCAAACAGACGTTTCATTTCAAGTCTTTTTTTTTGCAGTTGAACACCACCACCTCATTCCATCAATGAAGTTAGATATTTTCAACATCACACCCAAATGAGTGGTTCACTTTTAGGTTTCTCAGACAATCACACACTACTTAACTATAGTGCTCATTTTCTCACTCACAAAATGCTGACGGACAAAATGAACACTATTATATTTCTAACATGCACTTTTGCAATTGCACACCCTATAAGTACAGCACCCCATTACCAACTTCTTATATGCCCCAGACCTAGTGTGACCTCACCAAAGACCTGACGATCTGTAAGATTAAGGTTGCCCTGACTACAGCAAAGTTGGTGCCTTTTCAATGGTAGTGCCTTAATAAATGATGCCAAATTGGTAAGCCACTGTATGATGATAACTGTTGTGGGTCATGAAAAAAAGGGATACTAATTACAAGTTGCAAGAAGGTGAGATCTTGATGGGAAGTTAAGAGAGTCAAAGGGAAATGGTATGAAATGGTATTCAGTTTTTCAAAAGTTAACTTTCCCTTAACATGGTGATGAAGACACTGTCTTCTGTAAAACTTGGGATAACAAACACTGGAACAATTATCACAATGTGGCTTTAGTTAATGATACAACAATAAGAAATGCTTGAAATAATACCTACAGGGCCTGTATATATAAAATATAAAGAAAATAGTCATTCTGGTACAAAATCACATCTGTATCAATATTTTTTGTTTTTCTGTCGTAATCGGCTTCTAGGTGATACCCCAAATTTGCTGCTATATGTTTTTATCTCTAAATCCCAAGAATGACTGACAAATGTAGCTATCCATATTACAACATAAGAATATGAATAACTGACCATTGGAGCACTAGTTAGTGTTACTAACGTGGTTTGTTAATACATACTTTTTGTATTTACCATAATACATTGCATTCTATAAATTCTACCTTCCTTATCACAGGGCAGAACTTCAAGGGTCCATGTACAGTCATTCATCTTATATTTTACTTCCTACATATCTCTTCTAAATGCAAGGCAAAACTGGTCAACAAAGTGGCTGACTGCCACGCACACTTGAATCTCACCCGAGAGAACCAAATATGAAATGAAATTTCTTATTGACAAGGCAAAAATTGATTCCAGAACTAAATCAAAATGCACGAATGCAAATATGATTTTCCTCCTAAAATTATTTAAACCAAAAGGCACAAATGTTTACATGGTCATCTTCAAGAGGCACAAGTGGTTGGAGGGAGGCACAAATATATATGAAGAGCTTATAGAAGAGGCACATAAGTCTTCATTTCAAACATGCTACATAAATATATATTTTTTTAAGCATCACAGAAAATGCTTCCTGAATTAGTTACCAAGAATAAAAAGATCTTTTTCAACAACTTGCACAAAAAAAGTCTCACCAAACAGCCAAATGTGACAGGACCTTAAAACGACAAGCACTTTTAAAAATAACTGACCTTTCTCCCTTCTAACAAACACAAGCTACGTATGTCAAGAAGTCTGACTAGGTTTCCAATATTAAGTATTCTATTTGCATTACAAAAAGAATTCGTGTTAAACAGATGCTTCCTTGAGAGACTGGCATCATCTGTGTTGTAAAACCTAAGTGTTTAAGAAATGACCAGGGGAACCATGGATATTCAAATGCATAACAATTTCAAAATTCAAGATACTGAATAACAAAGTCAGCATGTATAGCTTGAATCAAGTGACAGCCAAATATGTAAAACTACGTTTCTGCACAACCTCATTGTCATTCAAGCCTCAGAAAGCATCTTCTGAACAATTCCAAATTCCAGTGATGTACTGTGAACCTTACTGGAAGCCATGATCATTTAGACTCATAAGAAAAGATACTATTTACAATGAACATAATGACTAGGTCTGGCTGAAAGAGACGAAATAATAAATAGTTGAAAAACGTCCTTATCAGTAACATTGCACTTAATACCCAACAAATCACCTTCCTAAATCACTCACATTTTTCTTATTACCACAGTAAGTTTTCTCACTCAACAGGATTTCACATCTACAATTGCTAAGGCTGTTCTTGTTAAGAAGGTAGCTTGAATTTGTAGTCCATATACTGTTCTAATAACATTTAAAATTGGCAATTTTATGTACAGTATGCATGCTGGTGTACTGCTGATTTGTACAATCCACACAAAAAGTGTTTTTCGAGAGTTTACTTCCTACAAAAAGTTCAGTTCGCTTGAAAAGTTCTTTTGATCTTTATCTCACTGTGCAAATTTTGAAATATAGTGAAAATTTCAGTACTCCCATAAAACACCAAGAGAATTTACCGTTAAGCAATCAAAATGCCATATAACAGGACAGCATAGAGAAGACAAGGACTTCTGCATAGCAAAAAAAAAGTTCCTGTTCACTTCCAACCTAATAAGAGCCTTTCATCCTGAGAGCTTTTATATTCTCAAATATATTGTATACTAATAATATATACAACCTGTTACACAATGCCTGGTCTGTTCTGTCGCTTTTCCTGCAGCTCACGGAATTTTTGCCAGGCCCAAATGTTCTGCCTGTCAGGATGACACCAGCAGTAGTAGATCATAAGGAATATGAGGCCTCCAATTGCACCTGGGAAAAAGATAATTTTTTTAAAATCAGATACCAAAAACTGGCGACAAGAAACAGGGTATAGTATTCATCAATGAGGGCGTATAATTAGAATTCTTATCTTAAAAATCTAAAAGGACTAGAATAATATTTTTAATTTCTCTGTAATTTCAAAATAGAAAACTTTGTAAATTCTAATACAATACAGTACAGTGCACTTAAAGGTTAATCTAATACATTCCAAACCTTTTAGTTAGCATTTCATTACATTTTAATACTTTAAAGACCAAATACTGAATATTATCATTTATTATCATTCAGTAATTTTACTGCACCACTGAATCAAAACAGCTCTCATAGGGCTGGCCCAAATTTTTTTCTTTAATAATAAAATTAAAATTCTATAAAATAAGTTACAGTTCTTTAAACATTTAATGACTGGATTCATCCACAAAGATATAGATTTTGGCAAAATTTTCTTAATAGATTTATTTCAAAGACTAATATTTGCTGTTGCAAAAGTGTATAAATTCTCAGTCTGACCTAAATTTTGTGCATACAGAGATTGGGTCATTTGGTGCATTAATTAATTAGTCACTGGTCAAATGAATACAACCAATTTGAAGAGATCAAATTTCTTCAATGTGGTGTTTTTTTGGTTTAAGGACTGCCATCATTGAATGATGGATTTGAATGTTCAGACTTACAAGACTTACCTCCAAACATAACAGCAAGACCACAGGCTTGGAAGTAGTTATCTGGAGCGTAATACGACCACAAAATGGCAATTATGATGTTTTCTCCAAAAGTTATCACGTAATATAGTAGGATGCGTAGTATCTGGCACACATAATAAAATAAGATTTTAGTTTTCCAACACTTAATTATAAGCTTGTTGAATGAACTGTCACCATAAAATTGCTGAATGCATTTGCTGGAGTAAGGGTATTAATATTCTATTTTTACTGAAGGAAAATGAAGGACCTAAAGAAAAGAAATAAAATAGAATCCTAGTGATGCAGTTGTTACAACAGCCCAAGTGCTTTAATTAATCTCCCACTGGACTGGGACCAGTTACAGAATTTTAATAATAACTATCGTTTTATATATGCTGGCAATGGTTGGGAGGAGAACTGGAGAGTAGGGGTGTTAAACTTTGGATACTAATTTGAAATATCACTGATAATCCTCTAACATGTGATTTTACTTTGAAAGGTATGACCACTCACCTGGTGCCCCGGTGAAGTTGTGACGAAGGAGAAGAGGTAAACGCCCCCAAATGCAACAGAGTTGATGACGGACATCTCACGAACATCAAAGTAGATCCACAAGGTGTGAATTAACCAGCGGACTATGATGGGCACCCAAAGGAGATTGAAACGTACCACAGCAAACAGGGCGTACGCAGTCACTCTGGAACCTGAAAGACAACAGATAAATTGATTGATTTTTGTTTTCAAATGATAGTACGTACACATCAATGGTCACTGACACTAGGAATATTTGACATGCTAACATTTAATGTATTCATAATATAAATATGAAGTCTCAAAACTATGTTGATATAATCTACTCTTATGTACAATACCCTTACTCAAAATTGTAATTTCCTTTAAAGAAAAAATTTGTACACTTGTATTTACCAATAAATAGTTGCTCAAGTCTTTTATGTTATGGGAGCTACTTTTAAACGAAAACTTTTCTGTTATTATATTTATGTATACAGGCATCAAATATATTCTACAAGACATTACATCATCATCTATGATACAGGTTGACCAAGGAAAGGGAGATTATTTTCATATTGTTTATTACTGTGATCAAAATTCATAAAATGTAATCAAATGTGTTCACTGACTGCTGTTCTGCTTTATAAACTGGCAAGAAGGTTATGCAAACCAAAGAACACATACCCTTTGAGAAGGGTTCCTAATGACTTTTCGAAGCTACAAAAACTAGGAATGTTTTAAATCACCTTTTTCTGATATGACTAATTCTGATTCAAACCAACAGCTGTATGTTTAACATATCATTTTAAATCACCTGTTGATCCAGACTGATCTGTGATTCTAAATCACCTGGTAATTTGAATCAGAGCACTTTGTTCTTTGCAGAATTTGACTGCTCAGATATTCTTAAATTACTGTATAGGAACCTGGTTTGATTTACCTGGTAATACTGTACCATTTCAAGAGTAGATTATTACAGCTATGTTAATACATAACTCTTTTGGAAATCTAGTAATAGCAACAAAATCTACTAGCTTCTCAAGCCATGCTGTGCCCCATGGCCACACATGCCCGACTCTCAAGGTCTTGCAAATGAAAGAAAGGGCCCCTTCAATTTTAAATATGACCCTAAAGATAATTCCAAGGGTTCTCAGTATACTTCTAACTATTCGGCTGTATCCTGTGACTAATATCAACTACCAAGCAGTACCTTCCTTAAGAATTCCAAGAAATGTTTTTAACAGCCTCTGGTGCTTGTCCCCAAAGCCATTAAAATACATGACTGCAAATCTATATGAGAGAGAGAGAGAGAGAGAGAGAGAGAGAGAGAGAGAGAGAGAGAGAGAGAGAGAGAGAGAGAGATTTAGTCTTAGAGATACTTCTATTTTTAGAGAGAGAGAGAGAGAGAGAGAGAGAGAGAGAGAGAGAGAGAGAGATTTTCAGAGAGAGAGAGAGAGAGAGAGAGAGAGAGAGAGAGAGAGAGAGAGATGCAGTCTCAATTTATATAGATTTATTCAGAGACAGACAGGGAACAACCGAGTCTCAGCCAAAGACGGAGACACGAGTTATTAAGAGAATCAATGAGCCTCAGCACCTAGATATCAATGGCGCACTCACCAATCGAGAGTAATTGCCAGCAATATATGGTAACTTCAGCCACCCAAGAAAGAATGCCCTTCCTCTCCCATGCGGGAGCGGTCGAGGACGGGGTGTGGGTTCCATGCCCGTCCTCTTCCCGGGAATGTGCCAAATGCCAAGCGAGCTTGTTGCAGGACATGTAATGCACCACGCCCAAGGTCATGGTGCAGGCTAGCTTGGCTATGACCAGGCCCAAACGAACGGCCTCTGGATCTTCTTTAATGCCTGAAAGTAGGCACAAACGTGTTAAAAATACAAGTATATTAAATAATACAAATTGTTAAATGCATGCACACACTGAAAGATATATGAAGTAGAAAAATATAGAAATCCAAATAAGCATATAAATTGTTACTCCAATCGAAATCTTCTTGTAAGAAGGGCAAACAGCAAAGGTGAAATGACATTTCCTTGTAGTACCCCACTACTTAATAAAAATTCACTTGACTAGAAAGAACCCGTCAACAATAATTTTGCATCTAATTCGTTCACGGCTTACTTCAATACAAGTACAAATAAACCGCCTCATGAGAAGGGAAAACAACAAAGGTGAGATAACACTACCTTGTAGTACCCCACCATTTACCGAAAATCCACTTGACAAGAAAGAACCATCAACATTAATTTTGCATCTAATTCGTTCACAGCTAACTTCAATACAAATATAAAGAAACAGATAAATCGTTACTCCAATCTAAACCTTATGATAAGGGCAAACAGCAAAGGTGCATTGGCATTTCCTTGTAGTACCCCACTATTTACCGAAAATTCACTTGACTGGAAAGAACCAATCAACATTAATTTTACATCTACGTCTTTCAAGGCCAACGTCAATTGCCTTTATATTTTGAACACGAATGCCATACACAGCCATATGACTGAGAAAAAGAAGCAATAGCTCATATGCTTCATCACTGCACTCTTATATTCGAATTTGACTGGTCGCAAAATTTAACCAATAATTGTTGAAAATTTATAATGATCTCGACAACAAGGCCGGAATTTCAACAACTAATCATGGCTTATCTGTAACAGTTCCTGAACCAATGCCAACACATACACGTGAATAATATGTAACAATCTTGACTTATTCCAATTTTAAACAAATAATCCTGAACAATCTGTAAATATCTAGACTAATTGCAGTCATCAACAAAATTATCCTTAATCATCTGTAATGAGCTCCCTGTCTAGTCCCAAATTTCACCAATAACCTACTAGGCCTAATTAACTGTCACAATCCCCGTGACTTCTTACCAGGGGCCATGGCCCACTCCCCAGGGGGAGCCTCGATCAAGATGGCCAGGTTCAAGACGACGATGGGCGCGTCCTCCAGGAAGATGATGACCAGCCTCAACATGGCCACCTCGGCGCTCTCCACCAGGAAGCCCTCGAAGAATTTCTTCTCCTGTCCGTAATTGTGCTTCTTCCATGCCTGTCTGGCTCGGAAGCCGTACCACCAGGCGTCCAGGTACCTGTTGGGAAATTTCACACCGGATGACATTTCAATTAATGGAATGGAATATCAAATTTAAGGCCATAGGCCTAGCGCTGGGACCTATGAGGTCATTCGGCGCTGAGGGAAATTGATAGAAATGGAGATTTTAAATATGTAAGAGGAGGAAAACCTCAAAGCAGTTGCACTATGAAGCAATCTTTAGGAGAGGGTAGAAAATAAGATGGAAGAAAGAGCATGTGAACGGAGGTACAGTGAAAAGAATGAAAGGGATACACTCGTGACTTTAAATACACCAAATTGTCCCGGGGGGAGAGTAGTAGTACTAGGGATAAGCCTTTGGAACGGCTCCAGTGCACCTGGACATTTACCTGAGTATGGGACTGATGGGGAAGAAGAAGACCCGAATCATCCATATGTGAGGCTTCCTCAGGGGAGTAAGGGCGTGGGCTCTTAAGTACCTGTGGATAATAATAATAATAATAATAATAATAATAATAATAATAATAATAATAATAATAATAATAATAATAATAATAATAATAATAATAATAATAATACTCATAGTAGCATGAGTCTTGAAATGTAGAGAAACGAATCCATAGTTATGTTTGGGTACATATTTTTAAAAATAAATCTCTACGAAAGTTCTCTGTAGATTTATTTTTTAGTATATGTACCCACACATAACTGTCTATTTGCTTCTCCATTAATAATAATAATAATAATAATAATAATAATAATAATAATAATAATAATAATAATTTTTTTAAAATTTACGTAGTCAAGCTTAGCCCATATAAAATAAATCTCTACAAAAGCACTCTCTGTTGAGGTTTATCTTTAATAATATATGTACCAATACATAACTGTGTATTTGTCTCTCCATTAATAATAATAATAATAATAATAATAATAATAATAATAATAATAATAATAACAATAATAATAATAATAATAATAATAAAGTTAAGTATACCTTAGTTTAACCAGACCACTGAGCTGATTAACAGCTCTCCTAGGGCTGGCCCGAAGGATTAGACTTATTTTACGTGGCTAAGAACCAACTGGTTACCTAGCAACGGGACCTACAGCTTATTGTGGAATCCGAACCACATTATATTAATAATAATACTAATTTTTTAAAATTTAGGCAGTCAAGCTTAGCACTGGGATACTTTCAGCCATTCAGCTCATAAGACAGTGAAAGGAGGGAGTTCGAGAGGTTGGACAGCAAGACAAAGGAGGTCCCAGAAAATAAAGGAGATAAAGTACAACGATCTCAAGGTGGAACTGGAGATAACCCAACAGCTACACTGAGAATTAACAGTTTGAGAGGTTGGACAGCAAGAATGAAAAAAAAGGAAGCAGGAAAGGAGGTAAAGTAAAAGGCAAACAATGGGTAAAGCTAAGGGCCGAAGGGGCTCTACAAACACCCTTTAGTAATGCCGACAGTGCACCATGTGAGGTGCAATGATGGCACTACCCCCTTACGGGATTAATAATAATAATAATATTATTATTATTATTATTATTATTATTATTATTATTATTATTATTATTATTATTATTATTATTATTATTATTATTATTATTATTAGTAGTAGTAGTAGTAGTAGTAGTAGTAGTAGTAGTAGTAGTAGTAGTAGTAGTAGTAGTAATAACAATAATAATAATAATATTCTATTAACAATTATTATTATTATTATTATTATTATTATTATTATTATTATTTATTATTATTATTATTCAGAAGATGAACCCTATTCAAATGGAACAAGCCCACGGGAGCCACTGGCTTGAAATTCACTGTCAATACGGGGAAAAGTTTACCAAAACTTGGTCGCAATACCTCAAATAACTCATCATTCACTCACTCACATCAAACAACTACTAAGCCCCAAGAGTCTTATAATAGTGTGTTAGCTACAAGAGAACACAAATAATTAGCATTCTCTCAATGCACGCACTGAAAGCATTACATTCTGAATATCTTACTTATATGCGTCTTCTGTTGTTGGCATGCATGCACGCACGCTCCCAAGGGTTTACCAACAAGCACTTCCAGAAAATGTTATTAACATTACGAATATTGGAGAAATAAATCCACAGTTATGTACCAGAAAATGTTATTAACATTACGAATATTGGAGAAATAAATCCAGTTATGTACCAGAAAATTTTATTAACATTACGAATATTGGAGAAATAAATCCACAGTTATGTACCAGAAAATGTTATTAACATTACGAATATTCGAGAAATAAATCCACAGTTATGTACCAGAAAATGTTATTAACATTACGAATATTGGAGAAACAAATGCACAGTTATGTACCAGAAAATGTTATTAACATTACGAATATTGGAGAAATAAATCCACAGTTATGTACCAGAAAATGTTATTAACATTACGAATATTGGAGAAATAAATCCACAGTTATGTACCAGAAAATTTTATTAACATTACGAATATTGGAGAAATAAATCCACAGTTATGTACCAAAATGAAAATTTTATTAACATTACGAATATTCGAGAAATAAATCCACAGTTATGTACCAGAAAATGTTATTAACATTACGAATATTGGAGAAATAAATCCAGTTATGTATTCAGAAAAAATGTTATTAACATTACGAATATTCGAGAAATAAATCCACAGTTATGTACCAGAAAATGTTATTAACATTACGAATATTGGAGAAATAAATCCACAGTTATGTACCAGAAAATGTTATTAACATTACGAATATTGGAGAAACAAATCCACAGTTGTTTATATGTACATTTATTTGTAGATAAAACTGTGCAGATTCCCGAAAGCTATCTGTACAGTTTCATCTTTGAATATATGTACATATACACAACTGTGGATTTGTTTCTCCATTTTAAGACTCATGCTACTACGAGCATTTTTTAATTGCGAATATTTCCACAACACTCTTGTTGTTTGTGGGTAATGTACATCATTAAAAAATGCCTAAGAGACAAATAGAATGGAATGTTATATTTAAGCCAAAGAGCAAGCGCTGAGACCTATGAGGTCATTCAGCTCTGAATGGGAAATTGAGGATAATGAAGGTTTAAAAGGCATAACATGAGGAAAACCTCGCAATTGCGCTATGGAACAATTGTTAGGCGAGGGTGGAAGGTAAGATGGAAGAAAGAGAATATGAACAGAGGTACAGTAAAAGGAATGAAAGGGGTTGCAGCTAGGGGCCTATGGGACGCTGCAAAGAAACTCAAGTAATGCCTACAGCACACTACGTAAGGTGCACGATCGGCAATAGCCCCCTACGGTGCATTAAAACATAAAAGTAAAAATAAATTATTTCTTTAAGCTGCCAGGAATAACTGGTCACTTAAGACTCACCATTGCAGCGACTTATATCCAGCATACAAATTGGGCAACAGAATTGCAAAGAAGATGAACCACGCCGATCTGGGCTTCTTGGTGTTGAAGTGAACGGAACAGGTCCAGAGGTCAAGGCAGAGGTCACCTACGTAGAACAGGAGCGAACACCAGATGACGATCTGTTGGAAGATAGAAAAAAATATATATATAAAAAACTGTCTTTTTGTTCTCCTATATCCCAGAGCCCAAGATGGTTTTTTTTTTTTTTTTGTTATAACAAGGTTTGTTCACTTTGAAAATTTCATTAACTGCTAGAACACCATATGGCAATCTATTGGAAGACAACAAAAAATAATAAGAAAAACTGTATGTTTCTCTATCGCAAAGCCCAAGATGGTTTTTTTAACATAAGGTTTGATCACTTTCAAAATTTCATTAACTGTTAGAGCATCTGATGACAATCTGCTCCATGATAAAAAAAATAATACTAATAAAAACTGCCTCTCTGTTTCTCTATATCCCAGAGGCCAATTTTTTTTAATAACATACAGCTTGTTCACTTTGAAAATTTCATTAACTGTTAGAATACCATATGACAATCCGTTGGAAGATAAAAAAATAATAATAAGTAAACTGCCATTCTCTTCTATAACCCAGAGCCCAAGATTTTTTTTCATATATAACATAAGGTTTGTTCTCTCTGAAAATTTCATTGACTGTTAGAACTATATGACAATCTGTTGGAAACTTAAAAAAAATTAATAAGAATAGTATTTTTCTGTTCCTCTATATCCAAGAGTCCAAGGTGTTTTTTTATATATATATAACATGGGGTTTGTTCAGTTTGGAAATTTCATTAACTGCCAAGTAAGCATTTCTTGAAATATTTGTTTTTTACAATCCCAAAGCCAGTGATGAAGTCACTTATTGTTAGCAATAACGTTAATGAAATAAGTAAATGTCCGCTTACTTTATTTGTTAAGAAACTTTAACCGTCAAGTAAGTAATCCAGAAAAAAATAACGCCTGACTTTTCTTATATATTTCAGAGCTATTTCTAGTGGACAGTATCACCACATGTTATCCTGTTCAAATTTTTGATAATTTTGTAACTTGCTATAAACCATTTAGTCAACTGAAAAATTGATTATTTCACCAGCATCCAACACAAATGTCAAAATGTTGTATACATTAATCATGCAAAGGTTTTAAATGTTTTAGTTAAACCCTAAAAAGAAAAAGTCCAATTTTTTTTTTTTTTATTGTGATAAAAATCATTACAGATTAAAAAAAAAAAAACAGAGATATTACTATTTGAGTGGACAGTACCATCACATATTCTCTTCTTCACATTTATTGAAACTTCACTGAACCATTTATTCAATGGAAAAATCATTATTTCACCAACAATCAAAACAAATGTCAAAATGTTGTATACATTAATCATTCACAGGTTTCTAAATGTTTTCGTTAAACCCTAAGAAGAAAATGTTCAATTAAATTTTTTTATCGTTGTAGAAATCATAACAATTTAGCAAAAACAGGATTCCCAGGACGTCTGAGCAGACAATAAATATGAAACAAAAACATGACAATCAGAGCAGTCAAGTAACACAGGATCTAGTGACTCCATTCATGGCATGGACGGGTGACCATCCATGTCTGACGTAAGCCACGGTGACTTCATTCACAGGATGGACGGGTGACAATCTATGTCTGACGTAAGCCACTGAAGCATAAGTTATTGTGACACTCAAGACTCTAGTCTGAGAGATAGTGAGTCACATCGAGGTTCGAGAGGGTAAATAAGAGAGCCCAAATGGCCAAGCAAGGGAAATCAAAAGTGGGGAGAGAATTCCAAAGTATGGGGGTGGAAAGAAAGATAAAGCCCCAAAAAATCAATAATTTTGAGAGCTACTTCGACACATTCCAAACAGTAGCCTGTAATTATGTAAAATATATAAGAAATATATACTGTACAACATATATACTGAATATACATACATACATACATACATATATATATATATATATATATATATATATATATATATATATATATATATATATATATATATATATATATATAGATAGATAGATAGATAGATAGATAGATAGATAGATAGATAGATAGATAGATAGACAGACAGATATGTGGACACATAGATAGATAGATAGATGGAGAGATATAAATAGATATATATTATATATATATATAATATCTATATAAAATAATATATACAGGCACATGTAAAAACAACATGAAAAGTCACATTAACAAACCATCTTCAAAATAATGACAAGAGATAAATGCTAATGAATGTCCCGAGGCAAGCATTTACAACGTCAGTTAGGCTATATATGTAACATGGCGAAGAGGCATCGATGTTGCTAAGCTGATTTTCATCAGTCATTTTCAATTCGGAAAACACCGTAAGGAGAGAGAGAGAGAGAGAGAGAGAGAGAGAGAGAGAGAGAGAGAGAGAGAGAGAGAGAGAGAGAGAGAGAGAGAGAGATTTGTGGAAAATGATCTATTTATGTAAACTACAACAGTATCTTGAGCATGGAAACGAGAGAGAGAGAGAGAGAGAGAGAGAGAGAGAGAGAGAGAGAGAGAGAGAGAGAGAGAGAGAGAGAGAGAGAATGATGTTTGATGTAGAGCCTCTAAACTCTCAGATGGAGAGAGAGAGAGAGAGAGAGAGAGAGAGAGAGAGAGAGAGAGAGAGAGAGAGAGAGAGAGAGAGAGATTTGTCCAAAATTTAAGATAAACTATGACAATGTCACACTACAGTTACTGTATCACACACTAACCCCTGACAATGGGATAAAAGCTATATCAGGTAAGAGACATGTACAAGTCATACCTAGCAGGGGTCAAGATTAAACCTCCAGGGCACGTCTGGGTATATCGTACCATGCAAATCTCTTCCCGAGGAGTCTCTCTCTCTCTCTCTCTCTCTTTGTTTCCCTGCTTAAGAAACAGTCATAGTTTTCCAAAACACTAAACACATTATTTTGAATATATATATTCTCTCTCTCTCTCTCTCTCTCTCTCTCTCTCTCTCTCTCTCTCTCTCTCTCTCTCTCTTTGTTTCCCTGCTTAAGAAACAGTCATAGTTTTCCAAAACACTAAACACATTATTTTGAATATATATATATTCTCTCTCTCTCTCTCTCTCTCTCTCTCTCTCTCTCTCTCTCTCTCTCTCTTTGTTTTTCCTGCTTAAGAAACAGTCTTAGTTTTCCAAAACACTAAACACATTATTTTGAATATATATATTTTCTCTTTGTTTCTCTAAAAACAGTTAGTTTTCCTGCTTAAAACACATAAACACATTACTTTGAATATATAACTCTCTCTCTCTCTCTCTCTCTCTCTCTCTCTCTCTCTCTCTCTCTCTCTCTCTCTCTCTCTCTCTCTCCTTGAGCGAGAATAATTAAGACACTGATCGTTTTAAAAAATCACTTAATCATGTTTCTCTATTTCAATTTTGTGCAGTACATTATTATTATTATTATTATTATTATTATTATTATTATTATTATTATTATTATTATTATTATTATAAGCTGCCACAGAATAAAATTGCATAGTTGGAAAAGAGATTTTAGGGCTAAAATAAAATTAAAAATAAGATACAACAGTTTAGAAGTAAAAATACAGTACATTCTCTATTCAGAATATATATATATATATATATATATATATATATATATATATATATATATATATATATATATATATACAGTATATGTATATATATACATAATACATATATATATTTTTTTAACCAAGAATCTCCTCTTACGAGAATATTATTGTTTATTTGAATGAAGACCTTGTAAATTAAAAAAAATAAAAACTGGACAGGTGACGTGGAATGACGCTGTTGCAACTGCTTGAAGTCAAGCAGAACCATGACTTGACTGAATTCCGAAAGCAGGCACCACACGACTTTGGCAATAAACAGAACTTGAGTCTAAGTTAGTTGTAAAAAACTTAGTATGAAAAGTAAATTCTTGAATTTAAAATGCTTTAAATAAAGACCGAATGGAAGAAGTGAGAAAATTCTAAGAGGGAAACATTAAAAGAGAGAGAGAGAGAGAGAGAGAGAGAGAGAGAGAGAGAGAGAGAGAGAGAGAGAGAGAGAGAGAATTTTCTTCCGGTATGATGGAAAATTAAGGGAATACTCTTTCCAAAATAGGCAAAAGTTTTTAAATATTAATATGATGATTTACGAGAGAGAGAGAGAGAGAGAGAGAGAGAGAGAGAGAGAGAGAGAGAGAGAGAGAGAGAGAGAGAGAGAGCGAGCACGCGGAGCATAAAAAGAATTGGTTCCCGTTGGTGATGAAAGAAAAAAGAAAGCATCCAACTTCAAAAAATCAAAATTATTTTGTGCGAGAGAAAAAGAGAGTTTCTGAAGCATAAAACGCCAACTGCTTCCGTTCGTTCAAGAAAAAAAAAATTAAGGGCGTTCTGCCCAATCTCTAACTGTCTGATTCTCCTTCTTACCCTCCTTTATATCTAAAACATCTTCTCTCTCTCTCTCTCTCTCTCTCTCTCTCTCTCTCTCTCTCTCTCTCTTCTTCTCTCTTTCTCTCTGCTGTATCTGAGTCTCCTTTTTACCTTCCTTTATATCTATATACTCTCTCTCTCTCTCTCTCTCTCTCTCTCTCTCTCTCCAGAATTATCGGGGCTTTTACGTTATCTGTAATTACTGTTTGTGATTCTCTCTCTCTCTCTCTCTCTCTCTCTCTCTCTCTCTCTCTCTCTCTCTCTGCCCACTCTTTAGCTGTATCCGAGTCTCCTTTATACCCTCCTTTATATCTAAAACACACCCTGTCCCCTCTCTCTATTTCTGGGCAACTGGCTCTAATCTATCTCACACACACACTCCTGAAGACTGATGGGAGCATTGCTCTTCATTGGCATCAACAGCCTCAACGTGGCACACGAGATACTGATCCGTTGATGCCAACAGCACAAATAGTCACGTCATTTAAACATGATCAGAGACGGTTTGATGTCGGTGACATCATTCAAGTGACGTTCGTTTCCTAAGATAAAAATACCGATGAATAAACGAAGGATGAATTTTTTTTTTTATCTTCATGCTTCATTGCACTGCAACTAATTCATGTGACTGATCCACTGGATACAAGAAGTAACTGGATAAAACATTATGTAAACTTAGCTTGATATTTAAAGTGGAATTTTAAACAAGTAAAAATGCGCCGAAGTTTCTTCGGCGTAATCGAGTTTTCTGTACAGCGTATAATCAAGGCCACCGAAAATAGATCTACCTTTCGGTGGTCTCGGTATAATGCTGTATGAGCCGCGGCCTATGAAACTTTAACCACGGCCCGGTGGTGGCATGGCCTATATCGTTGCCAGACGCACGATTATGGCTAATTTTAACCTTGAATAAAATAAAAGCTATTAAGGCTAGAGGGCTGCAGTTTGGTATGTTTGATGACTGGAGGGTGGATGATCAACATACCAATTTGCAGCCCTCTAGCCTCAGTAGTTTTTAAGATCTGAGGGCGGACAGAAAAGGTGCGGACGGACAGACAAAGCCGGCACAATAGTTTTCTTGTCAGAAATTAAAAAAGCGAAATCTACTACCAAAAAACAAAAACAAGAAATGAAGACTGAGACGTACTTTTGCTCTACAATTAAAAAAAAATGAGTAAATCTACCACAATTCATATTTATTGCCCATAATCGTACCGATACCGACTGAGCGTTGTATGATAAACTGGGATAACAAGAACGAAATAAACCTTGGTAATAATACAAAATCTCTTTACGATGTACACTGTATATGTTTACTTCATCAAAGGTCCCTGTCAAAGACCAGTATTTAGTTTATATTCAATTATTAATAAAATAAAATAAATTGCATATAATACAGCTAGCCTTATGACAGCACTCCACCTTGCAAAGTAACGGCATGTGAAGGATGGCACGGCCTTGGAGTGAATGAAAGATGAAAGACCTAGTGAGGACCCGTGGACTCAGTCTAACCAAACCGACACCACACTGGCACACAACGCTCACACAGGAACAATTGCCAGATAAGGTGGCTAAAATTAACCCGAAGTCTCCCTGTCTTCGTCTGCCTCCCCCACAAGTAGCAGTACTAAGCGACGGCTATTTGCTCGGGCTCGAGAAAGTAATGCCATTGTTAACATTCGGGGCAGGGGGGGTTTGGCTCTCAAATATTGGGTAATGCACAAGGCTGATACCAGCGCACGTAGTTGCTAATACAAAAGAACTGTAGTACTATAGTACTACAGAATTTCTGGTTGCGCTGTGTAAGCGTGGTCAGCCTTTAAATGAAGATTTGCGACTAAACGAGAACCACATTGAACAGGGAATTTCTGGTAATGCGCGTTAAATATGATGGGAATGGCCCCTTCCTTCATGTAATTGAAGAGGGGTTTCCCGTTAACGCGCGCTGAACACAAGGCGAACCGGCCTCAAATACTTGCCAATGTAGACAAGAACTGCACTTCACACACCTGGGAAGGCGTGAAGGCCGGTGTACAACAATTACAAATCAAATCTTAACATTCTTTAAAAATCGCTACTATTCTTGTTTTGAAAAGTTGTCTTGGCTTTATTTCGTGAATAGGATAGTTAGGACTAGAGCCAAGTTAACAGAAAAATCACTAGTACTAGCGTAATCAGTGGAGATGCCATGATGTTATCATGTTACAGAAACTTAATTGCTATAAATCTAACGACAAAAGAATGAAAATAAAGTTACTTCCGCCAAGACTTGGGCCTAAAGCACCTCACTGGAGAGAGAGAGAGAGAGAGAGAGAGAGAGAGAGAGAGAGAGAGTCCTTGGCTCTTGTCGAACCGAACACGCGATGATGACGCCAAAGGTAGGCGAGTGTAACGCTATGTACTGAGATAAAAATACTCTTTTCAGTTATGAGTGTAAAAATATACATTCAATGCGCTCCTATGTATAACGTATGCATTCAATCGCTGAATACAGACAAGAAAAAATAATATCCATTTTCGCTTAGTAATAAGTGATTTGACGGCAGTATTGAAAATGACAAATTTTGCCGTAAGTACTGTAGTTATTTCTGTTCAGTTATTATGGTTATAAGTTTTCATATAAACAAGTAAAAAATGCGCCGAAGTTTCTTTGGCGCAACCGAGTTTTCTGTACAGCGTATAATGCTACATGAAACTTTCAGCCATGGTCCGGTAGTGGCCTGTGTTGTTGGTACCAATAGCCTGTCAGACGCACGATCATGGCTAAATTTAACCTTAAATAAAATCAAAACTACTGAGACTAGAGGGCTGCAATTTAGTTTGTTTGATAATTAGAGGATGGATGATCAACATACCAATTTGCAGTCCTCTAGACTCAGTAGTTTTTAAGATCTGAGGGCGGACAGAAAAACTGCCGACAGAATAAAGTGCGGACGGACAAACAAAGCCGGCACAATAGTTTTCTTTTCAGAAAACTGAGAAGCAGACACCTCAATATGACACTAACTGTGATTGAAATAAGTTATATTATGTGGTCAAGGCTTAAAAAAATGTAAAGTTAAAAAAATTAAAAATATCTCCCCCCATAGAATATGAGAATTTGTCAAATATATAAGGCGTCCATAAATCAACCACACTTCACCTTAGCGCCCGCGCGCACGCAAAGATTTTATATAACCTACTACACACACACACACACACACATATATATATATATATATATATATATATATATATATATATATATATATATATATATATATATATATATATATATATATATATATATATATATATATATATATATATATATATATATATATTTATATATATATATTTGAGACATACAACGGAGGTAGTCACTAAGATACGTAAGTAAAATAAAGAATAATTAGTAATAACGGTACGTTACGTAACCATTAAACACCTTGAGCGTTTTATATCAAACCACAATTCTCACTATTGCCCAGACCCGTAAACTATACCAGAATTCCCTTGGAGTGGAACATGCAAAATTCTGATAGACAACTCATGACAAAACCATTTTGTCGCTAACGCGAAATACAACCATATTCACAGCAGAAAAATATAATATAATATATATATATATATATATATATATATATATATATATATATATATATATATATATATATATATATATATATATATATATATATATATATATATATGTTATATATATTTATATTTATATATATTCAGATATATAAATATAGATATATATGTATATATATATATATATATATATATATATACATATAATTATATATATATAATGATATACATATATACATAAATACATAGAGACATTAACATTATTATTCCCTTTCTTATAGTCACCATCACTAATCAAAATCCATCTCCTTTCACGGCAGGTTCTGACAAACAAAAAGAAAAAAAAAAAAAAAGTAT
>NC_089758.1:22409233-22434233 GCF_040412425.1 Macrobrachium rosenbergii
TTAATTTCATATTTATGTTACATAAAAATTCTCCTAAGGACTAAACTCGATCTCATAGATATATATTTTATATATTTTTTTAATAAGTTCATTACACAAAAACGTCAACTTAATATTGTGTGGTCGATTTATACTGAAGACTGGCGTTACAGGAGGGAAGGTCGCGTCAATGCTGCAGAGAGAGAGAGAGAGAGAGAGAGAGAGAGAGAGAGAGAGAGAGAGAGAGAGAGAGAGAGAGAGAATTTCACGAATTGAGCATTTTGCTTCGGAAAACTTATCTATAAAAATTAGTAGTCCTATCGAATATATAGGCCTTAATTTTTTCGGAAAATGTCCTTTTGTGAAAAAGACTATATTTCAGGAATCACATTATTAAACATCTTTCAATATTGAGAGAGAGAGAGAGAGAGAGAGAGAGAGAGAGAGAGAGAGAGAGAGAGAGAGAGAGAGAGAGAGAGAGGCCTTTTATTTTTGAAATTTCATGACCTATAAATTTGTCCAAATAAGTATACCATTTCAGGAAATACATTATATTTTAATACTGAGAGAGAGAGAGAGAGAGAGAGAGAGAGAGAGAGAGAGAGAGAGAGAGAGAGAGAGAGAGAGAGAATGTGTTAATGAAATGTACGTCCTGTTGGAATTAGTCTTAAAAGAATCTTGATAATTCTGAGAGAGAGAGAGAGAAAGAGAGAGAGAGAGAGAGAGATTGACTTGCAAGAATTTAATGAGCGTTTCTAGATAGGACTGGTGTACCATAGCCAACTGCCATCCCGAACGATGACTGCCTATGTGTCCTTGTTCGCCCGACATTTTCCGTGAAAACGATTATCGGAATCACGGCCGAAGACAAAGAGAATCCGCCTAGGATCCGAAACCGGAGCATCCTAAGTGCGGTGATTCTTTGCATGAGAATCACTGCCTTTAAAGAATATAATCATTTGGAATCACTGAGCCAAAATGAGAGGGGTTGGTGGGAGGGACTCTTTTCTCGGCTATCTATATTTTATTGGATACACATATATATGAGCACACATATATCCATACAATATATATATGTATATATATATACATATATATGTGTGTGTATAACTGAATCACGAAAATATGGAACGTGGTGAATATATAAATAAAGACCAAATCCACTAAATAAAGGACGACAGTCGAAAGGCCTCGCAGCACTCCAGTGTTTCTCTTTCCTTCGTTGATTTTGTCTTTATTTTTATATATGTGTACATATAAATATACATATATATTTATATATATACATATATTTGTAGTACATATATATATAAATATATATATATAACAGGGAGAGAGAGAGAGAGAGAGAGAGAGAGAGAGAGAGAGAGAGAGAGAGAGAGAGAGAGAGAGAGGGGCTGTGTGTGCTACTGCACCCTGACATGTAGTGGAATACATATATAACAATTATAACGTCCCCTATTTCAAACCGATCATTCAAAGAAATCATTGTTGGCCAACATGAGTCACGGGACGTTTCTGATGACGAATTACTTTGACTGCAAGAAGGGAACGCAATCGATCAATCAATCATCCACGTGCAGTTGCCAGAGACTATCTTTTTTTTTTTTTTTACGCCACGTGAATCGACATAGTTCAAAATGGGAAGGTTCGCACTCACTCGAGCAGGAATCATGCATAGTTTAGTGATGTGCATATCATGATTTCAGGAATTAATTATTATTTTTACAGTAATTACAGATAACGCAAAATTCCCGATAATTCTGGAGAGAGAGAGAGAGAGAGAGAGAGAGAGAGAGAGAGAGAGAGAGAGAGAGAGAGAGAGAGAGAGAGAGAACATGTTAATGAAATGTACGAGTATGTCCTGTTGGAATTACAGTCTAAGAAAAATCCTGATGATTGAGAGAGAGAGAGAGAGAGAGAGAGAGAGAGAGAGAGAGAGAGAGAGAGAGAGAGAGAGAGAGAGAGAGAGAACATATTAATGAAACGTATGTCCTGTTGGAATTACAGTCTAAGAAAAATCCTGATGATTGAGAGAGAGAGAGAGAGAGAGAGAGAGAGAGAGAGAGAGAGAGAGAGAGAGAGAGAGAGAGAGAGAACATGTTAATGAAATGTATGTCCTGTTGGAATTACAGTCTAAGAAAAATCCTGATGAGAGAGAGAGAGAGAGAGAGAGAGAGAGAGAGAGAGAGAGAGAGAGAGAGAGAGAGAGAGTTAATGAAATGTATGAGTTGGAATTAATCTAAAAAATTCTGATGATGTTGAGAGAGAGAATCTAGAAAATATTCTGAGAGAGAGAGAGAGAGAGAGAGAGAGAGAGAGAGAGAGAATGCGTAAATAAAAAAAAAATTCTGACACTTGTAAGAGTGCATTCATGCTATCTATACTCAAGAATGCTATATTCAGGAATACAACCTCACAATGAAAATCAAGTTTATGAGTCAAAAACACAGCTTAATATTATAAGTAACTTGCTCATGGACTACATGAAACAAGTACAAATGCGCCGAAGTTTTCTTTCGGTGGTCTAGGTATAATGCTGTATGAGCCGCGGCCCATGAAACTTTAACCACGGCCCGGTGGTGTCATATCCTATGTCCTATCCTACATCGTTGTCAGGAGCACGATTATGGCTAACTTCAACCTTAAATAAAATAAAAACTACTGAGTCTAGAGCGCTGCAATTTGGTATGTTTGATGACTGGAGGGTGGATGAGCAACATACTAATTTGCAGCCCTCTAGCCCTCCGTAGTTTTAAGATCTGAGGGCGGACAGAAAAAAGTGCAGACAGAAAAAACTGCGGACAGAAAAAACTGCGGACAGAAAAGTGCAGACAGAAAAAGTGCGGACAGAAAAAAGTGCGGACAGAAAAAAGTGCGGACAGAAAAAAGTGCGGACAGAAAAACTGCGGACAGAAAAAAGTGCAGACAGAAGCAAGTGCGGACGGACAGACGACAAAGCCGGCACAAAAGTTTTCTTTTACAGAAAACTAAAATATACTACAAATTACATAAAGCCGTTACTTCCCCTTCCGCGTGTCTTCCGTAACCAAACCTCTACATCTGTGACGGTAACAAAGAGGTGGTTTAACAATTAGTATCTTTATCCAAGGAACTTCCTTTATAAAGTTCACCGGTGCGTTAAGAACTTAAGGTTATAAATTTTAAGGTTTGGTTCCTAGATAAGATTCTTAAAAAAAAACTAATGTAGATTTCTGTTCATTTAAGTAATTTAAATTTTTTATTTATTTATCTATTTATTCATTTATTTATTTATTCATTTATTTATTTATTTATTTGTTTATTTATCTAATCATAGATAATTTTCTTTGAAAACTAAAACAGATTTCTGTTCATTTAGATTTTATTTTTTTATTTATCTTTATTTTCATTTGTTTATCTAACAATATTTAATATCTAATAATATCTAACAATATATGAGATTCTTTAAAAGTGAATGCGGATTTCTGTTATTTTATGTAACTTAAATTATTGATTGATTTATCTAATTATAAAAAAGATTCTTTAAAAACTAATGCAGACTGCTGTTCATTTACATATTTGAAATTATTTAGTTATTTATTTTATTCAACTATAGATAAGATTCTATAAAAACCAATGCAGATTTCTGTTCATTTACATAATTCAATTTATTTATTTATGTCTTTATTGTAAATGCTTATCAGTCTTGAAATAATGCTTACATGTCATTAACGAGTTGTCATTATCACATACTTTATATAAGTGACAAATATAATTATGTTTTAATACCTCAATGTTGCAGTACCTATTATTATTATTATTATTATTATTATTATTATTATTATTATTATTATTATTATTATTATTATTATTATTACTTTAATGCTTTGAGGTTACAATACCTGTCATCATTTATTTTTATTATTATTATTATTATTATCATTAGTATTATTATTATTATTACTTTAATGCTTTGAGGTTACAATACCTGTCATCATTTATTATTATTATTATTATTATTATTATTATTATTATTATTATTATTATTATTATTATTACTACTTTAATGCTTTGAGGTTACAGTACCTGTCATCATTTATTTTTATTATTATTATTATTATTATTATTATTATTATTACTTTAAAATGCTTGGATTATTACATTACCTGTTCAAATTTATTATTACAGTACCTATCGTTATTATTATTATTATTATTATTATTATTATTATTATTATTATTATTATTTTAATGTCTAGATATTTCAGTACCTTCCATCATCTGTCATTATTATTATCATCATCATTAGTGATCCCATATCGACCAAAATAACAGTAATATATGAGAGAGTCGAGACGGTAATTCCCAACCCTATGGACATTACATAGCGCTGCTAAAGTCATTTCTATTATTGTACAGTAATTATTATCATTATATCCAGTTCGACCAAAGGTAAAAACAGCTGGGAGAAAACAACGAGAACCTAACAAACTGGTCCTGCGGTCATTGACCTGGCCTTGACCTGACCTTACATGCGACTCTAGATGAGGTCGGGGAGGGGACGGGAGGGCCTTAGGTCTGTTTCTTGGAGAATTTCGTTTAGCTTACCTATGTTGACCTAAGCTGTTAATTATGTACGTAGTGGTTAGTAAAATGGACGGTGTGTGTGTGTGTGTGTGTGTGTGTGCGTGTGTATCAAAATTCCCTAAATCACAATCAACAGTCTAGATAAGTTACAATCATGAGTTAAAGAAATAAAAGAAATCATCAACACCAGGAAATAAAGCATCACTCGAAATAAAATTACTTTCCAAATAATAATAATAATAATAATAATAATAATAATAATAATAATAATAATAATAATAATAATAATAGTAACAGAAAATCTATTATTAATAAAATATTTCGTATAAGTATTTTCGTATTATTAATAAAATACGTCGTAAAATGTTTTCACCTTTATGGCAAGGTTTTGTAGTCCTATATATCAAAAGACAATAATTTTCTAAGGAAATTGTCCTGACTTAAACTGACAAAGCAGGGCCATTTTTTGTGAGAGAGAGAGAGAGAGAGAGAGAGAGAGAGAGAGAGAGAGAGAGAGAGAGAGAGAGAGAGAGAGAGAGAGGAACTATAACAGACCAATAAATAAAAACATCCTTATATTATACCGTCCAACGTTTCACTTTCAAGCTTTAAAATCCATTATAACCACAATAATAGTCACTGTCATGTTAAATACGGCATTTTT
This sequence comes from Macrobrachium rosenbergii, assembly GCF_040412425.1. NCBI lineage: Eukaryota > Metazoa > Arthropoda > Malacostraca > Decapoda > Palaemonidae > Macrobrachium > Macrobrachium rosenbergii. The sequence goes on from NC_089758.1 coordinate 22,414,445, forward strand.
CTTATTTTCTAAACCCCACCGACTAATGTACAATTCATCAAAAGCCACAGTAATGGTCAGAAACAGCTAAACTGACCGTAGTGACGTATCATCCGACATTAACTATAAAGCCTTTACAGTATATGTATATATATACATACATATGTGTACATATATACAGTACATATATATACATATATATATATAATATATATATATATATATATATATATATATATATATATATATATATATACATATATATAAAGGCATCATGGTCCACATCTTCGTGATTCAGTTATATACTATATGTATATATATATATATATATATATATATATATATATATATATATATATATATATATATATATATATATATATATAAAGGCATCATGTTCCACATCTTCGTGATTCAGTTATATACTATATGTACGTATATATATATATAAATAAATTTCTGACTCACGTCAGTTCTCATATACCCACTATATACAAGTCTAAAAGAAGTCGGAACCTGAGAGCAACTGCACCTATTACCTGGGCATAACTGCTTGCATACCAGCGAGTTTTCCCAACTTCCCGACTAGCAATGACCCAATGGACAACATTTCATTCAATTATCCTCTGAGTGAATAAGATAGAAATCATCAACACACAATCACGTGTAACAGAAATATTTCTGACTCACGTTCAGAAATTTATTTCTGTTCCACACGTGATTGTGTGTTGATGATTTCTATATATATATATATATATATATATATTAATATATTTACTGTATATGCATAATATTCCAATAAGATTGTCTGTCACGAAAGCAACCTCAGCTATTTAATGAAAGCTGACATCCAATGTCTTTCGAGTTTGACGCCACAAAAAGAAAATCGACTGCACAGGTAACGTAAATACTCTCAGATTAGCCTAAGTATTAGGCTTAATAACACCTAAGACTATTTAGTTGTTTTCAGTCAATGGAAAATCGTGAAACGGAGACATACAGAGTTGTTGATGAATGTGATGGATGTGTATGAATTCCTTGAAGAGTTCATATGTATCTTATGTATACTATGTATACACACGAAAAATACATGCTTTATTAATGTACAATCGCTCATTGGACCCATATAGGATGAGCCTGATTATTTTACCGGAAGATACATACAAAGTGGTCACTTTCAGTTATGTATACTTCCTAGAGGGATCCTTTTCAGAAAGACGTTTAGCAATACCAATCAACTATGTGCAATGCATCAATGGATCCTTATACAAAGATCCTGACTGTTTTAACAGAAGATACATAAAATGGCTATCTTCTGCTACAGTATGTATATTTCATGGATATATCCTTTTTGACGAAGACGTTTAGTTAGCAGATGATACATACAAAACATCAATTTCACAGCTATGTCCATTCCATCAATGGATCCTTACAGGAAGAGCCTGATTATTTTACCGGAAGATACATATAAAACGGTCACCTTCAGCTATGTATACGTAATCGATGCATCCTTTTTGAGGAAGACTTTTAGAGATACCAACAGATACATATGAACTGTCACCTCCACAGCATTGTACCAACAATGGATCCTTATACAAAGATCCCGGCTATTTTACCGGAAGATACATATGAAATGGCCACCTTCAGCTATGTATTTGAGATACCAACAGATACATATGAACTGTCACCTCTACAGCTATGTAGCCTACAAAACAATGGATCCTTACAGGAAAAGCCTGGCCATTTTACCGGAAGATACATATAAAATGGTCACCTTCAGCTATGTAGGCTATACGTCATCGACGCATCCTTTATTGAGGAAGACGTTAATGATCTAACGGACAAATTACCAAGAAGTCTAACCTAACTTCCGGCTTGGCCACAAAATCACAATGACAAGGACATTGTGGTCGGTTACCAATGGGTCTGAATATTTGAATAAACAGTTAAAAATAAGGATAGATATAATGATCAGAAGCCTTGGATAACTGATGACATACAAATTAAAATATTTTAATCATAAGAGAAGTTAAATTATGAACCGGATTCAAAGAACAGGACCCATGGGTAACAGATTAAGAAAATAAGCGCTCATCAATTGTAAACTCAAAATGTGAACAGCTCCTTAATATTAAAATAAAAATGAAAAATATGAGCGTGACTTTTAAGAACAGAACCCATGGGAAGTTTTTTAAGAACAGAACCCATGGAAAGTTTTTAAGAACAGAACCCATGGGAAGTTTTTTAAGAACAGAACCCATGGGAAGTTTTTTAAGAACAGAACCCATGGGAAGTTTTTTAAGAACAGAACCCATGGGAAGTTTTTTAAGAACAGAACCCATGGGAAGTTTTTTAAGAACAGAACCCATGGAAAGTTTTTTAAGAACAGAACCCATGGGAAGTTTTTTAAGAACAGAACCCATGGAAAGTTTTTAAGAACAGAACCCATGGGAAGTTTTTTAAGAACAGAACCCATGGGAAGTTTTTTAAGAACAGAACCCATGGGAAGTTTTTTAAGAACAGAACCCATGGGAAGTTTTTAATGAACAGAACCCATGGGAAGTTTTTTAAGAACAGAACCCATGGAAAGTTGGGGAGAAATATTTCAAGTAACAAGGTCTGAATAGTATATAGAATAGAATAAGCAATTTAGGCCAAAGCCCAAGCACTGGGGCCGATGAGGTCATTCAGCGCTGAAACGGAAATTGACAGTAAAAGATTTGAAAGGTGTAACAGGAGGAAAACCTCGCAGTTGCACTATGAATCAGTTGTTAGGAGAGGGTGGAAAATAAGATGGAAGAAAGAGCATATGAAAGGAGGTACAGCAAAAGGACAGACGACATGTAAAATAAAATAGTATTTCAGTCAAAGTATAAATTTAAAAAATGGACGTAACTTGTAACAACAAAACCCATTGGTAGTTGAGGGAAAATACTTGACGTTAAAAGGTCTGAATCCACAAAAAATAAAAATAAAAAAAATCTCAACTGACATGATGGGCAGAAGACATGGAGAGTCGATGCAAATAAATTGAAGGGTCTGAAACGAGAGAATATCTAAAAATGTGGCCACAGAAATAACCATAATCCATTGTAAGTTTATGAGAAATAAAAGGGGATATATATATATATATATATATATATATATATATATATATATATATATATATATATATATATATATATATATATGTATATATGTATGTAGCCTATTATGTTATGTATGTGTGGACACGTTGTCAGATTTCTAACATTACGACAAACCTATCTGAAATAAACACCTGATTAGGGCAAATCTATCATAAATAAACCAGAAATTAAACAGCTTTTGCTACCTACTGCTTTAGGTCAAACGTTGCCAAAAAAAAAAAAATTGGAAATCAAGGTTATAACGTAAAAAAAAGAGGGCTAAGATTTCACTGATACAGTATCGAATTCTCTCTCTCTCTCTCTCTCTCTCTCTCTCTCTCTCTCTCTCTCTCTCTCTCTCTCTCTCTCTCAGCAGAAAAAGAAAATGCAGGTAGAAAAAAAAAGACGAGACCATGGCACATTCACTTTCACTCCTTGTCAGGCGTCCAAGGTTTGATGCTATTTTTTCGTCTCTATGCTAACAATCCAGTTTAGGTGTGTTCTCATTTAATCAAGACTTTGTATAATTATTCTTTGGTTTTTCTTTAAGTCGAAAAACTGTGACAAACCTTCAGTGTGATAAGATTTCTATCTAGGTATCTATTCAGTTACAGTTATTATTATTTAATATTATTATTCAGTAGATGAAACCTATTCATATAGGACAAGCCCACAGGAGCCATTGGTTTGAAATCCAGGCTTCCAAAGAATATGGTGTTCATTAGGAAGAAGGAAGAGGAAGTAAAGTGGAATATAGACAGAAGAGATCTAACTTATCAAAAAAGAAAAAAATAATAATAAATAGATAGATAAATAAAAAATATTACAGCGCAAGAAGAAAATTATTGGGGTAGTAATGCATTGCATTTTCGCTTGAACTTCTGACGTTCCAATTGTACGACATCTCTGGGAGTCTGTTCCACAGCTGAAAGTCGTGTAAGGAAAAAAGGAAAAGTAGAGGCATATTTCTGAAATGCTTCTTCGTTTTTCTTGTCGTAGGAGCTGACGTGTCTCAGTGTCAGACGTTCTTGACGACGCGACTCATCGAAAAGTGTAAAACCTTTTCGCGTGTGCGGTCAGAGAAGAACTTCTGCTGCATCGTGCCACAGTTAGCCTGGCGCTAAAATAGCGACAGTCATGGCTGTCTGCGAAGCGCAATGACAGCAGCAACTTTTTTTTCAGATTTTTATTCTTTTATCTCTGCTTGTCTTGCAAGCAAACATCCAAGAGACGCCTGATCACTTCTCATTTCGTCTTTACATATTCATTAACATGTTTTGCTTCTTAAATTCTATGTAAATATGACGACGTTATCAGATTGTAAAGAAAGGAGCTGACGGTTTGAAAGGCATACTTGATTTTCGGAGACTGGCTTTCTAAATTCGTCTTGGACAGAAAGGAGCAGTTACCACTTTCTCCTCACCTTCAAATCATTAGCGATGAGTACGGATGAGGTCCGCTTTGGAACTTTGCTTGTGGTCGACGGCAGAGTGTGTGTGTGTGTGTGTGTGTGTGTATATGTATATATATATATATATATATATATATATATATATATATATATATATACATACTGAATCTTTACCACATCAGCATGTATGTATATATATATATATATATATATATATATATATATATATATATATATATATACATACTGAATCTTTACCACATCAGCATCGTTGGTACGTACTGTCGGGCATTCGAGCCTCCTGGGTACTGAATCATTAATTATAATTCCCCTTCAGTGACATTCCCGAAGTGGAGCGATTTGAATATTAGCCTAAACGACATATGTAGCTTTATATTTGCGTGTGTATATATACATTATATATATATATATATATATATATATATATATATATATATATATATATATATATATATATACGCACACATATATATATGTATATATATTATATATACTGTATATGTGTGCGTGTGTTTATGTTGCGTATATATGTAAGTATGTACGTATGCATATATGTACATATGACGAATCTAGCAGTTTATATGAATGCAAATCATAAATACAAGCATTATCCCATCATCAATCCTTCTGCAAGGACAGGCATTTGGCAATCAGTGCTTAGGCTCATATACATAACATTACACAACAAACATGTCAACAAGAGAGACACACTACTGTTTACAAGGTTCGCAGATGTACAAAACAAGTACGAATCTCGGCCCCTTGAGAGAGATCACTTCAAGAGATGATAGTCTTATCAGAACTATGTTCTGGATAATAGGCCAAATTAGCTACTTCATGTCGAATTGAACTGAATTGAACTGAATATAGAATTTAGGCCAAATGTCAAGCACTGGGGCCTCCGGGGTCATTCAGCGCTGAAACGGAAATTGAGAGTAAAAGGTTTGAAAGGTGTAACAGGAGGAAAACTTCAAAGCAGTTGCACTATGAATCAACTGTTAGGAGAGGATGGAAAGTGAGATGGAAGAAAGAGAATATGAAAGGAGGTACAGTCAAAGGAACGAAAGGGGTTGCAGTTTGGGGCCGAAGGGACGCTGCAAAGAACCCTAAGTAATGCCTACAGTGCACCGCATGAGGTGTATTGTCAAGTTATAAAAATAATTTAGATTCACAACTGGCTTCATATCATTAAGGTCAAATTAATTATTTCGTGTCGAGAATATTTTCAAGTTATAAAAGTAATCGATAATTTGGATTCCCAATTGGTTTCATATTCTTAAGGCCAGATTATTCATTCGTGTCAAGAATATTTTCAAATTCTAAAAACAATCGATAATTCACATTCACAACGGCTTCATATTATTAAGGCCAAATTAACCATTTTATACCGAGGATATTGTTAAGTTAAGAAAATAATCGATAATTAGATTCCCAACTGGCTTTACATTCTTAAGTCCAAATTATTTATTTCATATCAATACAATTATCAAGTTTATTTAACTAGGCTAATCAATAATTTACATTCACCTTCATATACGTACTGGCACTTAAAAAAAAAAATGACAGTTCATGCTTTTCCATTTTAGAGTCTCTCTCTCTCTCTCTCTCTCTCTCTCTCTCTCTCTCTCTCTCTCTCTCTCTCTCTCTCTCTGTGTGTTGAAGCTATGACATAACTTTAAATATTTTCACTAATAACGAAACTGACTGTAAAGAACTTATACTCCCATTTAATCATTATGATGTTCAAGGTTCATCTTCAAATAGAATATTTTACATTGTTTCGCCAAAGACAATTAAATGCATTATTTCATTTTCCGGTGTTGCAATTGGTTTCTTTGTGTATTGCACATATATATATATATATATATATATATATATATATATATATATATATATATATATATATATATATATATATATATATATATATATATATGTATATATATATATGTGTATATATATATATATATATATATATATATATATATATATATATATATATATATATATATATATATATATATATGAAACACTGACAGGTTCTTTCAATCTTGGAACCAGGCAACTCTCAAAAGAGAACACAAAGAAAGACATTACCAAAAATGATTAGATGGTCTGGGAAACTAATAAAATAACCACAGAGCAAAAATGAAACCTAGACAAGAAAAATAAAATTTAAAAAAATAGAGGCCAGAAGATAGGCCATTTTTGGCCACCGAAATACATGCCATTAGTGGCTATCAAACAAGGCAAGTGGGTATGCCCCTCTGACTCTGCTTTCTTTTCCTCTCTCACTCGGTCTGGTGTTTGACTGTGACGTCATACACAATACCCGATCAATTATGTCACCCTCCCAAATGGACGACTGGTTCGAACCTATTCGAACTATTTATTAGATATTAGAGAATTTTGTCATTTAAATAAAATTAGGAACGGAATATACAATTTAGGCCGAAGGCCAAGCGCTGGGACCTATGAGATCATTCAACGATGAAGGGAAATCGAGAGTAAAAGGTTTGAAAGGTGTAACAGGTGGAAAACCTCGCAGATGCACTATGAAACAATAATTAGGGGAGGGTGGAAAGTAAGATGGAAGAAAGAATGTGAATGGAGGTACAGTAAAAATAATTAAAGGAGTTGCAGCTAGGGGCCAAAGGGCCGCCACAAAGAACCTTAAGTAATGCCTACAGCGCACCGCGTGAGGTGCACTGACGGCACTAACCCCCTCCGGGAAAAGACACGTAAGATCTCAATTCTTCAGAAGTTCCTGACTAGCCTACATGAGATTTAGAAATGGCAGATGATTCGCTTTTGACTGTTAATATTAATCACGTTTTCTTTCAAAACGGCGATTGAATGGGCAAAACCCTACTACGGTATTTAGTGCTATTTGAAACCTTGTTTTTGTCAGATGCAAAATATGTCAGAATTAAATTGAAGTATGGTCGCTGTCAGGCCTAAATTCCATGCTAAAAGCAGCCTTTTGTTACATATAATATAGGTTATATACTGACTTGAATGCATTCTTATATGAATGACTCAAGTGTCATCAAAACCACGATCTTTAGTGGCCATCAAAATCAGTGTCTTTAGTGGCCATCAAAATCAGTGTCTTTAGTGGCCATCAAAATCAGTGTCTTTAGTGGCCATCAAAATCAGTGTCTTTAGTGGCCATTTAAATCAGTGTCTTTAGTGGCCATCAAAATCAGTGTCTTTAGTGGCCATCAAAATCAGTGTCTTTAGTGGCCATGTAAATCAGTGTCTTTAGTGGCCATCAAAATCAGTGTCTTTAGTGGCCATGTAAATCAGTGTCTTTAGTGGCCATCAAAATCAGTGTCTTTAGAGGCCATGTAAATCAGTGTCTTTAGTGGCCATCAAAAAAGAAGACTTTAGTGGTAGTAAAAAATAAGGGTGGCCACTGAAACTGAGAGCTTTAGTGGCCATCAAGACAAAGGATTTAGGTGGCCATCAAAACCAAGGATTTATGTGGCCATTAAAACAAACGATTTAGGTGTCCATCAAAATAAAGGATTTAGGTCGCCATCAAAACAAAGGAGTTAGGTGGCCATTAAAACAAACGATTTAGGTGGCCATCAAAACAACGAATATCCACCTCCATACGGGCAACTGGCTCTATCCTATCCAACCCGTAAAAGAGATAACTGCTGCAATAAAAATGAACATGTACACAAAAAATCATTGTGCTCGACATGCAACATTATTTCAAAAAGTGCATTTCATTTGTTCAAAGACACGCAAAGCTGGACGCCAAGTACCACGCCCTCGGAGGCCGCCCCTTAATTAATGATTCTCAGACATACTGGATCACAGAAAAACATTACATGAAGAGAAACTTTAAGAATCCAATAATACACGAACATTAAAATGTTGACATTTCTCTGTCTACTTTTCAGCATGGATGATACAGTGAAGAAGACTGAGTGGTTAAATGACTGACGTACGTTACTCTGGCGTCACTCACCAAAGGCCACTTCACGTTTGATAATCTGAGTCTGTATAGACCGACAGTTCCCAGATACAGTATCTAGTTTCCTGTTCACGGTAAATAACGTACTGTAGAAGATTGATTTTTAAACTGGAGCCACACAGCATGAGTCATCTCAAATTTGTATATATATGAGTAAATATTTACAGACAGTTTCGTGATATTCTGTTTCCTTCAGAGTAGATAACGTAATTGGACTGGAATATGAAATTTAGGCCAAAGGTCAAGCACTGGGACCTATGAGGTCATTCGGTTCTGAAAATGTTTTTGAAACAATGTTAGGAGAGGGTGGAAAGCAAGAGTGAAGAAAGAGAATATGAACATTGGTATAGGAAAAAGAATGAAAGGGGTTGCAGCTATAGGCCGAAGAGACGCCGCAAAGAACCTTGAGTAATTTCTGCGGTGCGCCGCGTTAGGTGCTCTGATGTCACTACCCCCTTACGGGGTTATGAGTCCTTATCTTCGAGATGTAGCTTTTACAAAATTATGTCCGAAGGGCTGAGTCTCTAAGGGAGTCTGTGCGAAACGGCTTTGAATAGACTCCGAGGAAAACTAGTTTCCTGTTTAGCGTGGATATAGGCCTACTGAAAATAGGACACAAGATGTCTGGATAAAGTCTGTGACAGCATAAACTTGACTAAAAATGTTGACTTTTTTTATTACAAGTCTTTCCTTGAATTCAAAATGACAACGCAAAATGTTTAACATACGACTTGATAATAATAATAATAATAATAATATTGCAGCCACCTCATCCAATAAGTAAAGGCATATAGCCTAAACGAATGCAATAATAATAAGTGACCATGAAGGTACGAAGAGCTACAGAAATTGTCCTTGTTCATTCTCATAAGCTTTAGAACTAAACTGAATTTTCTACCAATCGCCAAACAAGTGTGAAACGGGGAGAATGAATTATGCGGTTACGGTGGTGTACTGTCATTATAACGGATAAAATTGGCAAATGCATCCGCAGAGGTATGAATGTTATTAAATATTAAGGACTGGTAGCGCTTCCACATAACCGCAACCACACACATTATATACAGTATATATATATATATATATATATATATATATATATATATATATATATATATATATATATATATACATACATACATACATACATATGAATGTCTTTACTGTAATACAACAGTATAATATGAAGATAAAAAGGCCAATAAAACGTTGCAACCAGAAGAAAGTGCTCGAAATATATGGTAGCAACGTCCAAACAGTGTTTTATGGGCCTTTTTATCTTATATACATATGTATATTATACATGCAAACATATATACGTATGTATACATGCATATATATTGTACATATATATACATAGACATATAGCCTACATGTGTGTGTGTCGTGACAGCTGTATGTAGCACACGAAACAGTGTAAACATACCACCAAACTCTTAAGCTTGCAAGTGCGTGTCAAACCGGTACTCTTCGATCTGCTCGTTAAAAAAAACAAAGTGACAAAGACGGTAAACAAAAACGTGCTATTTCAGTATCCTAACTGCTTAATGAGTCAGTGACCCTTTGCTATTTCTTGGTAATACGCGAGTGTTATAAATAATAAAATAAGGGGTGCACAGGACCGGAAGCAAACAAATTAAATAAATGAACACTATACTTTATAGGCAATCGGTTGACGAGACTTGAAAAATTAAATAAACAAAGTTATGGGTCCAATACTTTATGGAAATAGGCTGAAGAGATTCGAAACATGGAATAAACAACTTATGGGTCCAATACTTTAAGGAAATAGGCTGCCGAGATTCGAAAAATTAGATACACAAAGCTGAGTCGAACATTTATGGAAATTGGCTGACGAGATTCGAAAAGTCAAATAAACAAAGCTATGGGTCCAATACTTTATGGAGATGGGCAGACGAGATTCGAAAGACTAAATAAACAAAGCTATGGATCCAATACTTTATGGAAATAGGCAGACGAGATTCGAAAGACTAAATAAACAAAGCTATGGGTCCAACACCCTATGGACATACGATGACGATTCGAAACATGAAATAAACAAAGCCATGGGTCCAATACTTTATGGAAACAAGCAGACGAGATTCGAAAGACTAAATAAACAAAGCTATGGGTCCAATACTTATGGACATACGATGACGATTCGAAACATGAAATAAACAAAATATGGGTCCAATACTTTACGGGAATAGGCAGACGAGATTCGAAAGACTATATAAACAAAGCTATGGGTACTATTTTATGGACATAGGCTGACGAGATTCGAAACATTGATAAACAAAGCTGAGTTCAATACTTTATGGAAATAGGCAGACGAGATTCGAAAGACTAAATAAACAAAGCTATGGGCCCAATACTTTATGTCCATAGGATGAAGAGATTCGAAACATGGAATAAACAAAGCCATGGGTCCAATACTTTATGGAAATAGACAGATGAGATTCGGAAGATTAAATACACAAAGCTATGAGTCCAATGCTTAAAGGAAATAGGCAGACGAAATTTTAAAAAATTAAATAAACAACGCTGCGGATCCAATACTTTAAGGAAATAGACTGGCAAGATTCGAAACATGGAATAAACAAAGCAATGTGTCCAATACTTTATGGAAATAGGCTGACAAGATTCGAAACATGGAATAAACAAAGCTATGGGTCCAATACTTTATGGAAATAGGCAGACAATATTCGAAAGACTAAATAAACAAAGTTACTTTATAGAAATAGGCATACGAATTCTAAAAAATTAAATAAAGCTACGTATTCAATATTTTATGGAAATAGGTTGACGAGATTCGAAAAATTAAACAAACAAAGCAATATAATGGTAGGCTGACGACATTCGATAAATTAAGTAAGCAAAGCTAAACTTTACGGAAATAGACTGGTTCGAAAAATTAAACAAACAAAGCAAAGGAAGTAAGCTGACGACATTCGATAAATTAAGTAAACAAAGCTATGGGCCCAATACTTTATGGAAATAGGCAGACGAGATTCGAAAGACTAAATAAACAAAGCTATGGGTCCAACACCCTATGGACTAACGATTCGAAACATGAAATAAACAAAGCCATGGGTCCAATACTTTATGGAAACAAGCAGACGAGATTCGAAAGACTAAATAAACAAAGCTATGGGTCCAATACTCTATGGACATACGATGACGATTCGAAACATGAAATAAACAAAGCCATGGGTCCAATACTTTACGGGAATAGGCAGACGAGATTCGAAAGACTATATAAACAAAGCTATGGGTACTATTTTATGGACATAGGCTGACGAGATTCGAAACATTGATAAACAAAGCTATGAGTTCAATACTTTATGGAAATAGGCAGACGAGATTCGAAAGACTAAATAAACAAAGCTATGGGCCCAATACTTTATGTCCATAGGATGAAGAGATTTGGAATAAACAAAGCCATGGGTCCAATACTTTATGGAAATAGACAGATGAGATTCGGAAGATTAAATACACAAAGCTATGAGTCCAATGCTTAAAGGAAATAGGCAGACGAAATTTTAAAAAATTAAATAAACAACGCTGCGGATCCAATACTTTAAGGAAATAGACTGGCAAGATTCGAAACATGGAATAAACAAAGCAATGTGTCCAATACTTTATGGAAATAGGCTGACAAGATTCGAAACATGGAATAAACAAAGCTATGGGTCCAATACTTTATGGAAATAGGCAGACAATATTCGAAAGACTAAATAAACAAAGTTACTTTATAGAAATAGGCATACGAATTCTAAAAAATTAAATAAAGCTACGTATTCAATATTTTATGGAAATAGGTTGACGAGATTCGAAAAATTAAACAAACAAAGCAATACTTAATGGAAGTAGGCTGACGACATTCGATAAATTAAGTAAGCAAAGCTATGGGTTCAATACTTTACGGAAATAGACTGGTTCGAAAAATTAAACAAACAAAGCAATGGGTCCAATACTTAATGGAAGTAAGCTGACGACATTCGATAAATTAAGTAAACAAAGCTATGGGCCCAATACTTTATGGAAATAGGCAGACGAAGTTCGAAAAACGAAGCAAAGAAATGGACCGAGTATCTTATATAAGATTGGGATCATGAAACACAAGGAAGGATATAAAATGGGCTGGGTATTTTACAACAATCTGTCCGCTGGATGAGAAAACCGGAATTAATCCAAGAAAACTAAAATGATAAAAAAAGATAATAAAAAAAGGTGTTTCGATATCACGTATTGCACGTCGTGGGGCGAGACCGGTTTCCCAGAATCTTGCCGCTTTGTGGATTTCCTCCAACGACATCGTCTCTCTTTCCTACTGTGGTACACTGGGCGCTAAACAGTGTTTCCGCCATGAGGTAGTTTTTATACTCCGCTTCTTGCGATTTCTATTTGCTCAGATTTAACGCATTCAATGCAGAACTGCAGAAAGTGTCACTCTGTATGAGAGAGAGAGAGAGAGATTTCTACAGCCAACTGATGCATGCAGTTGTTAAATCTACATCTCCCGATTTCAAAATCTGACAATTTCAAAATATCTTGGTGGCTAATACATCTGTTCATGCACAATGCCAGTTTTTTTTTTTTTAAATACAGGTTATATCAAAACAGGATGTGGTGACAGGCACTATATTAGGAACAATGAGATTAGCTGTTAATGATATTTAAATGGTAGAGTTTGCTCCCCTAATTCCATAATCTGTTCCTTCACGATGTAATAGTATAGACGCTAAATCTTACCAAAACCACGAATTAACTGGGCTCAGCCTTTCCAATGAGATGTGAATTTCTAATCAGTTTAAGCATAATTTCAACCACAATAAGTCTCAGGATACTTGCTCTTACGCCTGAATCTTTCTAGGGCTTTGAATATAATAAAAGCATTATTCTAAGGCGGTTAGGCTTCTGGGTCATTGGTCCCACCTTTAAATTTACCGGTTCTAGAGAACTTGTAGCCAACATCAACTCAGGCATGACCAGCCTTAGAGAGCAGGTTTTGTTTTTAGCCACCTTCAGAGCCCGAATCAGGTGCTTAACTTTTCATTCACTTAAATAGCCTAAATATGTCTAGTCTTTTGGACTATGACTGGAATTCATTATGACACTGAAGGACAATGAAATGAAAATCCGGTGAATTCTGTTACTGGTGTATTCATCTCCAGATATTTTCATAAAACGCAAACACACACACAGATGTAGGGAATCAGGGCATGTTTGGGCAGTGGGTAGGTAACAAGAGTCTGCGTGTCATTAGGGGCAAAATGAATCAGCCAGCAAGCACACACACACACACACACACACACCGATGACTTTAGGAGAAACAGAATAAAATATTGACGACAGACAAGTGAAAAGTCATAGACATACTTCTTCGCTGGAAACATGGCTTTCCTTTGAATACGTTTTAACCTTCCCTGGATCTTCAAGGATAATCGTGATGCAAAACAAAAGAAAAAGAAGAGAAGAAGGAAAATTGACAAAGCAGTCGAACAGGTACAAAATGGTTGGGAGCTTCAACAACGAACTATGAAAAATTAACAAGTAACAAGACCGAGTCATCAGAGAGGGTCGTTGACAAAGAATATAATAAACAACCGCTAACCGTGAAAAAAAAAAAAAAAAAGTTCAGAAACGTCTTAAACGGGAACCTCCTTCCAGTTCCATCAGAGGATTCACCGCCAAGGTCAACTACTACCCCGGGGCTTGCTGGCTAGAAGCAAAAGAAAAAAAAAGTATGGGGGTACGAAATAGCCAAAAAACAAAAAAATGAAAGACTTACCTCGCTCCTATACGTGAAGCTACATCGACGTCTCGATTCGCTCATCAAACTGTCGGCCGAGCAGACCGACTGAGTAGTCATTCTTATCGTGTGTTTTAAACTTCGCACTCTTTATGATAACTCTTATTATCCCTACGGCTTTCCGGTAGCATTTTCTATCCGCAGTCTGCCATCACACTAACGTTTGTTACCTCATGATCATCCGACTGGGATTTTCACCCAAGCAAATCATCTGAAAGTTCAAGTATTCACTCCTGGAACTTCGCAAATAGCCGGCTGTCATCTTAAACAATCAGCAGATGAAAAATACATGGTTTCCTCAATAGCTGGCTGTCAATACTTTCACATTTTCACCCCTGGCTGTAACGATAAGGCACCATTCAAAAGCAAATACTAATGAACTGCATGTAAAAATCACTCGACACGCACTTCCTAGGGACGAATCTCATTAAACGCTTGAATCACATGCTGACGTTATTGGAAAAACACACTAGCGCTCAAACCGCCATCACTCACACTTGACTCATCCCACCGATGGTTTGTTCACTACTAAAACACGCGTGCGGCGTTCCTTCGGCGAGGTTTGTGTGTGTGTGTGTGTGTGTGTGTGTGTGTGTGTGTGTGTGTGTGTGCGCGCGCGTGTGTGAGAGGCTTGTAAGTGCACACCCTCCTCCTGTCCTTGTGCATGGCCAGGAAATCCCATTGCCACACCACGTCGGCCTCTCCGGAAGAAGCAAAGTCCCTTTGCTCATGACGCTGTACCTACACACGCACATACATATGGGGGGTGGGTGGCAGACGCACCTGATGACGACGATGTTAACACGAACGTGAAACCCATTTTCTCTCTCTTTCTCTCCCCCCCCCACCTCTCTGTCTCACTCTCTCTATCGCTTTCACCCAACGATTCGCTTAAGCTTAACAATTCGGCCAGTGCGAGGAGGAGCTGCTCTTCATCTCGGGTGACTGTAGGTCATTCGTTTATTCAAGATCATAAATAGTTTAAAATGACTCCTACGTAAGCGTTCGGTTTCCATGATCAGAGAGGCTGCAGCCTGTATTCTGTAGACCTTAGCTGCAGCATCCCCTAGAAACGTTGGCTGTCACAACGACAGCTATGAGCCAATTAATTCATTCGGCGTAAAGTAATCTTCATGGTGTACGATCAACCCCACTTGACATTCAGGCCCACATACACAGACCCACGTCGCCTGGGTATAGTACCACAGTTACAGTTTGGTTTCGCAAGAACAGTATAGTCTACTCTTAACCCTTCGCAGCTCCAACTCACTGTAACTCTTCGAGCCTCTGCAGCAAGACTGGTGAGTGAACATGAGTGCGAGACTCGGTGAGTGAGCGAGTGGGATGAGGGAAAAAGAAAATAATTCGCAGCCGTAGAACCATCTGGGGCTACATCCGGTATTATGCCGTTATTAACATTATTATTTCCCTCCCGAAGTGCGTTTGTTCCACCGGATTTCTGAACCAAGATCTTGATGCCATGTACTCTCTGCTGGGGGTCTGTTAACTAACTTTTCTGCTCTATTTCTCTTTATTTACGAGTGATGCGTTGTACAGCACATCGTTTTGCCTTAGGCTTTAGAATATGTAAAAGAAGATTTAACTACGAATAAAATCGCCAAGTAAAAGTGCGAGCAATTTGCAAGTGTCACCCGACGGGTTCAACGACTTTTCAAACGTTCAAACACCGGAACTGAATAAAGTCGCTTATTTTACAATGTGATCAACTCTATATTTCGAGTTGCATAGAAGCAATTTTCTTTGAAACAGATGGTAAATATATCCGTTGCTTGGCAAAAGACAGCATTGCATCATCGCTAATAATGCTGAATGCGTAGCAACTACGCGTTTAGTAAACACAAGGATGCTCATTGCGAATTGTAAATATATATATATATATATATATATATATATATATATATATATATATATATATATATATATATATATATATATAAATTATATATATATATATATATGTGTGTGTGTGTGTTTGTGTGTGTGTGTTTATATGAATTTTTATCACATCACCGTGACAATTTATATACCCAAACATTAAGCTACAAATGTCGTTTAACATCCAATTCGCTCTACCTCGAAATTATAACGAATGGAAATTATAATTGATAAAGTGGTTCGAAACACTTATCAGTTATAATGCCCCTTCAGTATTATTTCCGACGTAGAGAGCGAATTGACATTTGTAGCTTATATTTATATATATATATATATATATATATATATATATATATATATATATATATATATATATATATATATATATATATATATATATTTAGGAACATGGAAAAAAAGTATGCTTCATTATATCAAAATTGTCTCCAAATAATATGCAAAAGTAAAAGTGTTGTTTGAATACTCGAAAGACTTCACATAATACGTAGACTATATGGAAAAGTTTTCCAGATATTCATAGTTTAGTGAATTCTGTTCAGGCATAACGTTTTCAGGTCATATCCGTAGTCTAACGTTCTAGTGCTATTTCTAGATATTCCCTGTACAGAACGTTTACGAAACGGCAGTTACAAACGTTTGAAACACAGCTGTTAAAAATATTCCGGAAAATTACTGTCACTTACAAGAACGGAGAGTTTCGTGTTCTGCAACGAGAGTTGCATTATTAAGGAATGCAGCTGCTTTTTTTTTTTTTTTTTTTTTTTTTTTTTTTACTTTTTCGCTGATACCTGCCAAACTGGTTTGCAAGTATGACTTCACGATGCCTCTTCCATTACCAAGATCGTTTTCACTGACTCTCTCTCTCTCTCTCTCTCTCTCTCTCTCTCTTCGTCCTTTACCCATGCTTCTCTCGCATGTCAGTAATCCTTCACATCAATCTACGGTTAATTAAATATAATCTCTCTCTCTCTCTCTCTCTCTCTCTCTCTCTCTCTCTCTCTCTCTCTCATTCTTTAGCATCTCTCTACAGTCATCCATTACGTCAATCTACAGTTAATATGATCTCTCTCTCTCTCTCTCTCTCTCTCTCTCTCTCTCTCTCTCTCTCTCTCTCTCATCTTTAGCCTATGCTTCTCTCTCATGTCATGTCAGTAATCTACAGTTAATCAATCTCTCTCTCTCTCTCTCTCTCTCTCTCTCTCTCTCTCTCTCTCTCTGTTACCCATTCTTTAGCTTTTACCTCTCTCTCTCATGTAATCCATTAAAACAATCTACAGTTAACATAATATTCTCTCTCTCTCTCTCTCTCTCTCTCTCTCTCTCTCTCTCTCTCTCTCTCTCTCTCTCTCATGCTTTAGCCTATGCTTCTCTCTCATGTCAGTAATCCTTCACGTCAATCTACAGCTAATGTAATACTCTCTCTCTCTCTCTCTCTCTCTCTCTCTCTCTCTCTCTCTCTCTCTCTCTCCCCACACCATTATCTTCGCATAAACACCGTTCTCCTCTTCCACGAAACAGTGTTTACACCGAGCAACTGTGACGTCATCTTTTTGGAGGCTGGGCAGATAACTCAAGGTTTACCTTATTACATACCGGATGTTGTCTGTGCTCTGTCACGATGGCTTTCAACAGTCCATTTAAACGTGATCTTTCATCGGCCTTCTTAATATTTTCTTATAATCACCGATCTTTACATTAGTAGGCTACTTAACTATTAGTTACGCTCGTTATTTAATTTAGAGTCTATTCTTAATGTTATTTTGTTCCCCTTTTCTTGCGTATAATAATAATAATAATAATAATAATAATAATAATAATAATAATAATAATAATAATAATAATCAATTATGAAAACACAAAAAATCAATACCAACTATATACACGATATATTGCACTTCATCTTCAACGACAATATTTTTCCTATTTAATTCTATTCAAATAAAATATCAAATCCAGATAACATTAAATGTTTTAACATTTTGTCAATTCGTCATTAAATCATTTCGGTGTTAATATTTTCAACGCCTTTACCTGTTAACATTCGTCATCGAATCCTTTCGATGTTAATATTATCAACGCCTTTGCCTATTAACATTCGTTCGCTGTTTATATTATCAACGCCGTCGCTCTTAAAAAAACGCTGAAGATCCTACGTGGCACTTTACGGTGAGCGCGCATGCGCAGCATCCTGCCAGGTTGAGCGCTCTTGTTCGAGGTTACCTCGTGAAGGATCAAGAAAATTATTCGAGCGCCGTATGATTCATCTCACGGTGTTATATGCTAACGGTGTTGCTCGTGAAATGAAAAATAATCTAGATTGATGGTCTAATCGTATCTGATAACTCCTTTCATTTATCAAAGCTTCTTTCTCCACCCTTCAAATGGTTAAAAGCGAGGAGCACATTTATTCCTGCTCTCCGCTGACAGTCTCTTGAGTTCAAGTGTATCGGTCTAGGTATCTATTCGCTCATATTTATTTCTTTATCACCTTTTCCTACAATCTCTCTCTCTCTCTCTCTCTCTCTCTCTCTCTCTCTCTCTCTCTCTCTCTCTCTGCAGGCTAATTTCCCTTTGGGGCCCTCTTGGGTTTATAATCTGATGACTTTCATATAAAGGTTTTCAACTGGAGATCTAAAAAAGAACAAAAGTCATTTGTTGTGTAAACGCATTCAAGTGACAGTCAAGCCAGAACATATGCGCTTTGTTGACAAACTGAATTTACTTTATGATAGCTCACGTTGTTTTACACTTGCTGTCTAGCCTGAGCAATCCGACAACGGAAAAGAAAGTAAGCACTTTCTTCGCAAACTGCCTTTTCAGTAGCAGCAAAAAACTTTCTTTACAATTTGCCTTTTCAATAGCAGCGAGAACTTTCTTTACAAATCGAATTTTTCAAGACCAGCGAGAACTTTCTTTACAAATTGCCTTTTCAAGAGCAGCAAGAACTTTCTTCATAAATTGCCTTTTCAATAGCAGCGAGAACTTTCTTTACAAATTGCCTTTTCAATAGCAGCAAGAACTTTCTTTACAAATTGCCTTGTTCAAGACCAGCAAGCATTTTCTTCACAAATTGCCTTTTCAAGAGGAGTCATTGGTTTTCGCTGCTCGCTAACCACATCTGCGAGATACTTTCAGTAAAACCACAATAAATTTCTTCTGTAAAATAATAACTCTGGCACATCATTGGTTGTCTAACAGCTGCTGTCTAGGCCTATATGAGAGCGGAATCTAGAATATCCGTTCTCAAATGTCTTTTCCAATATCACACTTATTTTTATGCTATTTTTTTTTACACATCTCGTGTCTAACGGCAACTGACTGAAGGAACCTTGGAAGAAATAACAAAAAAGGAGAGATATTTTAGGCCAAATCTCGACAGCGTTTTGCTTCACTTATTCACCGACACAGATTCCGAGTGAAGCCTGTTCGCCTAAGCACAACCGCTCGCTCACTAAACAGGTTTTGCAACAGTTCTAGGACTCTTGACACCTACCGGATATCCCTTCTCCACACCTAGAGAGAGAGAGAGA
>NC_089758.1:22436733-22441733 GCF_040412425.1 Macrobrachium rosenbergii
TATCCATATATTATTATTATTATTATTATTATTATTATTATTATTATTATTATTATTATTATTATTATTATTATGAAATCGGAAAAATCTGTTGAAATTGGGCTAATTTTCCTTTAACATTAAAATATCTACAAAAAAGTAAGTGAGGTATTACTTGGTTTCATTCAGCAATCCTGAATGTTTTCATGAATCCTGTGTTGGCTTGTATAAATGATTTTAATTTTCCTTTCAAGTATAAAAACTTCTATCTCTTGCTACGTTAACTGCGACAACGCCTAAGAAAACAACGACAATTTTTATTTTTTTTTTTTTCTTACAAAAATTTCGCTAGTTTTTCGTCGAGTGAGAAAAAACATTTGATAGAAACATGTTTTCGCCGTTGTCACTCCAATGCATTTAAAATCAGGCATTGATTTTGTTCAGTGGCGAAGCACACCTCCCTCGTGAACACGGTAATCTGTATACGTGTATGCATTTAGGCATACATGTACCAGCACATACACAAATGTATGTGTACATATATATATATATATATATATATATATATATATATATATATATATATATATATATATATATATACATATATATATATATATATATATATATATATATATATATATATATATATATATATATATATTATATATATATATATATATATAAATATATATACAGAAATATACTTACATATATATATATAAATATATATATAAATATATAGAAATGTACATACATATATATACATATATAAATGTATATGTATGTATGTATGTATATACAAACATAATTATATATACGAATGATATGGAATAAAGTTCACTTCACTCGCAATGAAACATAAATATTGCTTCACAGCATAATCACCGTTTTCCTGCATTCTGTTGAAAATAAATTAAAGATAATTTTCTTGGCCCACTCTATACACTTTTAAATGTACACGTGAACCCAAATCGAGAACAGAAATATAGTGACTGACTACTCAAGGTGATACAGTTTACTTTTACTTTTGCTTTTTTTTTTATTCACTCCAGGCCCATAACAGGTCAGGCCACTCGCTTGCAGTGGCGGAAGACCTGGTCTAGATAAAACGGTACCTGATCTATGACCGGGGTAGGGGGCAGGGGAGAGGAAATTGCATAAAGGGTGGGGGAGTCCACAGCGACCCCGTGACGTCACGCGCTCCCTACAACGCCGATGACGTAATGGGCGGCGGGATAAGTCAGACCGCTCTCTGGTTGGCTTATTGTACACAGAAACTTCGACCATCCCAACAGCTTTTGGCATTAAGTAAGCATAAAACTGTCCTCTTTCTCGTACGTATCTCATAACAATATAATTAAATCGTGACATGATTTCCTTTTAAATTTCTCCTGAAATATATCCATTGCATTAATGCAAAGACTACGTCCCCCAGTGGGATGAAAGTGTGAGTTCATACTGGTTTCTTTTCATACTGGTTTCTCGAACGGGTAACGCCAACACATATCAGCGTCCTTTGCTTGACCTACTAATACCAAGATTTGGTTGGAGATGTGATTGGTCTAATGAGGTACGATAAGATAATTGTGTCTAAAGAGATTAATACGGCAGTGAAATGAAGGTTTGTTTTCATCCCCATACACACACATAAAAAAACACACACACACACACACACACATATATATATATATATATATATATATATATATATATATATATATATATATATAATCATATTGTGTGTGTAGAATCACTTTGTAACCATATATATATATATATATATATATATATATATATATATATATATATATATATATATATATATATGTATGTATGTATGTACTGTATATGTATATATTGCACAGACACCCATTATCCAGTTAGCTTACATTGTAAATAGCTTACATCCAAAGGGCATTACCAGTGCAAAAGTGCATCTACCCTGGCCAAGGTGTTTGCACTTTTCATATATATTTCCCTTTGGGTAAGTAAGTTATTCCAACGGCAAAAGGAAATCTCTGCCAAGGGTATTTGTGGCTTCATATTTACTAGTGAAAAAAAAAGAGTAATAGACGAAAATATTCAGGCCGGGTAGATCTAACTCTCTCAAGCAAAAAGAACAGAATCGTTTATTCATGTGACATTCAAAAATATAATTTTCAAGTTGTGAAGACAATTCTCGTTTTCATTTCAAAGGTCCTGCTGACGTTATGTCAGTTTTCAGCACAGGTGGCTCATCCTCGATTGAGCAGTTAATCGACGAATGTAGTTTAGAATAGAATTTAGAATCTAGGCCAAAGGCCAAGCGGTGGGACCTTCGAGGTCATTCAGCGCTGAAACGGACACTGACAGTGAAAGGGTTTGAAAGTTGTAATAAGAAGAAAACCTCGCAGTTACACTATGAAGCAATTGTCAGGAGAAGGTGGACAGTACGATGAAAGAAAGAGAATATGAAAGAAGGTACAGTAATAGGAATGAAAGGGATTGCAACTAGGGCCCGAAGGGACGCTGCAAAGAACCTTAATGTCTACAGTGCACCGCGCGAGGTGGAACTCCTGTTGTGGTTTCTCTAAAGACATCCTAATTGGCGGAAAAAATGACATGAGTATTTTGTCAGGAACGGTGATCATCAAAAATGAAAAATTCTCTAACCTGAATGAAAAAAAATAAATTTCTAATATCAGAATTTATAAACATTCATAAGTCAGTGTTATAAGACTTAGGTGGATCATAGATTAAAATCAAAACCATAAATTTAACAGAGAATCTCCCAGAATCCTTCAGCTTCTCCCAAACCGTAAAGGGATACCAGCATTTGTAGTAGGAGCCAATTAAAAAAAAAACTGACAAAGAATCTCCCAGAATCCTTCAGCTTACCCGACAGTGAATGGATACCAGCATTTGTTGTTGGAGTCAATAAAAAATAAATTTGACAGAGAATCTACCACAATCATTCATCTTACCAGGTAGTAAATGGATGCCAGCGTTTGTTGCAGGAATCACTTCAAAATAAATAAAGAAAGAAAGAAAAAGCAAGGAATCAGTCAAATCGTACCTCATTCCAGACGGTGAACTTGTTCCTCGGTCGCTGATCTCCAGCTTGGACCAAATCATCCCCTTCTTCTGCTCCTTCTCGTTCCTCGGTGGGCACGGGCACGAAGGATACCCTCTTGCTGGGGTGGGTCTTCATCCTTCCTCACATGAAGGACCTGCAATAGGAGAGGAAAGGAAATCAGAATTCGTTGTCCTTTGCATTCTTTATGCATTTATTTTCATGTAGAATAGAATATAGAATTTACGCCAAAGGGCGAGCGCTGGGACCTACGAGGTCATTCAGCGTTGAAACGGAAATTAACAGCAAAAAGGTTATAAAGGTGTAGCAGGAGGAAAACCTCAAAGCAGTTGCACTATGAATCAAGATAGAAGAGAGAATATGAATGGAGGTACAGTAAAAGGAATGAAAGGGGTTGCAGCTGGGGGCCGAAGGGACGCTGCAAAGAACCTTAAGTAATACCTACAGTGCACCACATGAAGTACACTGACGGCACTACCCCGGTACGGGGTTATTTTAATGTATGCATAAAGTGGCATTTTATTTTAATGTATGCATAAAAAAGCTAGGCGTGACCGCAAATTTATTGCTAAGCGCCGTGCACATGTATCCGCTCTGCTCTCCGGACTAAAGTAGAGCACCAAGCTCTCTCTCTCTCTCTCTCTCTCTCTCTCTCTCTCTCTCTCTCTCTCTACACACCCACACACAATATATATATATATATATATATATATATATATATATATATATATATATATATATATATATATATATATATACATATACATATACATATGTATATATATATATATATATATAAATTATATATATATATATATATATATATATATATATAAATTATATATGCTCAAAAAATCACAGTAGATGCAAGTGACTTCAGTGTGCAAGCGAATCCCACAGGAAAATGACAGGCAGAAGTTCAGTACCGAGCGCTTTCACGTTTACTAACGTGTTTTACAGAAATACATTTCTGACTCACATCGGGACCGAACCCTTTGTGGGTCAATTGGTAGCGTCCTGGCCTGTCATTGGAGAGGCAGGGGTTCGATTCCGATGTGAGTCAGGAATTTATGCGTGTATGTATGTGTGTGTGTGTGTGTACGAATAAAAGATACTCATACAATTGATGTGAAAAAAAAGTTCTATAAATTGAGGTGAAAGCTGAATAAACAATATAGAGTATTATGAAGTAACTGAAAACCTCGAAACAGAGAAATAAAGATTTAGGGTTTTATAAATGCGAAGGACCCCAAGATTGCTCAGTGTTTGGTCTATGGCCTAAACTCTATATTCCATTCCACAAAGGAATGCAGGTTTATAACTATGCCTGTTTATGCCAGAGTTGGTGGAGAAGTGCCCTGAATATCTGAATATTGTTTACATTTAATTACAGGTGGATTAAGGTGTCACATTTCATGCCCAACAAGAAATTGTAACCTTTTTTTTTTTTACTCCGTATAGAGGCAGTGCCGTCGGTGCACCTCACTCTGTGCTCTGTAGGCATTACTAGTTCTTCGTTGGGCGAGTGGGTTCCGTTCTCAGCTAGCACTCTGCTGGCGGCGAGTTCGACTCTCTGACCGGCCAATGAAGAATAAGAGGAATCTATTTCTGGTGATAGAAGTTGATTTCTCGCTATAATGTGGTTCGGATTCCACAATAAGCTGTAGGTCCCGTTGCTAGGTAACCAACTGGTTCTCAGCCACGCAAAATAAATCTAATCCTTCGGGCCAGCCCCAGGAGAGCTGTTAATCAGCTCAGTGGTCTGGTTAAACTAAGGTATACTTAACTTGCAACTGTTTATTGGTGTGTCACGATTCAATCTTAAATTTCTGTAGTTTACCGAACACCAAAAATATGCAGTCAGTAACACACAGAAAAGATTCAATTGACGACTCACAGCAAAAGCAGATTCGCTTTCTCCTGTGCCTGTGCTTTCATTTTTCAA
>NC_089758.1:22449233-22491733 GCF_040412425.1 Macrobrachium rosenbergii
TGTGTGTGTGTGTGTGTGTGTGTGTGTGTGTGTATGTGTGTGTGTTTATTTGCTGGCTTGCCACGAAGATAAGAAAACGAAAAAACAGTTATAAATCTAAATATGATACCATGTAAAAGTTCTGTTTTATGATTCCTTTATATATATCAATATATTATATATATTCATAAATATACATATATATACATATACATATATATAACCCAGTCACTAAAAATAAAGTGTTTCAATTTCGCCCTTCCAACAGGAAACTCCTTTGTTATGAAGTTCATACATCACCATGACCAAGGTTACTACCTCAAGAATTCACAGAAACTTTATTTACACATTCTTGTCGGCTTATCAATCATGTGAGCTCACGCCTACATACGATACACCTACAGTAAACGCAGTCAGCTTACGGCAGCTAATAATCTCTTATTCTATGTTTTTGTCTCTATTAGTTTTCTGTAAAAAAAAAAAAACAATTGTGCCGGCTTTGTCTGTTCGTCCGCACTTTGTTCTGTCCGCCCGCAGATCTTACAAACTACTGAGGCTAGAAGGCTGCAAATTGGTATGTTGATCATCCACCTTCCAATCATCAAACAAACCAAATTGCAGCCCTCTAGCCACAGTAGTTTTTATTTTATTTAAGGTTAAAGTTAGTCATAATCGTGCTTCTGGAAACGAAGTAGGATATGCTACTACCGGGCCGTGGTTAAATTTTCATGGGCCGCGGCTCATACAGCATTATACCGGGACCACCGAAAGATATATCTATTTTCTGGCAACAATATAGACTAAGCCACTAGCTGGCCTATCTCGTTACCAGATGCACGATTATGGCTAATTTTAACCTTAAATAAAATATAAAAAAACTACTGAGACTAGAGGGCTGCAATTCAGTATGTTTAATGATTGGAGGATGGATGATCAACACACCAATTTACAGCCCTCTAGTCTCAGTAGTTTTTAAGATCTGAGGGCGGACAGAAAGAGTTCGGACAGAAAAAAGTGCGGCACAATAGTTTTCTTTTCAGAAAACTAAAAATACAAAATGAAATCTTTAAAAAAATTCTGATTTCATTTCTGACATTCAGGCGAGAAAACATTATGCGTATATGTTACCTCTTGTGTGCATGACGCCAAGCGAAAGTTATACAATACTGTGCGCAGTATTACGAGGTCACATTACACAAACTTGAACAAAGAATTAATGGCCTATAATGATTCCAATACCGCAATTGATTAGTCATTTATCCTAGGAAGAGAAAGAAAGAAGAAAAGGAAGTAATTTCACGAAAATAAGAGAGAGAGAGAGAGAGAGAGAGAGAGAGAGAGAGGAGAGAGAGAGACCTTCTGACCTTCATCACGCAAGCCCCGTGGATCTGCAATCAATCTCTCTCTCTCTCTCTCTCTCTCTCTCTCTCTCTCTCTCTCTCTCTCTGCTTCTGAGTGTTTAGAGGCTCTCCATCCAAATATTTCTCACTGTGTGTGTGTGTGTGTACGCGTGTGTTTGTGTGCGTCTATAACTATAACTGTATGTGCGTGTATCCATCTGTTGACATGCTGGTGACCATGCGGACAGAGAGAGATATATTACACCCACACACACACATACACACACACACACACATATATATGTATACTTGTGTGTAATATATATATGTATATATACATACATACGTGTTTGTGTGATATGATAATCACAAGATTATCACGACCGTTCATGATCATCATCTCTTTAAAACGCTAAATGAAATGGGTTCCGTTAATATCACAAAGTGAGTAAGAATCTTGGGGGGGACCATCCCTAAGAGTGAATTTCGGCTAAAAGGCTGATAACTGATTATCTTCTGATAAGAGTTATCTAGCTCTCGGCTCCACTGTGAGAGCCTGAGACCTCTACTGGCCACCGAAAGAAATATAAGTTTCGTGACCGTCATAGCCAATTCCGACAATGTCCCCCCCCCCAACCCCCTCCACCAAAAAAAAAAAAAACGGAAAGTCGTTTTAATCTTATATGAAGGACCGAGGAGATATTTTCCTGCCGTGTGAATTAGTTGCACTAATCAATCTGAGACTAATTATTATTATTATTATTATTATTATTATTATTATTATTATTATTATTATTATTCATTCATGGAACGAGCCCACCACAGGGGACATAGACTTGAAATTCAAGCTTCCAAAGAATATGGTGTTCATTCGAGAGAAGTAACAGAAGGTAAAGTGATATACAGAAGGAGGAGATCAGTTATTAAAAGAAGAGATAAGTTAACAAATTAATAAATGGATAAATAAAAATGTAAGTAAATTATTAACAGATCATTGGTATGATTATAATAAAATCCACAATACTTTTGATTTAATAAAAGCGGCTTTTCTTTAGGAATTATCAAAGTAAGAACAAAGTCCTTTTTTCGCATTATTGTCTGAATTTGAATAATTTCCCACCCTGCTGTGAAGACAAATTGAAAAAAAAATTAAAAGAAATATGGAAATAACATCTAAAAACACACCTAGATATAAATAATTCGGTAGAAGAAGAAGAAGAAGAAGAAGAAGAAGAAGAAGAAGAAGAAGAAGAAGAAGAAGAAGGAGGAGGAGGATTAGGAAGAAGAAGAAGAATTAGGAAGAGAAAAAGAAAAAGAAGAAGAAAATAATAAAAATACCAAAAAACAACAGACCAATGCAAATGTGAGAAACGAGATGCTCGCCAATTATCTAAAAGTCGCAACTTGTAACTTCCCGAATGGATAGAAGTTGGGCGCCATTTTAACCCTTCCTACTTATTAGACACCAAAGTTGGCGCGTGTCTCTCACCTTCGGGTGCCATTGGCAAGTACCGCAATTACCGCATTTCACAGGTAACAAACGTCGCCTTGGAAGGATTAGGATTGCGTGACTTTCTTTTATTACTTTCTTCGAATGCAGTTGTTTCGTGTCCATTTTCTTTGGGTCCGTTAAGTGATCCGTTGTGTCGAATGTCCCCGGAATCTTGGGTGCATTAACCGACATGACACGAATCTAATTACGAATTAGCCTGTCGACTGTTTAATATTGCGTCGAATGTCCCCGGAATCTTGGGTACATTAACCGACATGATACGAATCTAATTACGAATTAGCCTGTCGACTGTTTAATATTGCGTCGAATGTCCCCGGAATCTGGGGTACATTAACACGAACGTAAAATTAATATATTTACTAATCAGCCTGTCGACAGTTTAATGTTGTGTCGAATGTTCCCGGAATCTTGGGTACATTAATCGACAGTTTAATATATGTGTCGAATGTCCCCGGAATCTTGGGTACATTAACCGACGTGACATGAATATAATTACTAATTATACTGTCGATTGTTTAATATTGTTTCGAATGTCCCCGGAATCTTGGGTACATTAACCGACGTGACATGAATATAATTACTAATTATACTGTCGATTGTTTAATATTGTTTCGAATGTCCCCGGAATCTTGAGTACATTAATCGACAATTTAATATATGTGTCGAATGTCCCGGGAATCTTGGGTACATTAACCGACTTGACATGAATATAATTACTAATTATACTGTCGGCGTTTAATATTGTGTCAGATGTCCCCAGAATCTTGGGTACATTAATCGACGTGGCAGTATATGTGTCGAATGTCCCAGGAATCTTGGGTACATTAACCGATGTGACACGAATCTAACTGCGAATTAGCTCGTCGACTGTTTAATACTGTGTCGAATATCTCGGGACTCTTGGTTAATTAACACGAACGTAAAATGAGTATATTTACTAATTAGCCTGTCGACAGTTTAATATTGTGTTGAATATCCCCGGAATCTTGGGTACATTAACCCATGTGACACGAATCTAATTATTAATTAGCCTGTCGACCATTTAATATTGTGTCGAATGTTCCCAGAATCTTGGGTACATTAACTGACGTGACATGAATATAATTACTAATTATCCTGTCGACTGTTTAATATTGTGTCGAATGTCTCCGGAATCTTGGGTACATTAACCGACGCGGCATGAATCTAATTACTAATTAGCCTGTCGACAGTTTACTATTGTGTCGAATGTCCCCAGAATCGTGGGTATACTGTAGTAGCCCACGTGACACGAATATAATTACTAATTAGTTTGTCGAGTTTAATATAAGTGTTATAATGAAGCTTAATAACAAATAAAGGTTGGCAAAAACATTCTTTTCAGATTTTCCTTTCACATTACGCCAGGTAATGAAAAGATACGTTTAAATAATAAAAGGAAATGAATAACTCATTTTCTTAGGTTTCTTTCTATATGGTCTGGTTATTCTACATTAATATATTCCTCTGAAAACTAACTGCTATACTTCTTGAATGATTTCGATGATAAACTTATTGAAAATCACAATTTAATTATGCTATTTGGAGGTTACGAATTATATATAAAAGATTATTAGTACCGTCTATTTCCTTCCATCTATCTACTCACCAACGTAGATTTTTGGGGTATTAACCCGGTACGTATCCAACTTTGTCAAAGTCCAGGGTCAACTCATGCTAAGTTAAGTATAAGGCCGCCCGAAGATATCGTTTATTAATATAAAATAATTTGTAGACCACACAGTATAGAAATGGATGCATGTAATGCTTTGATCCCAGAGGGGCTAGTACTAAACACGGCGTCCCAAGGAGCTTCCGCCATGTTTAGTACTAGCACCTCGAAGTAGGAGAATACCGGGTTAATGCCGATTTTAGGTCGATGTTTCAATACGCATAGCTAACTCGTGATCGGCTGAGATCAGTGTTTCTGTTATTGCAGGCTTACTGTGATAAAGATGCACGCTATTTCTACAGTAACACATCTGAATGCTTATATATTATATGTATCCTACAAAGAACCCTCACACCTTCTTATATATTCCATAAACATACCGATTTATATCGATAATATAACAAAACAAGCACAATCACAACAGTATAAGCCTACCCTTCGCTTGTCAGTGCATCGTGTTCTATATGCTGTAGCACAGGGTGCTACTTTGGCTTATCTATACGCGTCGCCTCCGAGGTGCTAGTACTAAACATGGCAGAAGCTATGGGATGCCGTGTTTAGTACTAGTCCCTCGGGGATCAAAGTATTATACACACCCATTTCTATTATTGCGTGGTCGACAAATTATATTAATATACGATATCTTGATCCCCGAGGGGTTAGTGCTAAACACGGCGTCCCATTGAGCGTCCGCCATGTTTAGTATTAGCACCTCGGAGGTGACGCGTAGATAACAAGCCAAAGTAGCACTCTGTTTCTTCAGTAACACTTCTGAATACTTATTGTATATATACAAAGAACCATCACACCTTCTTATACTGTATATACGAGTATACCATAAACATGCCGATTTATATCGATAGTATAACAACACAAGCACAATAGTATAAGCCTATCTTTCGTTTGCTTATGTACCGTGTTCTATATAGCAAAGTCCCTTGACGACAGGGTTTACGCTAATGACAGTACTTGAAAGTATTTACCCGTCACGAAACGCCGCATTAAGGAATTAAAATCGAGAAGGGGTTCAGGCGATCGAAGAACAAGCTGGTGGGGAAGAATGCTAAGATTAAGAACTACGAACTACATTCGTAGCAAAACACCATTCGAAATTATGTGAAGAAGATGCTCTAATAACATAGGAATAGAATAGAATAGAATAGAATATAAAATTTAGGCCAATGGCCAGGCTCTGGGACCTATGAGGCCATTCAGCGCTGAAACGGAAATTGACAGTAAAAAGCACTATGAAGCAATTGCTAAGAGACGGTGGAAAGTCGGATGGAAGAAAGAGAATATGGACGGAGGTACAGACAAAAGGAATGAAAGGGGTTGCAGCTTGGGGCAGAAGGGACTCAGCAAAGAGTAATGCCTACAGTGCACCGCATGAGGTGCACTGACGTCACTACCCTTACACAGGGCCAATAACATGGGGAAATCATTCAAACCAAACTCCTGAAATTACTGTACACTTAACAGAAAGTCAGTGATATGTATGACGTCATACATGAGTCGTATTGATAACGTTGGAATATGGATGAACTCGCTACCCTTCGGTTTGCTCACATTTTTTTGGATACGCTTACCACAGTAACCCTTGACTCTTAATGGAAAATAAATGAAGAAGCTTTTCCTTCCCCAGTGGGATTCGAACCCACGCTCGGTAGAAGCTGATAGGCTTCAGTGATCTTGGATATAACTGAATGGGTTAAATACATCTTGAGTAGCGTCAAATAAAAACAGCCATAGGACTATGAAGAATCCAAAGATTCTTCAGAGTCAATGTAAACATAAAACAAATACTGCCAAGAGAAAGACAACATCTAGCCTCGAATATCTAATAAATTATAAAAAAAAAAAAACAATCTGATAAGGGGCGAAATATGATCTAGAAGGAAGCGTGTAGATTTCTCTTCTAATATTAAAAGGAGTTCCCAGGGTCTCCATCGGGTAAAACTCTGTGTTGACTAACCATACAAAAACCAATATCAGTAACATAAGAGCAATATAAATCGAAAAATTCTTATTCACTTCAATTCCGAACAATATAGATACCAAACGCCAAACACGTATTTATTCTCAGCTTGAAAGTGAATAAAAAAATAACTTATTTCCTAGACTTATGCCTATTCTCTGTTTAAGGCGCTCTGAAGTTTTAGCAAATTTTTTAGATCTTAATTTTAAAAAAAAAGTTCAATAATAAATCTATAAATCCTCTTAATGGCTTTAGAGCGAACTTTCTCAATGTATTGTACTGGAAGACTTTCGGCGTACTGAACACTTGTTTCTTTGTAGG
The DNA here is from genome assembly GCF_040412425.1 of Macrobrachium rosenbergii. NCBI lineage: Eukaryota > Metazoa > Arthropoda > Malacostraca > Decapoda > Palaemonidae > Macrobrachium > Macrobrachium rosenbergii. The sequence continues at coordinate 22,456,052 of NC_089758.1, forward strand.
AGTCTACGCTGTAAACCTGACAAGTTAATAAAGAAAATGGGATATCAAGTTCTAAATAGGGTAAACTACGTTAGATTCGAGGGCCTGGTCGACCCCGTTATAGATTTTTTACGAAATATTTGATTATTCATGTGTGTGTATATGTGTGTATATATATATATATATATATATATATATATATATATATATATATATATATATATATATATATATATATATATATATGTGTGTGTGTGTGTGTGTGTGTGTATGTATACGTGAATAATGAAATATTTCGTAAAAATTTCTATAACAGTCGACCAAGGCCCTCAAATCTAACGTAGTTTACCGAGAGAGAGAGAGAGAGAGAGAGAGAGAGAGAGAGAGAGAGAGAGAGAGAGAGAGAGAGAGAGAGAGAGAGAGAGAGAAGCAGTTTTCTAAACTGACTGGAAGTTCGCACACAAGTGACGTAAACAGATGGCAAACAAAGGAAGATTATACGCTTTTAAAATCTGTAATAATTTTTCCCTTGCGCGCGACACTGGCTGAACGTACTTCATGGATAATAACACCTTAACATGAAGTTTATTTGCCCGGAAACCTTTTTTTAACATAAATGTTCTTCACCAGAAAACCTTTTGTCCTCTGTCATGCAGTTATGTAACAATTAAAGAGACTGAGTGGAAGTAAATGCTTATTATTACCCCCAGCTTCAATATAGCATGGTAGGACACTACTACTTGGAATAATAATAATAATAATAATAATAATAATAATAATAATAATAATAATAATAATAATAATAATAATAATAATAATAATAAAGTTATACAGCAGCTACACGCTGATGATGAGAAGATATTAAGACGAATGGAGACGACCATATAAATTGAATGCCGTAGGAACAGCCATTATTTTCAATGTTACTGCCCTTAAAGAAAGTCTCCTCCCTAATAATAATAATAATAATAATAATAATAATAATAATAATAATAATAATAGTGCAATAAAAATAAACTGGAATTAATAATAATAATAATAAGTATACCCTAGTTTAACCAGACCACTGAGCTGATTAACAGCTCTCCTAGGGCTGGTCCGAAGGATTAGATTTATTTTACGTGGCTAAGAACCAATTGGTTACCTAGCAACGGGACCTACAGCTTATTGTGGAATCCGAACCACATTATGACGAGAAATGAATTTCTATCACCAGAAATAAATTCCTCATTGGCCGGTCGGGGAGTCGAACGCTGGGCCAACAGCGTGCCAGCCGAGAGCTCTACCCACCCCTCCAACGAAGAACTATACTAATAATAATAATAAATTGGAACTGAAATATAAAATTTAGGCCAAAGGCCAAGCGTTAAGACCTATGAGGTCATTCAGCACTGAAAGAGAAATTCACAGTAAAAAGATTTTAAAGGTGTAACAGGAGGAAAACCTCGCAGTTGCACTAAGAAACAAGTGTTGGGAGAGGGTGGAAAGTAAGATGGAGGAAACAGAATATGAACGGAGGTACAGTTAAAGGAATGAAAGGAGTTGCAGCTAGGGGCCGAAGGTAAGCTGCAAAGAACCTGAAATAATGCCTACAGTGCACCACGTGCGGTGCACTGATGGGCAACGTAAATAAATTTCTACGTCACATCAAGACTTTCAAGTGAAAGACAGTAAAATTGTATCCACATATATTTTTGTGTGTAACAACGGTAGTTTACTAATTATACATTCCACGTTTAAATCTGTCGTCGTCCAGCCCAGGGGCCAACTTCTCTTGCCAACGGCCCTTATCAAAGTACGCAAAATGAGGGTCCCTAGATCTGAGATTCTGAACTGTGCAATTGGTACTTCAGAAGTTCAAACGAAGATGCAATGCATTACCACCCTAAGACAGTTCAAATTTTATTCTAATATTTTACTTTACATTTTTATTTATTTGTTAATTTGTTAATTTCTCTGTTTTTCCAATAACTGATCTCTTTCTGCATTTCCCCCCCTTTACCTTCTGTAACTTTTTTCGAATGAACACCATATTCTTTGAAAGCTTGAATTTCAAGTCAGTGGCCCCTACATGTGGTGGGCTTGTTCCATATGAATAGGGTTCATAATAATAATAATAATAATAATAATAATAATAATAATAATAATAATAATAATAATAATAATAATAATAATAATAATAATAATAATAATAATAATAATAATAATAATAATAATAATAATAATAATAATAATAATAACAATAATAATAATGTTTCTAGGACTGGGTGGGCCCGTTGTCTCGATTCCTATCTAATATTGTGACACAAACCTAGTGCTCTTGGTACCCTTTATCAATGAAATTCAGCCGTTAACTTCTTTTATTCTTCCCTGATTTGTACATCAACTCTTGATCTCTTAAGCATATCCAAAATAGGGATCCTGTACCTTAGGTTCAGTGCTCCCATGCAACAGTTATTATCCCATTTTTCTTCGTCTTCTCCCAATTAATTGTTTCCGCGTTTTGATTGTCAAAATTAACCTGAACGCTCCAATGACCATCAGCACTTTGATGCTCAAGTTGCGTCAAGCTTGTGTGTGTGTGTGTGTGTGTGTGTGTGTATATATATATATATATATATATATATATATATATATATATATATATGTATGTATGTATCTATATATATATAAATACTAAATATATACATAAATATATACATATATATATATATAATATATAGAGAGAGAGAGAGAGAGAGAGAGAGAGAGAGAGAGAGAGAGAGAGAGAGAGAGAGAGAGTGCTTCCTTCATGGAGGCTACGAAAATTGACTTATATATTCTGTTTGTCCTCGTTCTGTTGGACTCTCAATACCTAATCACGAGACAGGGGGAGAGGGGGAGGAGGGAGGAGGAGGAGGAGAAAGGAGAGGAGGAAGAAGAAGAAGAAGAAGAAGAAGCCTCGGCAACGTGAGTGCAATGGTCGCAAACATTATCTTTATTTCATGGTCAACGGACGGTTTTTAACGATTAGCGAGTGGTTAGTATAGCTTGCGGGTCAACCGGTTATATCGACTGTAACCGTCGTCGTGCGGGCTGGGGAGACCACGTCGTCGTGCGGGCTGGGGAGACCACGTCGTCGTGCGGGCTGGGGAGACCATTTCACCCTGCTGGCTCAGTCTGGTGACATCTTCCCCATATTCCTGACTTGAAGATGGAAGGAAAATAGAGCCAATTTCATGACTTGAAATTAATCAAAACTAGAAATAAAGCAACATTAATATGCAGTACCCCATAGGTGCACTGTATTGAATATAGGATTTAGGCCAAAGGCCAGGCGGTTGGGTCTATGAGGTCATTCAGCGCTGAAACGGAAATTGACAGTAAAAGGGTTTGAAAGGTGTAACAGGAGGAAAACCTCGCAGTTGCGCTATGGACAGTAAGATGGAAGAAAGAGAATATGAAGGAGGTACAGTAAAAGGAGCGAAAGGATTTGTAGCTAGGGGCCGAAGGCACGCTGCAAAGAACCCTAAGTAATGCCTACAGTGCACTGCATGAGGTGCACTGACGGCACTACCCCTCTAAGGGGGCGGTGCACTGTAGACATTCTTTGTAGCGTCACTTCGACAGTTTCCCTTTCAGCACTGAATGACCTCGCAGGTCCCAGCTCTTGGACTTCGGCCTAAATTTTATATTCCAACCAATATCCAGTGAATGTACTGTATTCCTCACGTTGCGGGAGTGAGGAACAGTGTCTCTGAGGATGCTGTTCAATCAGAACTTCACAATTGCAAACGAAGAAGCAATGCATTACTGCCCTATAACAGTTCACCTGGTGTATTGATAATATATTTATATCTTTGTCCATTTATTTATTAATTTGTCTTCCATTCTTTTCTAATAACTGATCTCTTCTCTCTATATTTTCAATTAGGCCTATTTTCTGTAACTTCTTCATAATGAACGCCACATTCTTTGGAAGCTTGAACTTCAAGTCAGTGGCCCCTGTGGGATTGTTCCATATATGAATAGGGGTTTATAATAATAATAATAATTCCGGGTTGAATACGAATCGTACAGCATCTCTAAAGATGTGCTTTATAATTAAAAGGGATGGGCATATTGAATGATTGATTTATGGCTACTGAACCTGGCGTCACAATATCTATGTGCATATTACCTTACTGACCTTGGCAAGAAATAATCTTTACTTTCTTTAGATAACATTCACCCTTTCTCTTGTACCCATTTTCCTTTTGAACTGAATATAGAATTTAGGCCAAAGGCCAAGCACTGGGACCTATGAGGTCATTCAGCGCTGAAATGGAAACTGAAAGTAAAAGGTTTGAAAGGTGTAACAGGAGGAAAACCTCGCAGCTGCACTCTGAATCAATTGTTAGGAGAGAGTGGAGAGTAAGATGGAAGAAAATGAATATGAAAGGAGGTACAACAAAAGGAACGAAAGGTGTTACAGCTAGGGGCCGAAGGCACGCTGCAAAGAACCTTAAGTTATGCCTACAGTGCACCACAAGAGGTGCACTGGCGGCACTAACCCCCTACGGTGATATTTATTCTTATCCGAAGTTGTAATCGTTCGTCTCCGGTAAGAAATTTTTCGTGTAAGGAATATAATCATTTCGAGGCCTGCTGAAAATCAGTTAAATCTGCTTTCTGTTTTCCCACGAATATGTTTAGCTAGCGATTAATATATATATATATATATATATATATATATATATATATATATATATATATATATATATATATATATATATATATATTATATATATACATATATATATATATATATATATATATATATAAATACGTATATATTACTTTTCCTCTTGAAATATAATGTTGAAGTTTTTTCTGTCGTTTCAATAACCTTAAGTTACTATGTGCAATAAATCTTTATGTAAATAAAATTACCAAGAGTAACGAAAGCATTTATTTGCTCTACAAACGAAACTAAGAAGAAGAAGAAGAAGAAGAAGAAGAAGAAGAAGAAGAAGAAGAAGAAGAAGAAGAAGAAGAAGAAGAAGAAGGAGGAGGAGGAGAGGAAGGAGGTAACAGGAGAACTTGTGTTTATTCTTATCAACAAACGAGAGGTTGTCATGCCCCAATCAGGAAGAGAGGAAGCCATTAGATGCCCGTGGCATTTCCTTTAGACTTACCGCCACGTGTTCTAGGGAAGTAAATCTATATGTTCTCCTTCCTTGGAAGGTTCTAGGTAAGTGGAGTGATTGGGCAGTAAATATAAATAATCGTATTATACATACATATATACATATATATATGTATGTATATATGTATACGTATATTTATATATATATGTATGTGTGTGTATGTATATATATATATATAATATATATATATATATATATATATAATATACACACATACATATATATATATATATATATATATATATATATATATATATATATATATATATATATATATATATTCATATATATAAGACGTTTACCCTCACAGTGGATGGCACAAAACGAAAACACAACCCAACTGTCACTACCATATTCATACTTCAACTACTGAATCGTGGCTGAACCAACCGTGTATACAACTGCTTCGTATACACCTACACAGGTGTACGAAATACTCCTAGATACACGTGTGTATAAATACTCCTAGATACACGCGCGTATAAATACACATACGTTAATCGGAAAACGCCCACGAGCAAGGGCAACGATCAAGAGAAAAGAAAAAAGAAAAAAGATAAAAACAGACCGGTAGTTTGCGTGAATCGGGTACGCCAACGGATGTAATGGTTCTCGCGGTAAAAAAAAAAAAAAAAATAATAACGGGAAAAAAGTACATGACGGATGTAATCACTCTCGCGTAGAACGCAAAAAAAAAAGTGTGTTCCAACTTCGCGTATATCTGCGTTCAGATTGGTGATTCGGACAAAAAAAAAATTAGAATAAAATTTCAAAAATTGTTATAAAATTCGTCTAACTGAAACAAAATGTAGTCTCAAGAACTCAACATGAAATTTTTTATGCTATTTTTGTTTATATTTACTGAGCTGGGCCGTGAACTAGCACGGGCTCTTGCTTATTGGGTGCCCTGCGTCTGTCACACAATAATAATAATAATAATAATAATAATAATGATAATGATAAATTCTTGAAACAATGATTTATTAAAATTACTTATCAGCTCGTACCAGTAATTATCTGTTTTTTTTTTTAAGTCGCAAATTATTAATTTACTGACCCTCTTATGCGCTTTCTCTAAACTCTGTAAACAAATGATTAAATAAACAAATAAATAAATTAATTAATCAATTGATTAATAAGCTTATCATCAAATACATTTTCCTGACGGGTCGGTAAACTCTTAATGAGTTAGGCAACTGAATACGAGATATCTACTTCCTTCGCCTGATGAACCCGGTATTTTTTCTTTGCTTATCTGACGTTATCTGACATCGCAACTGATAAGCTCGTAGATGTGGGTCGATTTGCTAGCAGCTCTCCCTCCTCTGCCCGAGATTAATCTAACCAAGACCCAATTGCAAACAAGTGAAAAATAGGCCGAAGTTTCTTCGGCGCAATCGAGTTTTCTGTACATCATATAATCAAGTCCACCGAAAATAGATCTATCTTTCGGTGGTCTCGGTATAATGCTTTATGACCCGCGGGCCATGAAACTTCGACCGCGGCTCGATGGTGGCCTGGCCTATATCGTCGCCAGACGCACGATCCATGGCTAACCTTAACCTTAAATAAAATAAAAACTACAGAGGCTAGAGGGCTGCAATTTGTTATGTTTGATGATTGGAGGGTGGATGATCAATATACCAATTTGCAGCCCCCTAGCCTCAGTAGTTTTTAAGATCTGAGGGCGGACAGAAAAAGTGCGGACGGACAGACACAGCCGGCACAATAGTTTTCTTTTCAGAAAACTAAAAATGTGTAATTAGTGATTCTTGCAAGTTTGTATATTCCTGTTTGCGTGATTTGTGATTTTGTCAGTTTTCTGTCAAAGAAAACTATTGAGATGGCTATTTGTCTGTCCGTCTGCACTTTTTCTGACTGCCCTCAGATCTTAAAAACTATTGAGGCTAAAGAGCTGCAAATTGGTATGTTGATCATCCGCCCTCCAATCATCAAACGTACCAAATTGCAGCCCCCTAGCCTCAGCAGTATTTGTTTTAAGGTTAAGGTTAGCCATGGATCTTGTGTCTGGCAGCGCTTTCCGGAGGCGTCGCTGACACACCTTCATTGACCGCATCTGGGGAGCAACTGGGCGCTGCCTGATCGTAGCTGAGAGTGTCATACAGCATTATACGCTGTACAGAAAACTCGATTGCGCCGAAAAAACTTCGGGGCATCGGCGTATTTTTTACTTCTTTCTTTTATCAATGGGATGCAGTACCATATGCCCTTATAAACTGTATATATACAATATATATATATATATATATATATATATACATATATATGTATACATACATACACATATATATATATATATATATATATATATTATATATATATATATATATATAATATATATATATATATATATATATATATATATATATATATATATATATAGCTTTCTAAACCCTTCCCACAACCTTCGAGGTGTATAAAGCAGCAAACCCACTCTATATGAAAGTGGTTTTGGGTTGGAATCCCTGCCGTGGACAGAGCGATTTGGGCCAGTTCCTTGAAAAAATATTTACAGCGCAGTCTATTGACCTTAGTATTGAATAATGTACCTGATAGTCAGACGACTCAAGTGGGTTGAAGATATGGGAGGCGAAAAAAAAAGTAGAGCAGAATCAAGCACTCAGCTCTTCGTTAAAATGTACAGTCATAATTACCATAAATACGAAACAGGAAGGCCTCGAAGAGGTAAGCTTCACCTCACAGGACGAACCCTTCATCCGGCTAGGATGAGAAAAATCTAGGCCTACGTTCGAATCCCTTTGCCTACCCAATAACTTAAATATAAACCCATAAGATTAGAAGAATAATTCGTGCAATAAGATCGTGAGTATATATTGTTAATATTATCGTTACCATTAGGCCTACTTCCTCTGCCAGCAAAATTGGGATGAGTAATCTTTTCACTCATGTCTTCGTTGTACACTTCTGCCCGTTGGTGTTTTAGCGAAGTTTCTCGAAAAAGGATGGATAGATTCACGAATAATGGTAAAAACCCTGATGAAAGGTCTCACTCATTATGGAAAAGGTGTTATCAATATTATTATTACAAGCAGCCACAGTATAAAATTTAATTTTGGTACGGCCACGTGACCCGTTTCGACTTCAGATCTTTCAACTTCAGATCTTACAAATGAGACATTTTTCTTCTGATAAAAGTGAATTGTGCCATTACTCACGGCGAATTTGCATTCAAGAAGTTCACATTTAATATAAAATGCTCACCAAAGTTTGGCGTTTGCAGCATTATACACAAAGTTGAAGAGAGAGAGAGAGAGAGAGAGAGAGAGAGAGAGAGAGAGAGAGAGAGAGAGAGAGAGATAATTTAAAATCTCCAAAATAAAAACAAAGAAATAACATCCGGTTGTAACGAAGAAGAATCATAAGAAAACGTTGGTTCACTAGGATCACGACAGGAAGGCCGGTTCCTGGTAGTAAGTCTATTACTAAGTTTAACACTACGTGACTGGTACTTAAGTGCATGGTAGTACTAGAAATACCATGCACTGAAAGGCAAGTGTTCTCTGCATCGACGCTTTTCGTGTCTATATTTAAGCTTTTTGTGGTTTTTTTTATTTATTTTTGTTCCAGTATCTTGTACACTGCTTTAGTTTTGTATATGTGTGTGTGTGTGTGTGTGTGTATCACTTGCATATTCATCATCCTTTCAGCTAAGTTAATGTACAAAGTATCCTAAAAAATTTGTAGTATAATATATATAAAAAAAGATACCAGTCTTACCTTGCCTGATGCTCTGAAATTCAAAAGTTACGGTGAAATATATCTTTTTGGAATTCCCACTTTTTTTTTTGCTTTTTCCTTTTTCTTGGCGTTTCCTTCTTGATTTTATTCACGGTCTTGATTTTCCAGTTATCTGTGTTCAATTATTCATTCGCATTATCTCCATTTTTATTTTTCTCAGTTTCACATTATGGACCTGTTCCATACAAAGGTTTGTTCATTTTGAATGGTAATAGTGATGAAAAATATAGTGATAATATTATCTGACGTTTCCCCTCTAGGAAGACAAGACCACCATTCATCGCCCTGCATAAACCTCACGGTCGTGGTCAACTCGGACCAAGCTTTTTAATTACACGTTCAGGTGTCATTATCGTCACGCAACTTCCCCGGAGGAAGAAGAATGGAATCGCAATTGATCTCTTCTCTTGGTCCCAAAGCAAAACACAAGGAATATATCTAATGGCCTTTTTTGGGGGTGTTTAACTTGTCGACAGTGTTCTCCTGGTTTTAAAACACGCGTCACATGTTTATTGCCTATGCAACATGCAATCTATAAATCACTTTTCGAGTGCCGACTGCAATAGTAAGCAGCAGTCGTTAAATAACAAACAAAAATCACTTCATTCTGGTTTCCCGCCAGCGACATTTAAATCGTTTCACTCTTTATATAAAGCAAATAAAAAACAGACGACCTTCACAGCACATCTTGGCTCACTATGAACCACGACACAGCGGAGCATATGAAGACACTGAAACACAAGACAACAGCAGCAACTGGCACAGACAGGGAGAGAACTTCCTTCCTAGCTGCTGCGTCTCTCTCCCTTAACTAATGTCAGTCACGCTTTACAGTCTGAAAATTGCCACGCACACGCTACGTATATGAACTCGCTCTCTCTCCCACTCTGCTACTTCTTCAGGCTCTCCTTCCAGTCTTCCGCTCGACATCGACCTATAAGGTCCAACGCTGCTGGGTCAAAGGTTGGCGACCTTCGCTCCTACACCAACGACGGTCAACCGTCACACTAACCGTCCCAATTTCCCAAACCCAACTGCCCGGCCCGCCTGTGTCAACTGAAACCCAGGACACTCCTCAGGGCAGAAGATAAACACGCTGAGATATCATTGCTCAGTACAGTGCGTTCGATAATATATATATTTTTTTCATTACCCTTTTCACAACATTTCGTTCACCTGTCTTTAATTTTGAATGGTGTGTATGGCAACCTTTGGCATTTTTTAAAAGCAGCGATACGGCAGCTGTCTCTCGCTTTCACCTACATGACAGTTGCATGTGAAACTAGCTGCAATTGGTCATGGAATTTACAAATAACGAAGGAATGACGAGGAAACATGACAAGAAAATGACAAGAGCTCGATACAGACCGGGTGAGCTCACGGAACTGACTGATAAGATAAGGATTATGGTTCGTTATTGCCATCAGCTTGGCTTGCGATCCCCTTTTGTCGTCTATAACTAACACAATTCCCTCCCCATCCATGAGACTTGCTCGCTAAAAATTCGTTCTTGTAAACATGACAATGTTTATCGTAAAAATTACCAGAAAGAGTTTTATATATTAATATAATGATCATGGAAAATTTAAGACGTCTGCCCGAACAGATCACAGCTTTCTCTCTTGCTGGCTTTATGGCCGAAGAAACATGACTCTTTGTTTTAGAATACTGCAAACATTCGTTATTCTAAAGGTTTCTTGGATTTCTAATAAAATCATTCAAATCCATAGAAGTCCATTCTATGAGAATTTGCAAATAGAAAGAAATGAGTCTAATATTATGTTGAGACTATGTAAACTTTGCTAAATTAACGCTTAGCGTTTCAGATGAGACTAGCACTGTCCTTTCACTCCTAGACCATTCAGCATGCATATATATATATATATATATATATATATATATATATATATATATATATATATATATATATATATACCTAAAAATTATCTAGTGGTCTTTATTTCTTGGCTGAAGATAAACCAACCTCTAATGCTTAGGCTGATTAAGAGAGAGAGAGAGAGAGAGAACTAAAAATGAATTGAAATAATTGCCTGAAACGGCAAAGATTAAAGGAAGTGAGACAAGAATCCCAGATCTTCGGAACTTTCTTCCTACTTTCATGTCCCACCGATTCCCATAATCTTCCAGTAATATTCGCATCCCATGGAAGTCGCGAACTTGGGAGGGAGTCCGTCTCTTTGGAATGAGGAGCTTACTGCCTTCCTATGTGTGGTCTCTCATTTGACCTGTCTTCTTCATCTTCTTCTTCTCCTTCTTCTTCTTCGTTAAAGGTGACCTTCCTTACTCATTATTATTATTATTATTATTATTATTATTATCATTATTATTATTATTATTATTATTATTATTATTATTATTATTATTATCATGTGCCATCCACGTACAATAGACCTAAAAAGGCTTATGACTTTCAACGCAAACTCCCACATACTTATACGGAAAGAGAAAAAACATTATAAGGTGGTAACAAATACTAAGAGATTGAAGATACTTTAACACATACATACATACATACTTACATACATACATACATACACAGAAAAACAAGTAAAAAAAATATAGGACTACACATTACGCTTCGGAGTAGCATGACAGCATCAGCCTACCCGTGGTATTTATAAAAGAAAAATGTCATTGTCAACATCAGCCTCATCCTCTCGCTTAATTTCCGTAATAGTCACATTGAGATAATGATGAATTATGTAAAAAAAAAAAGACGCATTAATAACGCTTACCAGTCAATAGTAATGACAAACAATACGCTTCGCTGTAGGATGAACAGAAAAAAGCAGAAAACATAAACCCACTAACTATTGATTTTATAAGACACGTTACCCTTCCGTTTGTATTTGCATTTTATGATTAGTATTTTTCAGTGTTAATCTTGCTTTATTTCTGGAATGTGTTATTCTGACGGGAAATGACCATTGGCTATTAAATTTTCATTGCTGTTGGCACTTACTCCACAGTACCTCTGTCTTTCCTCAAAAAATATCTCAAGTTATGGCTCCTTTTCACTAGACTGTTTTCTCCCTGTTTCTCCGTTCACGCCATTCTAACCTTTCCTCTCGACTCATACTTGGCTGAGGGTTCTTCTCAAAGGCATTCACTTGTTTTTGCGCAAAATCAGTTTGTGTGACTCCACCACTTATAATATCATTAGTCACTCCCTCTTCCTGGTCTTATTAATTTGTAAAACAGTATCCACGGTAATTCACGGCAAACTTGCTACAAAAACCAGTTATTCAGCGTTCCATTCGCAGGTTCTTATGGTATGGCTTATCGTGTATACAAGGTATTTCATTCATTAATTACCCATTTTACTAAATATATATATGGGCTAGAGCATTCCAAGGTAAAAGAGCCCAATACTGATTATTCATACTCTACATTCTATACTATGCAATATTATTCATTCGTGGGAAGAACCTTGCATATTACTATATGGACAGCGAGTTCATTCAGGAATCATTTCCAATATAAACAAGTAAAAAATGCGCCGAAGTTTCTTCGGCGCCATTGAGTTTTCTGTACAGACGCTACAGCGTATAATCAAGGCCACCGAAAATAGACCTATCTTTAGGTGGTCTCGGTATAATGCTTATGAGCCGCGGTCCATGAAACTTTAACCACGGCCTATGTTGTTGCCAGATGCACGATTATGGCTAATTTTAACCTTAAATACAATAAAATCTACTGAGGCTAGAGGGCTGCAATTTGGTATGTTTGATGATTGGAGGGTGGATGATCAACATACCAATTTGCAGCCCTCTAGCCTCAGTAGTTTTTAAGATCTGAGGGCGGACAGGAAAAAGTGCGGACGGACAGGCCATCTCAATATTTTTCTCTTACAGAAAACTAAAAAACTATGTCTACCGTTTGGAGAATCACTTCTATTATATGACTTCACCATTTACTTACTTAAATTACTTGAGATATGTTCAAACATTTCCATTTGCATGATTATTATTACTTCTTTTTTTTCAGTCTATGACTTCACTGATTACTTACTCAGACTAGGCTCATCAATTTCTACACGTATGATAAGGGAGTGGATGATAATTATTACTTCGGCCTACAAAACCTCGAGTGGATAATGCGTTAAAGCACCCATAAGAGGTCACGGCAGGGCCTAAGCATCACCCTTTCAGTCCCCGGTACCTGCATAAATACTAGGTCCCTCCCGCACTATTCCTCTGCCCTGGGAGCCTTAAACCATCACCTCCGTCGCAGGCCTCGCACAGATCAAAAGTGTCCAACTACAGTCTTAAATTAAATATTAGGAATATATCAAACGCAATTAGTTTGTATGAATTTATTGCAAGAATAACTGATCATCAGTTATTAAATAATAATAATAATAATAATAATAATAATAATAATAATAATAATAATAATAATAATAATAATTGTTAGGGGAGCATAGGCCCCTTGAGCATCCTTCATCCTTTGATTTTGTTTATTCTCTAAAAAGAAAAGTTGAAATACATAAGCTGCTGTCACGGGCACCCCAGACTGCCGCGCCCCGGGAAAGTAGTACCTCTCCCACCCCCGCCCCCATCCCCCGCCATGCTTGGGCCCTGAAGAGCTGACAGAGCATTGTCAAAATCGGTGCAGTCTGCTCACATGTTAATAATTATCTTTCCCTCAAATTCCTATGAAAAGGCAATATTAAAAAAGACCAAAAGACATGGAACGATGAATGAGAGAAAGATGCAAAACGATTCAAGAAGAAAGGAAGAAAGTTACGAAACAATACGAGAAGGCAAACTGGCAAAGAGAGCTTCGGATGCATATGCCAACACGCAAGGGGCCATCGTATCATATTTCTTCGCCTTGAGTGAATAATCAGCACCCTCTAGACGCTACACGTTTCAGAACGTTTCGTCCTTCGTCACTTTGTTTGAAGCTTTTTTATTGATCTCAATTGACGTTGTTCAGTCACTGGGATGGGTTGGACGTCACTGATCGTCACGAGATAAGTTTTTTTTTTTTTTTTGTCCGTGCGTCTGTCTGTGGCTGAACAGTTTCTGTAAACTGGTGTTGAAACGACGCGCCAGTATATAAGTGCAATATTGTTCATGTGTCAACTTTGGACCTTGGTGCCAACAGCGCAAAGCAGTCCATTATCATTACTATCATTATGATTATTTAATTATTATTAATTAAGGTTTTTGGAAGCACTGTGTATTTGTAACAGAATTCTTTGGCTTTCGAAGTGTATATATATACAGTATATATATACACACATATATATATACATATGTATATATATACTATATATATATATATATATATATATATATATATATATATATATATATGAATATAAGAATATAAAACACTATTTGAATATTGCAACCATATATTTCAAGGCACTTAAAAAGGACTATTTGAAATATATGAGTTGCAAACAGTGTTTTATAGGTCTTCTTATATTCATATTACACTGTGGTATTACAGTAAAAGACATTCATATATATATATATATATATAATATATATAAACAGTAGATATATGGGTCTTATATATATATATATATTATACTATATACAGTATTATATATAAAATATATATATATATATATATATATATATATATATATACAGTATATATATATATATATATATATATATATATATATATATATATATATATATATATATATATATATATATATATGAGACAAAAGAAAACAAAATAAGGGCTAGGAATCTTAGTACGATAACAGAGAAAAGTCACATAGGAGTAGATACAAAATGCGCTTATGTAATTATTATAATGAAGAAAAACAGAATTACAACACTATCATTTTCCAGCTTGTACGAAACGAAAAGTAAATTCATGATTGTCGAGTAGCCTTATCCTGATGGCAAAGAGGTTGTCGTATCAAACACTCATATTCTTAAAACTTAGCAAAATTAAAATAAAATACCAAGTTAAAAACAACGAAAGAAGTATGGGAGGATTTTAATCAAGAGCAAAACAACCACTAACACAACGCAAGCACGGGCTGAGACGGCGAGCCGTTGCAACGGTCTCCTTTTTAATCCTAAAACTTAGCAAAGTTAAAATAAAAGACCAGATTAAAAACAACGACGGAATCATGACAAGCTGCAACATAGAAACCAAGAGTAAAATCAACGTCACACTCAACACAAGCAAAAGAAAAGGATCTTGCCTAGACAGTGAACCCCAAGGTTTTAACCTGGCATGTATCCACCTTTGCGGCGTGTTTAGTACAAGCCCGTTGGGGATTACCGTCAAAACATAAACAAAAGACAGTAAATATCATAAAGATAATGACCCCCAAGAAATATCAGTCCTAGATAACGACCCCCGAACTTTGCGGGGGGTCTCTATCTAGAAAGATCGAAAATAAATAAGGCCGATAAGGTGGGCCGTTGCAACTGTAATCACTGACAATTACTACTACTAATACTGTACTTCTAGAATAGACTCCGTGCGCCATTGTTAAACATCGCGACGCCGACGAAATTACACAAGCGATCAAAATGAAACTCAGCTCCGGGACTACGCAGAGATTACAGTCGGTTATTCAGTTAGGAAAAACAGTCTTCCAGTATGGCTTTGTTCCAGCGATCCTCTACTTAGGTATGTTGAGATTTAACTAGGGCTTGCTTTAACCTACAACCGGTAGCCTTAGGCTAGGTTAGGCTGCGCAGACTAGGCCTATTTAGGCCTAGGATTATTATTATTAGCTACGCAAACGGTAGATTATTCAACTAACGTTTTGGATATATATTAGTCTAGGTTATCGATAGGACTAAGCTGTATGAAAAGGTGATGAAACGTGTCTGGGTTACCGGGTGGGCTACGTCTATAGGCCTAGGCGTCATACTAACGTCTGTAGGCCTAGGGGTCATACTAACGTCTATAGGCCTAGGGGTCATACTAACGTCTATAGGCCTAGGGGTCTACCCTAATGTGTATAGGCCTAGGGGTCATACTAATGTCTATAGGCTTAGGCATCATACTAACATTTATAGGCCTGGGGGTCATACTAATGTCTATAGGCCTAGGCATTATAGTGACGTCCATAGGCCTAGGGGTCATACTAATGTCTATAGGCCTAGGCATTATAGTGACGTCCATAGGCCTAGGGGTCATACTAATGTCTATAGGCCTAGGCATTATAGTGACGTCCATAGGCCTAGGGGTCATACTAATGTCTATAGGCCCAGGCGTTATAGTGACGTATATAGGCCCAGGCGTCATTCTAGATTACATGTACTGAGTTTATGCAGATCTCTCACTACCCTCACTAGGCCTAGTTTACTTAGCCTAGCCTAGTGATAACCATGTCTGGAAATGGCCTAGGCCTACTCCCATTCTGTCTCCAGAGGTAGTGGTGAAAGCTAGGCCTAACCTACATTGTACGGTAATTCTAAGCCGTAGTTTTGCGGTGAGCTAGACTATGGCAATTGACGTTTTCCCATGTTTTACAAGAATTTAAAGTAATATTTCGGTGGCCGGTTGCAACTAAACTGTAATTGACCTTTGAAGACTACATGACAGGGTAGATCTAAGCTGGCATTCCGTGTCGAGCCCCCCACCCCCCTCCATAGCTAATACGGCAAAATTGTAACCAGTAAACACCTCTAGGGTATGTTAGGTTGGTAATTTTAGGGGTGTTTACTGGCTACAATTTTGCCATGTTAGCTATGGAGGGGGGTCGGGGGCTTGCCGCGGAATACCGGCTTAGATCTACCCCGTCCTGCAGTCTTCAAAGGTCAATTACAGTTAAGTTACAGCTGGCTGACAAAGTATTACTTTAAAAAATTCTTGTAAAGCAATTAAAATAATATAGGAAAATGTCAATTGCCATAGTGTAGCTCACCGCAAAACTACGGCATAGAATTACCCACCATTTTTCCATGTGTTTCTTTAGGCTATTTAATATCTTTTGTTTATATTTATGATATTAACTGTCCTTTATGCGTTTACATTCATCCCCCAAGAGACTGGTACTTAATGTGGCACCTATTTTGCATGTAAACAGGTAGTTAGGCCTGTCAGGCCTAGAGGGGGGCCGCCCAGTAGTAGTCCTCAGTTTTATCCTATGCTGTTTGGTAGCTTAGTATAGTAACGTCTTAGGCCATAGCCTAACCGAATTGGTAGCCTAGGCAAGCCTAGGCCAACCTGTTTTCTTGAAAGTGTCCCCATCAGACTGCTCTCATCAATTTGTGCATTGGATTTTCTTTTAGATAATTCCCAAAGTCATTGAAATGTTATAGTCCAACCTAGAACCCACCAGGGCTAAATTACTAAGATGTGAATAGGCCTGTGAAAAATGCATGTTTATTATATTAGTTTAACATTCTTTCGTGTGAGTAAGAAATTTTATAATATAAATCTATCTATATAGCATAGACTAAGATCCAGTAATTATATATATATATATATATATATATATATATTAAGATTAAGATAATGTATGCATAAATTGTAAAATAGTTTTACAGTTACAAAAGCTAGGCGCATTTCCTTTGCAGTTTTTAATTAAAGACAGCTCTTTTTTTTTTCTGTTTTGGAATGCCAGAAAAGATTCACAAAGATATTGTAATATTTCGCAGGCTTTTCCACAATTTCGGATCCTCATTTTTTACATCGTAAACTGTAAAGAAAAATTGTATGTACTGTATATACAAATAATTACACAAAGCCCCTCCCTCCCTAAGCCAAAGTAGGGACACAGCATCATAGGTAAGGTTAAGTGTGGATATATCAGAACACATTATCTTAAGGGAGATCAGGTTAAGAGTTATAAGTTGACCTACACCATGTGGACTGGCTTAGATTGTGTATTCTGACTGGTAATCATGCATGTTGTTTGTAATTATGATCATAAACTTTTGAATAATGATATACACATTTTTGAGTGCATCCAACATTGATTACCATGCATAATGATTGTGTCCTCATCAGGTTAAGAGCCAGTATAGTAAATTTCAAGTCAGTTGCATCAGAACAACCAAATTGACCAGGATCCAAAAAAGTACTTGAAAATTTAGCCCTCTCCTTTCGTTTGTGTGACGTGCAGCCTATTCAAAATTACAATGTTTTCTACCCATGCATCGAGAATTTTGAAATTTCAAAACATTGTCATATTAAATAAGCCATAGTTTTGTCTTGGAGTTCCCCGTCACTCCACGATCTCGCTACTTCACTACGGTGTGCAGAAAGTGAAATTTCAAAATAAAAAAAGAAAAATGTTTATCTGAAACATTAGGTCTCCTAGTCCTTTGAATAATTCTGATGTTTTATTTCAGGTTTTAAACAAGGTGCTGATAAAGGATCACCTCCCCTTACCTTGGGAAAGTAAGTTAAATTGTTTCTTTACTTGTACTGATGTTAACCATCTTTTCCTTCAAAGCTGTGATGCATAAGCCCTTTGTGAAATTCAGCACCTCATATGTGACTGAATCTATGGGAGATTCATTGTCTAGGTACACTGCAGGACGTCATGTGAATGAACCACTCTGCATTGATTATAGATACGTAAAATACACAACCCTAGCATTATAATGCACATTAATTTATAATGGCTTGTTTGTGTGACTATATTACCTGTCTAGTGTTGAGTGGTTTGTTTGTTGAAGATCCTGCAGTGTCTTATTTATCCAGTACATAGCCTGTGTGGTTAAGCAGCCACCTTTAGGAGATATTTGATTTAATAGTTGGGTTAAACTACGATGCAATGATAGTAAGGATATTTAATAGTGCCTGCCAAGAACGTACTGCCTAAAATGCATGTGATATAAATGTTAGAATGTTTTCACAGTGTTGGAAATGGGACCGGAATAAGTCTCTTCATTGGTAGAAGAGCAAAAGAAGCAAATTAGTTCACATCATCCACGTACAAAATAAGTGATATCAGTAGTTTTCATTTTGCAATCACAGGACAATTTTATTTTTCTTGTTCACACAAAGGTTATGATCAGTCTATAACCAGCCAGTAAGCATACCAGAGATAAAGTTCTTTGATAGTACACATTTGGCAGTAACTAATATAAAAGGGGCAATAAGGTTTTCAGCTCACCCAGTACATGCATGTCAGTCCAACATGGAGCTGTAAGGAGCCAGATCTTGAACAAAATTTCCTGTTTGGTTTTTGTCTATGTTATTAGGTCCCTTTGGATTTGCAAGTGTCACACAGTAATAACTATTCACAAGTGTGTTCACAATTGTATTTTTTATTCTGATAACTTTATTTTCATGTATGAAAGGGATTTCTTGCTTAAAAGTAATATTGTTACACAAAGATGTCAAGTGCTGGCATCCCAAGGGAATGTGTTAATGTTATACTGTACTTTACTGCACTGTATATCCCAGTGTTATGGGATTCACTTTTGCCCTTCAATGGGCCACTCGCCAATTTGTCAGTTTTATAGTTATGTACTTAACATTTTTTTTTTTTTACTGTACTGTATAGTATTTTCGTATTTGTAAGCTATGATAACTTTAGATGGATATTTGATTATTATCATTATTACTAATTATCATCCAATTTTTTTTTTTCAGCATCATCTGGTAACTTGAAAATGCAGATGGGTCATGGGCTGCGTTGCGTTTTAGCCAAGACGTGATAGTTTTGCTGCTTCTGTGCTGCATCTTTGTTACAGTACTGTAATTTGATAAAAGTTTTATAATTTTTTTTGTTAATTCCATTTGTTGGTGCACATGATACTTAGTTCAGCAGTGATTTTTAATAAATTGATGTAAATATTATTTGTAATTTTTCACCATCCAGTAGTTTAAGGCATACAGCCTTCAAGGATAAGGTAATGATGATAGTATATTGTTGTGAACCACAAAAATAGATTATTTTTTCATTCAAACTTAGCAGGTTAATGACTTATTCAAAGAGATATTGCTATTTAAACTTACCAGGTTATTGACTTATTCAAAGAGATATTGCTGTTTGTCTGAAACCACATATTCACTGATGGGGATACAATTCAACATTAAATGTTACTGGAAGGAATCATTGTTAAATCCACTTGATTTGTGTGAAACAACCTGGTAATATACAATGTGCATGCCAATTTCATGTTCATTTCTCATGTACTCATATTCCTTGTTAGGTCAAGTGAATAAAATATGTACATTTTTTATTCATATAATAAGTAGTCTTCAGATTCATGATCCATTATTTGACTATTATTACATTACAAGAAAATGTGAACATTATTGATTCGTATAATAGGTAGCCTTCATTTTCATAATCTGTTATTTAGACTATTATTACAGTACAATATTCCAGTTTTATTGATAACTTGTGAATATCCTTTGTAGAAGATTTTTTTTGTAAATGTTAATCTTTTGATGATGATAAAATCCATTTGCTCTCATTCAATAAATGTTAATCCTTCAGTGATGATAAAATGCATTTGCTTTCATACAATGACTAATGCAAGAACCATATTCACTGGCAATAATACCTTCCTGGATATGGTATGAAAAAGGCTTGATAGGTGGACATAATATGATATTGTAATGTCATACAAATAAGGGTATAGGTCTAACAAATGAAGTGGGTTAGCTCCTTCTATAAAAGAAAGTGGTGCATTGCCATTCATTTATTATTATTATTATATTATTCAGTAGATGAAACCAGTTCATATGGAACCAAGCTCACAGGGGCCAATGATTTGAAATTCAAGCTTCCAAAGAATATGGTTTTCATTAGGAAGAATTAAAATGAAGTAAAGTGAAATACAGAAAGAAGAGATCCCACTTAAAAAAAAAGAAAAAAAAATGAATTAATAAATAGTTAAATAGATAAAAAAAAGTATTAAGATGCAAGAAGAGTAGTATTAGGGTAGTGATGCTTTTCATTTTCACTTGAACTTTTGAAGTTCCAACTGCATGACGTCCTCTGGGAGGCTGTTCCATAGTGCAATGGTGTAAGGAATAAAGGACCTCTGGAACTGAGAAGTTCGACACTAAGGCACATTTACTGCATATTGTTGCTGCTGTTCAGTGACTCTGGTTGCTCTCGGCAGATAAAGGGGATCAGGGATCAGTTGTGAATGGGAAAGATCTCCGTTGAAATACAACTTATGAAAAAGTGACAAACAAGAGACCATCCGTCGATGGTCCAAGTCATAACTGCTGCTATTAGGAAACAGAAACCTCCTGTCTGAAGGAGGTAAATTTCTGGCAGAAGCAGACATCCACACCAGAGAACAATATTCCAATGAAGGAAGTACAAATGACCTACAACAGTTTGTACTGATTTTATCACTTATAAATGTATGAGGCCTTACAAACAAGACCTAAGTTCCATGCGCCATTTGCTGAAACTTTCATTAGATGTTTCTCAAAAGATATATGTGAGTCAAAATTTACACCTAGAATAGTTAAAGCTTCAGACATTCAGCAAAGTTCCATCCACCTGAAGGGGAGGAAGGGGTGGGAAGTCTCTACTAGATCTGCTCATCAATAGTGTTTTTGTTTTACTGGAGTTCAGCCTCATACCCAACCATTTCATGATTCAGTCAGTGTGGCATTACAAATTTTTATGTCTAAATACTGCTGGTGGGAAACGTGTTTTGGTTTCCTGTCTTTTTTGTTCTATTTCTAAGGAGAATACTGAGAACCATAGTATTTCAGGAATACTGTACTGACACCACCCTACTGACAAATGAGATATGTTCTGGACAGCCATTTGTATACTGAATTGTTTGGAACTTGGTTACTGTACTCTTGATGCCTATTTAAGTACAGTATGATATAAAATTAATACACTACCGTATGTTTTTTCATCCTAAAACACAATACACTGTACTGTATGTACAGAATAGGCTCACAGAACCAAATTTAAACTTGAGGGGGGCCAAAGGGGAGTGCTCTGAACACAATTTTAATTTGTGATCCCATTTGTTTGTAAATAGGGTAGTGTCTGTATACTGCAAGTCACTGATGACGGGTAGACTGTAGAAGCAATCGCCCTTTTTACTGTAAATAAGCCATGTGCCTGTAAGTCCTTATACTGGGCAGATTTTCTCAAGTTTGTGTGGTTGACCTCCATGTGTCCATATGATGTAAAAACACTTATTTACATATGGTATTGTCTCTGTTTTGCCTTTTATTTTCTGTTATTGATGTGACAGGTAATGTGTTTTTCCTCTTCACGTGTTAATCTGAAATTTCATGTACCATTTACCAAAGTTATAGTATTGAATTGTGTTTAGCCTTGATGTCATATTATCATATACTGTTGCAGGGTAACTGTCTTCATTTTTTGCTGAAACTGGTTGGGAGAACAAGCCATGTAGTAAATAGAAGGATGTCCATAGAAGAATGTCCATACCTCATGAAGTATTCCTCTCAGTAACACAATTTTCTCCTCTGAACAAAAGTATGGTATGTGTTCAGGTATGCTTGTTCTTTGCCTGTGTAGTATTCAAGGCGGCAATTATAGTGAATCTATCAACAATTCACTGGTTATAAGCAGAAAAATCCTTTCATATATGAAGTTATAAAACTCAAGTCAACTTACGTGGTCCTTGTAATGACTTGATTATGGCATATTACAAGTAAATAGCATATACTTCATTTTGAATATGATACTGAAGTAAAATGGACTACTCTGAATTTGGAGAGAGACACTTATTTCATCTTGCAGATATGCTGGCATCTGCGTGGTCCAGTGATACATTAGTTTTCCAATGTTTTAGGTAGCTTCTCAATAGTGAATTTTGTGTAAAAATCTTTTTGCGAATTTTGCAAATATATTTACAAATGCATACCATCTGTATACTTGCTTACAAAACAAAGCTTTTAGTCTACCTACATGTGAATTTAGAACATAGGCTTGGAGATGTGGGTAAACTTTAACAGGCACAATTTTTGTTCATGACAGTTGCCTCTTGTCAAGAACAAACTATTTGAAATTATCTATCATGGGGTAAGTAAAGTAAATGCAGTACAACACTAATACATTTAATACGATATAAAAGTTACAAAGTTAAATTACCATACTATAACCTCTAAATATGTACAGATTTAACAGGTATTTTTTTATATGGACATTTACAATCAAACCCACACATTTTTTAAAAATACATCTACAACAAACTCATACATACTGTATTTAGTATAAATGTGTGTTCACGCAATTACAAACCATGAAACCATTGCCTTAAAGAATCTGATTG
Source organism: Macrobrachium rosenbergii (assembly GCF_040412425.1). Lineage (NCBI taxonomy): Eukaryota > Metazoa > Arthropoda > Malacostraca > Decapoda > Palaemonidae > Macrobrachium > Macrobrachium rosenbergii. The sequence goes on from NC_089758.1 coordinate 22,479,186, forward strand.
TGGTCATGTCAAGAACCTATCTTCCCAGTGGTAGCAAACTATTGTTCAGGTTGCCAGGATTTTCATAGTTACACTGGTTTCTCCAGTATCCTTGTCCTTGATACAATAATTCCCTTACATGAAGAATGCACATACCATGGAATTACCTTTCTATTCTGTGGAACCCAGGAAATAGTCCAAGTCACTTAGCTGGTTCAAGAACTGTACTCTCTTCAGTCAGTCTCTCAACCTGAACTTATCTCTGGTGCTGACATTTTTGCCTCATCCCATCATGTCTCTTACGACCCTCCTTGGGCCCATGTAGATAAAGGTGTTTAGTCTTTTTGACGAGTGAGCTCTTTATTTTTGGAAATCCATTTACCAAGTCTACTACCCTAAATTCTTTTCTCATCCACTTACTGACCAGCTTAAGTACTACATTTTCTAAGAGTGTGAATGCCACACATTAAGTTCCTTGAAGTTTTGTTTCCATCTTAAAAAGGGACAGAAATAGTTGTGGTTTAACACAATTGCCTTGGTCAGCTGGAGACAAAGATATTGAGGAATTTACTTAGGGCCTGAATGAGGTCTCCATTTGGTTTGACAAATGAAGGCAAGAAGAGATGGAAGGCTTCTCATACCAAGGGTAATTTACTGGGTTCCAGAAGAAATGGAATATGAATACTCCTGAAGTATATCTTCTTCATCCGGAGGAAAAGTACATAATATCGTAACCAGAAATATTAAATTATAGTCGGGCAAAATAAGAAGCAAGAAAATTCTTCTTGGTGACAGGATCTCCCATTGGAACAAAGGTTATTGGAAAGAACATAGATGTAGTTGGTGGCAGTGTCAGCAGCATGATCAGATGATGGAAGGCAATGATTTATATCCAAAATGTTATTTCTTTTTATTTTTACTTTAAATATGAGTGCTGTACTTGAGTTTTGCATGCTGCACTTGTGTTAGGTAGAATTTGTTCAACAATTTTAGCTGCCTTAAAAATTTCCTCATACTGTACCTCCCATGAAATAAATGTTTAAAGTAGAATACTGTTATGGTGACAAATTACAACTTATGAAATTTTAAAATCTGCTGGTTGAAGGTTAGTGATTTTGTGTGACTTTATACCATTTGTATAGTATGAGCATACACACATTCAAGTTTTCTGTAAAGTGATACTAAATTACAATGTGAATGCATTAAAATCCACAGGTTACAGAATTACATAACAGTGCACAGGTATGACAAACAAAGCTATGCGGGTTTTAAATAATTTGAGATAAAATAAGCAGTGCAAAGCACCAACAAATGTTTTTCCATCTGAGAAGTTTTCATTGACCTTATAAGGGCTCAATGAATGACCTTACAAAGGTCAAATATATTTTTTTTACACTGATATTACTGAGAAAAAATTTTTGTGTACAGTGCTTAGTTTCAGCTATATTATTAGTCGACAGAGTTTAGGAAGATGCTATCAAGAAGGTACTATCTGCCAACAGTTTTTTGTTGCATTATTTCTTAGTAGACACATTGTCTTCAAGTTCTGTTACTGCATAAGGTTTATATTTTGTATATTTTTTATAGCATTAACTGTACGTCTTCTCTTTCTTGTCCATGGCAATTCTCTTCAGTGATTCCAAGTTCTTGTCTTGAACAGTGTAGGAATGGCAATGGCAGATAAATTTTCCATGTGTCTTACCATTGGAGTATTCTATGGGGTTTCTACTGATGTAGATCAGAAGTTTATGCTGTGGGAGGCAATGTCGAAAGGTCCTTGTGAAGTTGAAGAGAAAGTCGAGAATAGTCTTGACTGGGTTCCTGATGTTCTTACAGTAAAATGCTTTTTCGAGTTGATCCATTTTGGCAATGAGATTCCTGCGGCTGATAATTTCAGCTCTCCTTTGGATATCCTGGATGTCACTGATTGCGAGGCCATTGAGGAGATTCATCAGAACTAACAGAACCAAGAAAATGAAGAGGGCCAGCAACAGCTTCGATGCCTCTGGGGAGGCAGAATCTGAAATAGGCAAGTCACCATATTCGAGCTCTCCCGTTGTCATGACAACTATCTTCAGCAGGGATGCTGTAAAAGAAGAAAATGTTCCACTGAAAGAGAACAGGAGGATGTAGAAACTGAAACTGAAGGCAAAAAGCACGCTCGCAAAAAGGGAGATGAATTTTAAGAAGTTCCAGGCAACTGTATTAAACATGGTTATGTACACTGAAAATAATGGGAGTTGGCCCAGCTGCAGAATGAATTCCAAGGAAGTGAGCACGACAACCCAAGCTGCCACACCCATTTTCATACCTTGAGCACAAGGAACAAAAAGGAGGACAATAGTCAGAACAATGGTGACAACTTCACTCATTCGCTTCACGTTTTGCAGGTAGATTTTCCAAGACTTCATAATGAGCAGCTGTACAATTTGCCATAGGATAAGAACCATTAACAAAAACGCAATGAATACCTTGCGTGAAGTTAGCACGTCCTGATGATAGTCACTGCTTTTCGTGACATTACTTTCGAAGGTACTGTTTGTTTCAGTGATATTCACTACTTTGGTGCTGTTGTTATGAGCAGTGGTATTTTGGGGCCAATGATATGCTATTATGTAAGCCATAATTAATACAATAAAAGCAAAATGGATAATGAAATTAACATAGAAATATCGTCTGATATTTCGCCACTTGATGTTTAAAAAGATATCAAGTAAGGGATGGTAGAGGATGTCTGAATCTTCAAATATTTCGGAGACTAAACAGAGGAAATCCATTTCAGTTGGTTTTGTTGAACTCCTGCACACATTTAGTGGTACATTTGATGCTTTTCTCCTGTTCATTATTCCATAATCAAGAGAAATCCAGAAATTCTTATCAATTATTTTTTCGTTTGAGTTAATTGAAATGAAATTATCTAACACTTGTGTCATACTTTCCTTCTTTATATAATGCAGTGGACTTAGGCCAACAATATTCCTAATGTTGAAGTCTGCACCACTGTTGAGAAGATAGCGAAATGCACGGAGGTCTCGACAGAGGGCAGCATAATGTAGAGCTGTGTTGCCATCATCATTCTTTGCATCAAGATTGATGAACCTCTTGTGTTCGAGGAGAATCTGCAGACACCGGTAATAGTTGACGTCATCACTGCTCTGGGAATTGTGGCACATAACTGCCATGTGTAGTGGAGTTTCCTGTTCTTCGCTGCTTACTTGCAGAGCACCGTTTATGAGATCTTCTTGTGTCATGCTGTCCACAAGTCTCCTGAGAATCCTGTGATGGCCGTGTTTGGTGGCCAGTAAGACCGCAGAGAGGATGTTGATGTTATCCTTTTTCGTTGGGGATGCACCATGCTTTAACAATTCATCCACAAACCCTAACAATCCACGTTTGCTTGCATACTGCAACAGTGTATAGCTCCCATGGCTTTCGTTCAACACTGACACCCTCTTTGCGCTAGGAGTTTTCATAGCATGTAGTATACTCCTGAATTCATCAAGGTTCTCATTTAAAAGCTCTTTTAGTAATGCGTCAGCTAAAACAGTTAGTTTATCACAGTTCATCAAGGACACTCTTTTGTCAGTTGAACTGTCTGTTTCTGATATTTCCAGTCGATGCATCATGAAGGTCCACTGATATTTTTTAGCCTCAAAAAATGGGGTAGAATTAGACAGATCAAGTCGATTCGAGTCTATGTTCTGACAAGACATTATGGCTTCAAAGCAGCCCTCAAAATCCTTGTCTGGGCTCCTTGACCTACCTCTTGGTAATATATGTAGGGGCGTTTGGCCAAAGCTGTTCTTGATGTTGGGATTGGCGCCACCTTCTAGCAGAATTTCAAGGCATTTTTTATTTCCCAGCATTGTCACATAATGGAGAGGGGAGATCTTTGTCTTGGTCTGAAAGAAGAAATAATGATGGTGTATTGTTTTCTAGTGCTGTTTAAAGTGAGCTTTATAGGTATACTCTAATTGCAAATATTACTAATGATGTATGAATGTGGATTTATACATCACATACAAACAGTCCAAATACTTCATTTTATTGACAGTTTTTGCACTTCTGATGAAAACTATAGAAGTCAAAATTTAAGTTTCTATTTGTCCGTAGAAGCATTAGTAATGAATGTTTGGATAAAACTTTAATGTTCCTTCTTTGTTAATTGTACTATAGGTTAACTCTTTTGTCTTTGCTTAGACTGTGTACTCAGGTAAGCTTATTTAATTATATATATTGAGGAACAATTCCCGGTTAACATGAATTTTTTTCTAGCAAGTAAGTGAATAAAGTGAAAATATGGTCACTGCACGTTATTTCAGAGAGTAAGGTTCCAGGAAATTACATTTTTAAGCCCAGCGGGCACATAAGGACTGTGCAGTACTTGTTTTAATCCATATTTAAGACTGAATAACGACTCGGAAACAAAGAACGTAAAATTATAGTCTACGGGGCACCAGTAGAGAGTTGATTTTGTGAAATTTAGGCTTTCAAGCCAAGTACTAGGGCACTTTTGGCCATTCTGTGCTTAAGACTGAAAAGAGGGAGTAGGAGTGGTTGGACAGCAAGATAAAGAGATCCAGAAAATAAAGGAGATGAAGTACAAGGATCTAAAGGTGGAACTAGGAGAAAGCCCCACAGTTGCACTGATGAAGTATTGGTTGGAGAAGTGGGAGAAAAATAGGAGGAAAAAATTTTACCTTGCGGAGCAGATCATCTTGCATGTCCTTGGGTAGACTTGAAGCCGAGGTCCGGAAGAAATCGTCTGCACTGTATTTATAACAGCGGTCCAAATCAGCGCTGGACAGGTGACTCATGGCAAACTGTAAGGCCTTTGGGTCACCTGTGAAAGGAGTGAATAGTTGTAATTCAAGTAGGAAAAAGTATGAATTTATTACTCATTTGGTGTAAAAGCTGAGATCAACTGCCTAAATTCTATATTCAATTCAATTCAGTATCATTCAGCTGCACTGGTATAGGCAACCCCATTTGACCATGGTATAATTCAGGTCATTGCTTCATTAACAATTTTCATAAAGTTTTCTCTCCAGATGAAACATAAGCTGATCATTATTTGTATGGGAATATAATTTTTAAGAAGGATGTCAACTTTTCTCTTCATTAATAAGGTACATCTACTAAATGAGAATGAAAGTTTCTAAAAATAATTTGGGAGAAATGGATGGGAACCTTAAGTTATGCTATAATTTTCAAAAATGAAGTTCAATTGAAAATAGTCATAAAATTAATAATCAACAAGTGGACACTGCATCTTCAGTAAAAGTATTTGTTAAATCAGTGTCAATGGAATTAAATGGATATCAATGGAATCTTGTACAGTTGAAAAATATTTAAAAAGTGTTCACAGGAAAATAATTTGTAAAAAGCATAGGTTGAATATAATGATAGTCAGTTGCATATAAATTTCAAAACTAAGGTCCAGGTATCTGATCTATGACTAACCCTGTTAGGACATAAGAAATAAAAAATTATTGGTAATTAGTGGGCAGTCTACAATGAAGACCAGTTACATACAGTTTCAAATCTAGGTTTCTACATCATTGGTTCCCAACCTAGGGCAATGTGGCCCGAAGTGGGCCAAGGCAAATTTCAGGAAGGCCATAAAAGATTTTAGGAAGGTGGGGGTCACAAAAATTCTATCCTGTTGCCTACTAGATTTCAGTTGCAATGAATTTTTATATCCATGTTGCTGAACTAAATTTCGAAGTACAGTAGAGCATAAATATGCATTTAGTAGATACTGATTTTTTCATGAAGGATGTTACAGAACTGAAGTACTTTTTATCAATAATAATGTTTGGGACTGAGGGGCCACAAAATTTAAAGATTCAAAAAGGGGACTTGAGCTAAAAAGGGTGGGAACCATGGCTCCACACAGCTGACAACATACACGCATATGTATATTAGAGAGATAAAGAGAGTACACTTGAACAAGCATTAACATACTCTGACTTGACACCTAATCTACTGCAACCACCTGTAAGGTTATTTGAAATCTAAGAAAGAAGAGCAAATGAAAATTTTTAAATTTATGAGTATTTACACATAAACTAGCCCAATGACCAGCAGTGAATTGGAAGAATTATTCATTAGTTTTGACTTAAATAATCCATACATCCATTTTATCTGACGGGTTTTCATATCTTCGAGATGTCATCATCAACAACTAGTTTCCGAGTTATTCTGCCATCAAATATCTATATATAATATTAAAATCCAAGTGGATGTCTCTTGTTTGTCCAGGGTAGGTAGGGGATCGGGAGGTTAGGGGATACATGACACATCCAATCTCCTGCAAACTTGTTTGTCTAGCTGGGTTGGGGTTGGGTAGTAGGGGATCGGGAGGGTAGGGAAGACATGACACATCCACCCTCCTCCTGCAAACCTGTTTGTCTGCCCCAGGTGGGGCAGGGTAGGTAGAGGATCAGGAGGGTAGGGGAGACATGGGAGGCAGCGCTGGGCCCCAGCGCAGCGCAGCATAGCACGCACCATCAAACTTGTTTATATAGTAAATATCGTATAGCAGTTACAACCAAATAACAAACAATAGGCAACATATTAGATATTTGGCTTAGTTAGTTACAACTAATACAGATAGAATAGCTAGTATATTAGAAAATCTACTTAAATTAGTTTTAAGGCAGTCCCTGGTTTACGATGGGGGTTCCGTTTTTACGCCGTGTCGTAAACTAAAAATCGTCATAAACCGAAAAATCGTTGAAAATCATAAAAAATCCTAAGAAAACCCTACTTTTAATGATTTGGGTGTATTGAAAACGATGTAAACTGCATTTTTATTGAGTTTTTCATAAAAAAAAACTCCAAATTTTGATTATTCTGCCATTTTAGAACGATATTTCTTCCGTCAGATCGGCGTATGATGTGTTGTAACCCCGGAACATGCATCATAAACCGGGAATTAATTTCTGATGATTATATTTGAAAAGCATTGTAACCTCGGAATGTCGTAAGCCAGACCCGTCGTTAACTGGGGACTGCCTGTATACTAATTTAGAAAACTTAGGCAATATATCAAATAGGTTATTTCAAACCTTGAAATAAAAGCTAATTTATTAATGTCTACTTTTCCAACTTACAAAAAAATGCAACTGCTGATCAAGTACTAAAAGACAGCTAATATGGAGATAAAAATCCTACTTGTTTTCCAAAGTTACCTTTGAATACGCAGCATAATGCAGATATTTTATCCTCTGACCCTAGACAGCTGCTTACACACTGGGACAATTCATGCAATGTCAACGACAAGGGTATCCACAAATGACCGTCATCTCAGTCAAAGTTTTCCTTAAATGACCATCGCCTCAATCAATGTTTTCCTTATATGACCGTTGTCTCAACTGATGTTTTCCATGAATGATTGTCATCTCAATCAATGCTTTCCTTAAATGACCGTTGTCTCAGTCAGTGTTTTCCTTAAATGACGGCATCTCAATCAATGTTTTCCTTAAATGACCATCATCTCAATCAGTGTTTTTTATGAATGATCAGTCTCAATCAGTGTTTTCCATGAATGACCATCGTCTCAATAAGTGTTTTCTATGAATGACCATTGTCTCACTCACTGTTTTCCATAAATGACCGTTGTCTCAATCAATGCTTTCTGTGAATGACCGTCATCTCAATCAATGTTTTCTATGAGTGACCCTCGTCTCAACCAATGTTTTTCATGAATGACCGATGTCTCAATCAATGTTTTCTATGAATGACTGTCGTCTCAATCAATGTTTTCCTTGAATGACCATCTTCTCAATCAATGTTTTCTATAAATGACCATTGTCTCAATGGTTTTCATAAATGACCATTGTCTCAGTCAATGTTTTCCATGAATGAATGTCATCTCAGTCAGTGTTTTCCTTAAATGACAGTTGTCTCAATCAATGTTTTCCTTAAATGATCATCGTCTCGACTGATGTTTTCCGTAAAAGAGCGTTGTGTCAGTGTTTTCCTCAAATGACCATCATCTCAATCAGTGTTTTCTATGAAAGACTATTGTCTCAATCCATGTTTTCTATGAATGATCATCATCTCAATCAATGTTTTCCATGAATGACTATTGTCTCATTCAATGTTTTCCATGAATGACCATCGTTTCAATCAATGGCTTTCCATGAATGACCATCGTCTCAATCAATGTTTTCCATGAATGACCTTTGTCTCAATCAGTGTTTTCCATGAATGCATGTCATCTCAGTCAGTGTTTTTCATGAATGACTGTTGTCCCAATCAATAAATGAACATTGCCTTAATCAATGTTTTCCATGAATGACCGTCATCTCAATGTTTTACATGAATGACTGTCGTCTCAATGTTTTCCATGAATGACCATTGTCTTAGTTAATGTTTCCTTAAATGACAGTTGTCTCAATCAATGTTTTCCTTAAATGACTGTCGTCTTAATCAATGTTTTCCTTAAAAGACCATTGTCTCAATGTTTTCCTCAAATGACCATTTCAATCAGTGTTTTATATGAATGACCATTGTCTCAATGTTTTCTGTGAATGACCGTCGTCTCAATCAATGTTTTCCATGAATGACCAATATCTCAATTAATGTTTTTCTTGAATGACCATTGTCTCAATAACTGAATGTTGTCTCAATCAATGTTATCTGTGAATGACCATTGCCTCAATCAATGTTTTTCATGAATGACCGTTGTCTCAATCAGTGTTTTCCAGGAATGAACGTTGTCTCAGTAATTTTTTCCATAAATGACCATCATCTCAGTTAATGTTTTCCTAAATGACCATTGTCTCAATGTTTTTCCTTAAATGACTGTTGTTTCAATCAGTGTTTTTCATAAATGACCATCTCCTGGGTTCAGTTTTCCACTAATGACTGTCATCTCAATCAATGTTTTCCATAAATGACCACCATCTATAGCAATGTTTTCCATAAATAACTTTCTTGCGTCAGTTTTCTACTCATGACCGTCGTCTGAATCAATGTTTTTCTATAAATAACTGTCGTCTAAATCAATGTTTTCCATAACTGACCATCTTTTTAGTTCAGTTTTCCACTAATGACAGTCGTCTCAGTCAATGTTTTCCATGAATGACCATCATCTCAATCAATGTTTTCCATGAATGACTGTCATCTAAATCAATGTTTTCCATGAGTGACCATCGTCTAAATCAATGTTTTCCATGAATGACCATTAATCTCAATTGATGTTTTCCATGAATGACCATTATCTCAATCAGTGTTTTCCATGAATGATAGTCATCATAATCAATGTTTTCCATGAATGACCATTGTCTCAATCGATGTTTTCCATGAATGGCTGTTGTCTAAATCAGTGTTTTCCACAAATGACCATTATCTCAATCAATGTTTTCCATGAATGACCATTATCTCAATGTTTCCCATGAGTGACCATAGTCTAAACTAATCTTTTTCCACTAATGACCATGATGTCAATGTTTCCCATGAGTGACTGTTGCCTAAATCAGTGTTTTCCATGAATGACCATTATCTTATTGTTTTCAATGAATGACCATTATCTCAGTCAATGTTTTCCATGAATGACCGTCGTCTAAATCAATGTTTCCCATGAGTGACTGTTGTCTAAATCAATGTTTTCAATGAATGACCGTTATCTTCATCAATGTTTTCCATGAATGACCATTATCTCAATCAATGTTTTCCATGAACAACCGTCATCTAAATCAAATCAATGTTTCCCATGAATGACCATTATCTCAATCAATGTTTTCCATGAATGACCATTATCTCAATCAATGTTTTCCATGAACGACTGTCGTCTAAATCAAATCAATGTTTCCCATGAGTGACTGTTGTCTAAATCAGTGTTTTCCTTGAATGACCCTTATCTCAATCAATGTTTTCCTTGAATGACCATTATCTCAATCAATATTTTCCTTGAATGACCATTATCTCAATGTTTCCCATGAGTGACTGTTGTCTAAATCAGTGTTTTCAGGAATGACCATTATCTCAATCAATATTTTCCATGAATGACCACCATCTAAATCAATGTTTTCCATAAAAAAACCATCCTGTTGGTTCAGTTTTCCACTAATGACTGTCGTCTCAATCATTGTTTCTCAGAAGTGACCGTTGTGTCAATATTTTCCATAAATGACCATCGTTTCAATCAATATGTTCCATAAATAACTGTCGTTTCAATCAATATTTTCCATAAATGACCGTCATTTCAATCAATATTTTCCATAAATGACCGTCATTTCAATCAATATTTTCCATAAATGACTGTCATTTCAATCAATATTTTCCATAAATGACTGTCATTTCAATATTTTCCATAAATGACCGTCATTTCAATCAATATTTTCCATAAATGACCGTCATTTCAATCAATATTTTCCATAAATGACCGTCATTTCAATCAATATTTTCCATAAATGACCGTCATTTCAATCAATATTTTCCATAAATGACCGTCATTTCAATCAATATTTTCCATAAATGACCATCATTTCAATCAGTACTTTCCATAAATGACTGTCATTTCAATCAGTACTTTCCATAAATGACCGTCATTTCAATCAGTACTTTCCATAAATGACCGTCATTTTAATCAATATTTTCCATAAATGACCGTCATTTCAATCAGTACTTTCCATAAATGACCGTCATTTCAATCAGTACTTTCCATAAATGACCGTCATTTCAATAAGTACTTTCCATAAATGACCGTCATTTCAATCAGTACTTTCCATAAATGACCGTCATTTCAATCAGTACTTTCCATTTCAATCAGTACTTTCCATAAATGACCGTCATTTCAATCAATATTTTCCATAAATAACCATCATTTCAATCAATATTTTCCATAAATGACCATCATTTCAATCAATATTGTCCATAAATGACTGTCATTTCAATCAATATTTTCCATAAATGACCGTCATTTCAATCAATATTTTCCATAAATAACTGTCATTTCAATCAATATTTTCCATAAATGACCATCATTTCAATCAATATTTTCCATAACCGTCATTTCAATCAATATTTTCCATAAATGACCGTCATTTCAATCAATATTTTCCATAAATGACCATCATTTCAATCAATATTTTCCATAAATGACCGTCATTTCAATCAATATTTTCCATAAATGACCGTCATTTCAATCAATATTTTCCATAAATGACCGTCATTTCAATCAGTACTTTCCATAAATGACTGTTCACCTCAGGTCTTTTGACAACTGCCAGAGGGTCACTTATAAATTTCGGCCAGTGATCAACGCCAGTTTCCGTCAAGTTAAAAAAAAAGAAGGGGAAAAGAATTTTAATAGCGTTCACAAAACTGAAAATGTCTAGAAGCAAAATGAAGCGTTAGTAAAATTAGGCAAATGAAAAAGACATAAAGAGCCAGTTTTGCAATAATTATTGTGCAAGCATTGAGACACACCAAAGTTAACTATAACTTACCTCCTTTAGGTAAGTAACATCGTTAAAATTAATTATAGGAAATAAAGTGAAGAGTTTAAAAAACAAGCTTAATTTAAAGAATATTGCATACAAGCACAGATACCTAGACTTCAGGCAACAAGCAAGGTATTTAACTCTCAAGCAGTCTAAGACATCAGTCAAACCAAAATGGCTACGAACATGTAGTACGTTTGAGACGTTGCCGCTTTTCCTAGATTTGATTCACAAAACCTTGACCTAAGGTGGGTTATCGTGTAGATGTGGCCACATCTCCTAATGTCAGTTCATAACTTCGTATTAAGCTTAATGCAACCTTTTATTCATTATACGGGACGATGTTTCTAAAATTACTACCTTACACAACACTAGAGACTCCATTTTAATTTTTTTTCCTCGTATTCACAGTAATTCTAAGCTTGTTCCTGCTATTTTGTTAGGCTCATTACTTCGTAAATCTGACCCCCTTCTACTAATGATAAAACGTTCATCTCTACTATTTAAGCTTAATTATCCATTTTATAGATAAATCACTACAAAAGGCCGTTTTTTTCCATCCAAGCCAAATTGATCGACCTTCAATTCCTCTCACTGTTAGACTGTGGAACAGTTCTCCCTAAGGATGCCATGCACTCAGAAGTTCCTCATTGGATGGGTCGATATCGTACTCGGCTAGCACTCTCCTAGGCCCGCGTTCGATTCTCCAGCCGGCCAATGAAGAATTAGAGGAATTTATTCTGGTGATAGAAATTTATTTCTCGGTATAATGTGGTTCGGATTCCACAATAAGTTGTAGGTCCCGTTGCTAGGTAACCAATTGGTTCTTAGCCACGTAAAATAAGTCTAATCCTTCGGGCCAGCCCTAGGAGGGCTGTTAATCAGCTCAGTGGTCTGGTTAAACCAAGGTATACTTAACTTTTCATGCACTGGGCACTTCAAAAGTTCAAGCGAAGATGCAATGAATTGCTACCCTAGTGCTGTTCTCCGTGCATTTTGATACATTTTTATCTATTTATTTATTTTTTTCTTTTTTAATGAGTGAGATCTCTTCTTTCTGTATTGCCCTTTACCTTCTCTTACTTCCTAATGAGTACCACACTCTTTGGAAGC
>NC_089758.1:22494233-22506733 GCF_040412425.1 Macrobrachium rosenbergii
CTCTAATGTAAATCTAGTGACAATTTCGGTAACAGCCTGTTGTTCACTATGTTATTCATTAATTTGTTTGTTTTGCATTTACGAATACTACGAGTGTTTTGAGAATACCTACCATTGTTTATTACTGTCCACAGACTTACAAAGGAATATATATACATACATACACACACATATATATATATATATATATATATATATATATATATATATATATATATATATATATATATATATATATGTGTGTGTGTGTGTATATATATATATATCAAACAGCATTGCAGTATTCATGTGTTCCTATGCTTAATGAATAACACTCACACCACAAAGTTGAGAGCTGTTTTAGTCTTATATCTTAACTATGCTGAGAACTGCAAGGAACAACAGATTTAACATAGATTTAACATAAAAAAATAGGTTATATACGTTTTGAATTATTTCACACGGTACCCCAAAGTATGGCCGAATTTTCCCCTTGGGGTTATACCCTACCTTTCCGACCACCGCCAAAATGATATCAATAAAATCATCACATTTTTTTTTTCCTTAATGCTGTGGGAACCTACTGAATTCTTCATATCATCTTTAATTAACGTTCTCGTTCAAGTGGGGTCAATGAACATCTGATGGGAGAAAGAAAAAGCATACTGCATTTTTATCAGAAAACAGCAATAATTGACCCAGGAAAGAACAGTTATTGATTTACGCATCATTACTGAAACTCGTTTTTAAAGGCGGGTAACACTACCACAATATCTGTTCAGTTACGTCACTTCTATTTTCATCTGGTGAACTTTAAGAGATTTCTGGTTTCCGTAATGTTTCTTTTCTTTTAGAAATCACTGTTATTATCGGTTCCCATTTGGAGAAAGATCGTCAGGTATGCACAGGAGCGCGTTGTCGACGACATATGTTGCCAAACAAGTATGTATAATTAAAGTTACAGCACAACAAAGTGCCGGTACCTTACACTTTACCTCTCTCTCTCTCTCTTTGTAAGTAAATTATACTGGTCTCTTACTTATTTACACCATTTGCGCATAAAACACCGTACCTCTTTATAATGCCAAGGCTCTTAACAGCATAATATGACGAGCACCATCCTGATAAATAACACTAAAACACTATATTCGTAAGTCTCATGCCTCAACTGCTGCCTTGCTCGGAAACTCAGACCCCAGAGCCGCAACAGAACAACGTTGTTGCTCCTACGTCCGGCAGCCGCAACATTCGCCCCCACCAACAGTTCGCGGTAGGACAACATGATTCATCCTTTTTGTTTGTGTACGAGAGCATGATGCCAATTCGTAATTAGTTTACTCCCTATTCTATGTTAAACGTATGTTGCGTGAGGAAAGTTGGCATTACATGTGTTTTTTTTTTTTTTTTTTTTTACATAATTCTGGCGGACATAAAGCCGTTCGCCTTTCGGAATGACATCAGCTTGTGACTCACATTGTTGTTTTAGCTTCATGGAAAATGTACCTGCATTACTCTTAATACTCCACTTTAACGATTGATCACGCATGACAGGCATATTGACTGACTGAATGTGTGTGTGCCTGAGAGAGAGAGAGAGAGAGAGAGAGAGAGAGAGAGAGAGAGAGAGAGAGAGAGAATTTCCTCAGAATTCTCTTTCGATATTTCCTTTGTCGAGTTCCTGCACGTTTAAGCCGTCTTCATGATATTGAACACCGTTAGGCCTAATTACGTAATATGAAACGACTGTAACTACTGATTAACATTCTTCTTGCATTGCACATTTTGCTTCTAATAGTCATCGTGCTTGGTGTTATTTAAGCTATTGTTGTTCAATCGGCGTCACATCGCGAAAAGTCTTTCTAATGCTATTTCCTATGGTCTAAATTTCCGTTGAAAAGACGTATTGGAGTCGAAGAAAACGCTAGGCGCCAATTTGGGGAAAGTCAGCTTCAGATACCCAGTCGATAAGTAAATAAACAAAACTACTTCAGTTCATTGTATCGAAGAGAGTAAAAACAGTTTTACTCACACGCAAACGCCCAGAGAGAGAGAGAGAGAGAGAGAGAGAGAGAGAGAGAGAGAGATATGCTCTCGGTAGGCAGGAAAGAGTGAAACTCAGTAACCAGGAAACCTGTATTGTCGTACAGACGAGATGAAAATAAATTACCAAGAACTCTTTCGTGACTCAGCAGTTATTACGTATTAATTCAATGGTCGCTCTCTCCTTCACAGTAGGAAATACTGTTTTCCTTAAATACACGTTCTAACAGTTTGCGCGTGCGAGCACACACACACACACACACACACACACACACATATATATATATATATATATATATATATATATATATATATATATATATATATATATAATATATAACCTCATAGATATTACTATATATATATATATATATATATATATATATATATATATATATATATATATATATATATATATATATATATATATATATACTGTATTCCTATCATTATGAAATCGGTTGTTAACGAGATCTGTTAGATGCTGTTTACACTGGAAGTGGCTTATAAAATTGCCTGTTCTGATTCTTGGAAATGTTACGTCCAAGCTAGGCACAGCTAAGTCCATTTTGAATTAATTATCCTGTGTCTTACGAATATCTTGTTTATCGAAGTTATTCAATGAAGTTTTGTAGTTATTGTTCATATGTTTATATTTGCTTTAAGTAAACTTTTGTCTAGTTTTACTTTTGAATTGTAAGTGGCAAATCTAGTTTGCGTTACCGAAAATAAATGAAGTATCTAAGTGTAAAAAGTATAAGTAGTGACTATATATATATATATATATATATATATATATATATATATATATATATATATATATATATATATATGAAATTTTTATCACATATATGATTTATTCCCTATATGATAATTTTCCTTCAGGAGATATTCCTGAGGATTTATTCCTTCATTTGATATTAAGCGACATTTGTAGATTCATGATTGTATATATATATATTATATATATTTATATATATGATTGTATATATACAATATATATATATATATTTATATATATATATATATATATACAATATATATATATATATTTTATATATACATATATTTATTTATATATAATATATGTATAACTAAAATTCCCTTTCAGTAATGGAGTCATGGAGCAGTTAAGGGCCAATTAATTAGCAGACATATGTTGAATGGGAAGACGGGAGATTCTTGCGTCATCAAAGGCGCAAGTTAAAGGAGGTATGTGTCTCCACTTTGCTTTTATTACTGTTCGTCTTTATGCTTTAAACTTTACTCTGTACTTTAACTTTAATGCATTATAAGAACGATAATGGGTTTGTGTGTCTTATGCATTGCGTTCATTATTATCAGTGTTCATCTTTACCCTGTGTACTTTATATTTTGTATATTATAAATGCGAGCTTTTTACTTGGTATTTAATAAATACGAGTTTATGCTTTGTATTTTTAAAATATGAGCTTTTTGCTTAGTATTCTGTGAACGAGAACTTTATACTTTGTATTTTATAAATGTGAATTTGATAGTTTATATTTTATGAATGCAAGCTTTTTGCTTAGTATTCTGTAATGGAAAACTTTAGACTTTTTATTTTGTAATGGCAAATTTTATATTTGTTTTATAACTGCGAGGTTTATAAACTACTTTATAACAACAAACTTTATACTTGTATTTTATTACGGCAAACTTTATACTTTGTACCTTATTAAGGCGAACTTTACGCTTCGTGATTCATAATGGCAAACTTTATAGCTTGTATCTTATAACTGCGAAATAGGAATTAATTTTATACACCATGCATTATTTAACCTTTGCTTAGGCCTATATAATCGATCATCTCAATATTACATACTTTATGCCTTATCTTGTTTAATCACGAGAACAAAATTAAATTGTTCACTTCAGCCTTGACCATTGTTCATCTTTGTAAAAGTGAATTCACGCTTTTTGCACTTTTTTTTTACAAAAGAGAACAGATTTCACTTTTAAATTCATCGCTTCCTGTTTTATATCTTTTTTTTTTAATACCAACTCCTTTTATTTTCTTAAATTCATCGCTTCCTGTTTTATATCTTTTTTTTTTTTAATACCAACTCCTTTTATTTTCTTCTTTCAACTGTTAAAGGTGACCTTCCTTTTGTCGTGACGCCAGATGAGCATTACAGCAAATCAATACATCAGACAGTGATTAAAACCTTTCAAATTGATAGACAGTTATTAAGTCATTTTATGTCATAAGGGCATCACGCCTTCTCTTTCTACCTTCGTGAATATTCTGTCGTGTGATAGATCGCTCCGCAAATGAATATAAAAATGCGCACATTTTTAATAATAATAATAATAATAATAATAATAATAATAATAATAATAATAATTAATAATAATAATAATTATAATAATAATAATAATATGCGACGCATTTTCCCTTAGTTAAAAAAAAACTCTCTGTGTAAAAAAGGTTAAACTACATTGTTACATACGAATATAATTCGAGCTGAAATATAAGATTAAATCCAAACAGTGCAAAGCTGACGCTTATTATTATTATTATTATTATTATTGTTATTATTATTATTATTATTATTATTATTATTATTATTATTATTATTATTATTATTATTATTCCGTTGAATAAAATGGCAGCATAAGTCCGATTTTATATTGAGTGCATTTTAATTAACAGAACATGTTTATGAGAGAGTGTACCTCCTTCCTATATTATTATTATTATTATTATTATTATTATTATTATTATTATTATTATTATTATTATTATTATTATTATTATTATTATTATTTACCCTCAAGAAGCATTCTAATATTCCAGTAAAAATTACATGAATACATACAGTTAAACAAACATCTACAGATACTTAAGTTTAGAAATCAGCTAAGGCAAGTTGTCACAAGATGCCTCCAAGTACAGTAACTGTAGCAAGAAATACAGGAAGTGTAACAGGAAGTACAGTAACTGTAGCAAGCAGTACAGTAACTGTAGCAGGAAGTACAGCAACTGTAGCCGGAAGTACAGTAATTTTAGCAGGAAGTACAGTAACTATAGCAGGAAGAACAGTAACCGTAGCAAGAAGTACAGTAACTGTAGCAGAAATTGCAGTAACTGTAACAACAAATACTGTAACTGTAGCAGGAAGTACAGTAACCGTAGCAGGAAGTACAGTAAATGTAGCAGAAATTGCAGTAACTGTAACTGCAAATACTGGAACTGTAGCAGGAAGTACAGTAACTGTAGCAGAAATTGCAGTAACTGTAACAACAAATACCGTAACTGTAGCAGGAAGTACAGTCAACTTTAGCAGGAAGTACAGTAAATGTAGCAGAAATTGCAGTAACTGTAACAACAAATACTGTAACTGTAGCAGGAAGTAAAGTAACCGTAGCAGGAAGTGCAGTAACTTTAGCAGGAAGTGCAGTAACTGCAGGAACTTAATTTTAGAAATAGCTAAATTACACAGCACAGGTAAAAAAAAAATTATAATAATGCAGGTGAGGATGGTAATCACGTCCTCTCCACTTGTTGGAATTCCCCCAATTAAGCAACAGATGTTCACACTCCCGCGAAATGTAAATCAGTGCACGTGGGGAAGGGTAAATTGAATTATACAAATTGCCATTCTCCTTTGTCTGCGTCTGCAGAACAGCCTCCCAGAGGATGGAGGTCGTGCAGTTGGAATTTCAGTAGTTCAAGCGACAATGCATTACTACCCTACTACTATTCTCCTTGCTTTTTAATCAATTTTTATCTGTTTACCTATTCACTAATTTAATTTTTCCTTTCCAAACAAGTGGGATCTCTTCTTTCTGTATTTCCCTTTACTTCCTCTGACTTCTTCCTAATGAACACCATATTCTTTGGAAGCTTGAATTGCACGTCAATGGCCCCTGTGGTGGGCTTGTTCCGTATGAATAGGTTTCATCTTCGGAATGTTTATAAAAATAATGGAACTGGATTTAATCCTCGCACCTAATTTTACCCTCTTATTTATTCCGATGGCTCGACACTCACACGGATTGTCATTCATTCATTCATGCCAGTGGCGTTGATCAACCCTAACACACGTATTTTCACTCGTTTACTCATTCTAGTGAGTCATCTCCAATATGTGTTTTCACTCACTCACTCATGCAAGTGGCTCAACTCCAGCACTTATTTTCAGTCATTCACTCATTCTAGTGAGTCAACTCCAATAAGTATTTTCACTTATTCACCCATTCAAGTGGCTCAACACTAACATATATTTTCAGTCATTCACTCAGTCGAGTGACTTAACTCTAAAATATATTTTCATTCATTCATTCATTCCGGGGGTGCAACTCTAACACGCACTTTTACTCATTCATTCATCCCAGTGGCTCAACCCCAAGACATCTTTTCACTCATGCGACCCTCACTCGATTTTCACTCATTCACTCACTGAAGTGAGCCAATTCTAGAACGTATTTTCATTCATTCACTCATTCCAGTGCCTGAAATTTAACACGTATTTTCACTCATTCCAGTGACTGAAATTTAACACGTATTTTCACTCATTCCCTTATTCCAGTGACTGAAATTTAACACGTATTTTCACTCAGTCACTCATTCCAGTGACTCAAAATTAACACGTATTTTCACTCATTCACTCATTCCAGTGAATCAAATTTAACAAGTATTGTCACTCAGTCACTCACTCCAGTGAGTCAACTCTAAAACGTATTTTCACTCAGTCACTCATTCCAGTGACTCAAATTTAACACGTATTTTCACTCAGTCACTCATTCCAGTGACTCAAATTTAGCACGTATTTTCACTCAGTCACTCACTTCAGTGACTCAAATTTAGCGCGTATTTTCACTCATTCATTCATCCCAGTGACTCAACCTTCATACGCATTTTCACTCACGTATTCCAGTGGTTCTCGGGGCTTATTCATTTTAAGGTAGAAGGTACTCAATATGAAAATTCTTATAACAATTTCTCAATAAGAGTCAAGTACTTCATCGTTACTGTAATGTATGATTTCGGACGCATAGGATTTTGTACAAAATAAACTTCGCGAGCATGAACCTAAAACCGCCGACTAATAACACAGACTAAACGTGGTTAGAAGAGAGGATGTGGTTAGGATGCAGACTTCATCTTTGGTTCCTAGCCAGCTGTTGCACGGTCTTCTCCAGGTGTTCTTAGTTGAATATAATAATGTGCAGTTGCTTGCAGTCTAACGAAATAATGGACAGCTTGCGCTGATTGCACTGACGAGCAGTTGGCAATGTTTTTGTACCTTTTCTAAGTCTTATTATCATCGTCATTACCATCCTCTTGGTTTTTTACGATATCCGAAAGTTTGGTCAATGTTAAAGAAGCCGCAGAAAACGGATATATTCTCAAGTAACAAAATGTATAGGAAATGACTTGGCAATAACGGGTCTCCCTGAAGATGTCCAATTAGAACCTCAAACGTTCAAGCGAATATGCAATACATTACTACCCTGAAATAATCCTCCATATACATTTTAATCATTTATTTGCATTTTTATTTATTCATTTATAAACATGTTGATTTGACCTTTTTTTTATAACTGCTCTCCCCTTTCTGCATTTCCTATTATCCTCTGTTATTTATTTAACTGGGCACCATATTCTTTGGAAGTTTGACTGTCAAGTTAGTGGCCCCTGCAGGACGGTTTCATATCATTCATCTTCCGTATTATTTATTTTCTGAATAATAATAATAATAATAAAATAATAATAATAATAATAATAATAATAATAATAATAATAATAATAATAATAATAATAATAATGTCATGAAAAATCTACTGTCATGATACACAAGGGAATAATAGAATCTCATTATGGCTTTCATTTTGAATGAATTTCTCTTTTTGACTTTCATTTTATCCTCATAGGAAATTTCATGGTCAGTAACTTCTATTTTGGTGGAACATCTCCAAATCTGCGAATCTAATTTTAGTGGAATCTCGTATAATCTTTCACAACATATGATTTTTATTTTAATAAATGAATTTGACGTCAGTGGAATCTCTCAATATGGGGTTATTTTTGACAGAATTTCTCATAACTTACAACTTTCATCTTGAGAGAATATTAAAATCTCTGACTTCCACTTTAATTGGATCTCTCAAAATTTACGACTATGATTTTAACTGAGACTCTTATAATGTATCATTTTCATTTGATCAAATAAAAATATGCGACAATATTTAGAAATGTAAATGCAGAAATTATAGGCGTTCTCTAGAAAACCGTAATACGATGTATTGTGTATAATCTTTATTAAAACGTAAGCCAGCACATTGCTAGCACAATAATCTTTATTTTAGAGAAATTGGAAGAAAAAAACTGATAACTTCAGAAGGAGGCAAATTATTCTTGGACTGATCTGGAGTTATGAAATTTAGGCTGCCAAGCTAGGCGATGTTGCACTCTCGGCCACCAGTGATTAAGACAGTGTAAAGAGGAACAAGGCGATTAAAGAGACCCACAAAGTAAAGGAGACGAAGCACAACGATCTAAAGGAGGAACTGGGAGATAAACCCGCAGTTGCAATAAGAAGTAAAGTTTAGTGAGGCTGGATAGTATAACTGACGAAAGGAAGAGGGAATGGAGGTAAAGTAAAAGGCTTAAAAGTTGATGCAGCTAGGGTCCGAAGGGATGCCGCAAACACCCTTTAGTAATGATGGTGCACCCAGGCCACTAACCCCCTTCGGAGAGATTATTCTTGATGATAATGCTTCTCATCCCCGCATGTTGCTTGTCAGTGGTCCTGTGCTTGTAAATATTGTTATACAAGGCAAGAGGCTGGTTTGATCTTGAAAGACATTTGCTTCAGCGTTTGACGATTGTTGTACCAGTGGTGCCAATGCAAACCTTTTTCGGTTACTGCCGAGGGCAGAAGTGGGTTGGTGGGACCGGTGTGTTCGCAGCCATTGTACCAGAAGCCACTCTTCCGGTCGGCTGCACAATGGATACTACCTGCAAAATGTATCAGGTCAAGGTCAGGTTGAAATGAGTTTTGTCTCTTCTCACATATAATAAAATGCTTTTATTCTGAAATGAGGCAGGAAAACCAAACTTTTCCTTAATTCTTTGGAGGTTGAAGTTGTGGGGAGGTCGAAATGGCCTTCGAAGTTGGTTGTTAATACACATAAATAAATATTATCTTATCTCTAAATGAGCTTTGAGGCCACAGAATAAAGTGTGATTCAGCAAGAGTAGAAATGAACACTGACTTAGAAAATAATTTGGGCCATTAGGTGAAAATCTATTATCAGGGAAAGAGACAACTTTGAGAAAGTGTCCTTCTTATTGACGATCACTTCCACATCTCTTGAAGACTGATATATAGACTGAATGGAAATTTCACAAGAAAATGAGTTGAAAAAAACTTTCTCTAAAAAGTTCCCTCTCACCTTTGCCGACCCTACCCCTCCCCTCCCCTACCAGGAGAAGGAGGACGTTCAGTATAATGCAAAACTAGTGAGCGTACGATGTTTGTGTTATTCCGTCAGAACTCTCAACGTAATGCAAATCATTTGGAAAAGTGGTTGTCATTTTGCTGTTATTCCTTTCAGAAATAAATCTATCATCAACTCTGTCAAATCATTTGCAAATAAAGTGGTTGTCAGTGTATTCCTTGTTGTTATTCCTGTCAGAACTTTCAGAGCAATGCAAATCAGTGGACCATATAATGGTTATGTCATCAAATGTCTCATCGTCCCCAGTACATTCAGTGTAATGCAAATAAAGTGAATGTTCACTGTACATACAATGCTTGCTGTTATCGCTGTCAGAACTTTGAGCATAATGCAAATCAAGTGAATGTTCAGTTTACATACAGTGTTTGTTATTATCCATATCAGAACTCTCAGAGTTATGTAAATCAAGAATAAATGTACACAAAATGTTTTTCATAACAAAAACCCCATCAGAACTCTCAGTGTAATGCAAATTGAGTGAACTTACAATGTACATACAGTGTTTGTCGTTGTCCCTGTCAGATCTCTTAGCATAATGTAAATTGTGAAAGTACAATGCTTATAGTCATTATCCCTGCCAGAACTACCTGTGTAATGCAAAATCGAGTCAACATCCAGTGGAAGTACAATGTCGTCTTCCCTGGTAGAACTCAAAGCGTGATGCAGATGGAGTGAACGTACCATGTTTGTCATTATCCCTGTCAGGTGTCGAGAAGAGCATTGCGCTTATGGTAGGACAGGGAGTCGCCTGCTGTGCCTGAGTACCCGCCAACATGCAGTCGGTACTCCCAATCGGCATTGTCCACCATGAAGGTGCTGTACTCGGCGTAAACTGCATTTTCATTCCAGTCCTTCATGTCAACGCGCAGCGTCTGTATTCTCTCGCTGGTCATCTTGTGGAGAAAGTCGTTGCCTGCAGATGGTGGATGTTTAGAAGTGTTAGTCGGCCAGAGATCTGTGTAATTTCTTTTATTATTGCATTAGTTGGACAGAGGTCTCGTTAAGCTCTTTTTAAAACGCTTTAGTTGGGCAGAGATCTTTGTCATTTTTTTTAACGCATTAAAGAGTTCTCTGCCAGTTCTTTTTGAAACGCTTTAGTTGGGCAGAGATCTTTGTCATTTTTTTTAACGCATTAAAGAGTTCTCTGCCAGTTCTTTTTGAAACGCTTTAGTTGGGCAGAGATCTTTGTCATTTTTTTAACGCATTAGTGAGAAAGGGTTCTCCGCAAGTTCTTAGTAAAACGCTTTAGTTGGGCAGAGACCTTTGTAAGTTCTTTTTCAAACTCATCACTAGGACAGAGACCTCTTTTTTCAAATGCATTAGTTAGGCAGAGATCTATGTAAGTACTTTTTTTAAACGCATTACTTGAACAGAGAACTGTAAATTCTTTTTTAAACACGTTAGTTGGATAGAGACCTCTGTAAATTCGTTTTTAAGTGTATTAGTGGGACAGATCTCTGTAAGTTGTTTAAACGCATCAGTGGGACAGAGATCTCCATAAGTTTCCTTTTAAACGCGTCAGAAGAACAGAGACCTCTGTAGGTTCTTTTTTAACCACATCATTGGGACAGAGGCGTCAGTATGTTCTTTCTGAAACGCATCACTGGAACAGAGATCTCTGCAAGTTCTTCTCTAAACACATCAGTGGGACAGAGCTCTCCTCACGTTCTTTTTTAAACGCATTAGTGGGACAGATCTCCTTTGAAACATGTTAGTTGGACAGAGATCTCCATAAGTTCTCTTTTAAACGTATCAGTGGGACAGAGACCTCTGTAGGTTCTTTTTTAAACGCACCAGTGGGACAGAGACTTCACGAATCACTCACCTATCCAGTATTCTGTCTCTGGATCGCCAAAGCCGAGCCTGTAATATCGCCAGCCTTTGTTGAAGTCGACTTGTTGCTCGAGTTTCCTCCTGAGCAAAATGGTGGTCCATCCACCATCTTCTCCCTCCATGTCACACCAGACCCGGACGCCTTTGCCCACGAAGCCACACCTGGGGAAAGGGAAAGAGACCATCAGATTCTTCCTTGGGATTTTTTTTTTTAAACCTTAGGAATAAGAACTCATTTATGTGGAAAAACAACTCCCTTATGTGAAAAAGCATCTCCCTTATGTTGCATGTGAAAAAACAACTCACTTATGTGGTATGTGCAAAAAATTCATGTGGAAAAAACTTGCTTGTGTGGAAAATTTACTCCCTTACGCGAAAAAACTATTTGAAGAAATACTCATGTGGCAAAACAAATTCTCTTGTAGAAAAACAACTCTCTTATGTAGAAAATCTATTGAGTTATGTGAAGAAAACCACTCACTTATGTGGAAAAACAACTCATGTGAAAAAACAGGACAGTTATGTGGCCTAATAACACAATAACTTGGAAAAATAAATCCTTTAAGTAAGAAAACAACTCATTTATGTTAAAAAAACAGCTCCCTTCTGTGAAAAAAAACAAGTCCATTATGCGTAAATACAACACCCTCCTGTGGAAAAACAACTCACTTATTTTGGAAAAACAACTCAGGTGGAAAAACTCCCGTGTAAGAAAAATAACTTTCTTATGTGGGAAAAAAACTCCCTTATGTAAACAACAACTCACTTCTGTGGATAGATTGTGTAGATTCCGCTGACGTTTTTCCCCTGCTGGAAGAGATCCTGGCAGTCTCGAGGCCTGCAAAAGAAAACATTCGTCTGTTCATAAAAGTTTTCCTATTTTTTTTTACCTTTTTGATGGAAAGGTTTATATTTCTAATGTTTGAGAATACATAGACACACACATATACATGTATAGATTGTGTGTGTATATGTATATATGGGGCTGTTAGTCCTGGAAAGCTTGTCACTTTTATTGAATAAATATCTCCGCTAGATACCATCCAGTTTCAGTGAGGTCCTGTCAGTAATTGCATTAATGAACAGATAATTTTGTAAGTGATAAAGTATATATATGTATATATACACACATATATATATAATGTGTGTATATGTATATA
>NC_089758.1:22511733-22589233 GCF_040412425.1 Macrobrachium rosenbergii
CAGAAAATGCTTCGCTTCCAATTCGTAAAGAAAACGGAGTCGTTCAACACGTCATAAATTTTTAGGGGTAACGCGTCTCCATTTTTCCTTATAGATAATAACATTCTCTCTCTCTCTCTCTCTCTCTCTCTCTCTCTCTCTCTCTCTCTCTCTCTCTCTCTCTCTCTCTCTCTCTCTCTCTCTCACTGAATATGCAGAAACATCTCAGAATGAATATATATATATATATATATATATATATATATATATATATATATATATATATATATATATATATATATATATATATATATATATATATACTTGCCGGACGGATATGAACCGTTCGAAACAGACGTACCCGTGCTCTGTCTTATGAAGATCACGTATGGAAACCCCTTGTTGGATGGACTTCTGGGGTTAATTACAGGTTAATTACACTCGAGCGCCAAAAATTAAAGGTAAATTCATAATTGGCAACCAAAAACTGTAGAAAAAGTTAAGTTAGAAGGCAGTCGCTGCCGCGGAGCTACTATATAGTTCTACCTATATATATATATATATATATATATATATATATATATATATATATATATATATATATATATATATATATATATATATATATATATATATATATATATATATATGCACGAAGACAAATTTATTGACAGTGAAAGAAATAGAATAGATACGCAAATTAAAGAAGGTGCGTGTCCCCACTTTGCTTTTATTACGGTTCGTCTTTATGCTTTAAACTTTACTCTGTACTTTAACTTTAATGCATTATAAGAACGATAATGGGTTTGTGTGTCTTATGCATTGCATTCATTATTATTAGTGTTCAGCTTTACCCTGTGTACTTTATATTTTGTTTATTATAAATGCGTGCTTTTTACTTTGTATTTTATAAATACGAGATTTATGCTTTGTATTTTTAAAATATGAGCTTTTTGCTTGGTATTTAAAAAATGTAAGCTTTATACTTTGCATTGTAGAAATGCGAGCTTTTTGCTTTGTATTCTGTAATGGAAAACTTTATACTTTTTATTTTGTAATGGCAAATTTTATATTTGTTTTATAACTGCGAGTTTTATAAACTATTTTATAACAAGAAACTTTATACTTGTATTTTATTACGGCAAACTTTATACTTTGTACCTTATTAAGGCGAGCTTTACACTTCGTAATTCAATCACGAGAACAAAATTAAATGGTTCACTTCAGCCTTAACCATTGTTCTTCTTTGTGAAAATGAATTCACGCGTTTTGGCCTTTTTTATTTTTTTACAAAAGAGAACAGATTTCACTTTTATATTCATCACTTCCTGTTTTATATCTTTTTTTTTTTTAACACCAACTCCTTTTAGTCATCACTTCCTGTTCTATATAATATATATATATATATATATTATATTTTTATATTTTATATATATATATATTATTTTTTTAATACCAACTCCTTTTATTTTCTTCTTTCAACTGTTAAAGGTGACCTTCCTTTTGTCGTGACGCCAGGTGAGCATTACAGCAAATCAATACATCAGACAGTGATTAAAACCTTTCAAATTGATAGACAGTTATTAAGTCATTTTATGTCATAAGGGCATCACGCCTTCTCTTTTTACCTTCGTGAATATTCTGTCGTGTGATAGATCGCTTCCTAATGAATATGAAAATGCGCCCATTTTCAATAATAATAATAATAATAATAATAATAATAATAATAATAATAATAATAATAATAATAATAATGTCATGAAATATCTGCTCGCATGATATACAAGAGAATAATAGAATCTCATTATGGCTTTCATTTTGAGTGAATTTCTTTTTTTGACTTTCGTTTTATCCTCTTTGGAAATTTCATGGTCAGTCTTCCACAACATATGT
Source organism: Macrobrachium rosenbergii (assembly GCF_040412425.1). NCBI lineage: Eukaryota > Metazoa > Arthropoda > Malacostraca > Decapoda > Palaemonidae > Macrobrachium > Macrobrachium rosenbergii. Next base: position 22,513,606 of record NC_089758.1, read on the forward strand.
TATGATTTTTTTTAATAAATGAATTTGACGTCAATGGAATCTCTCAATATGGTGTTATTTTTGACAGAGTTTCTCATAACTTACAACTTTCATCTTAAGAGAATATCAAAATCTCTGACTTTCACTTTAACTGGATCTCTCAAAATTTGCGACTATGATTTTAACTGAGACTCTTAAGTCTATCATTTTCATTTGATCAAATAAAAATATGCGACAATATTTAGAAAAGTAAATGCGGAAATTATAGGCATTCTCTAGAAAACTGTAATACGATGTATTGTGTGTAATCTTTATTTAAAAGTAAGTCAGCACATTGCTAGCACAATGATCTTCATTTTAAAGAAATTGGAAGAAAAAACTGATAACTTCAGAGGGAGGCAAATTATTCTTGGACTGATCTGGAGTTATGGAATTTAGGCTGCCAAGCTATAGGCGATGGCGCACTTTCGGCCACCAGCGATTAAGAAAGTGGAAAGGGGGAGAAGGTGATTCAAGAGACCCACAAAGTAAAGGAGACGAAGCACAACGATCTAAAGGAGGAACTGGGAGATAAACCCGCCATTGCAATAAGAGGTAAAGTTTAGTGAGGCTGGATAGTATAACTGACGAAAGGAAGAGGGAATGGAGGTAAAGTAAAAGGCTAAAAAGTTGATGCAGCTAGGGTCCGAAGGGATACCGCAAATACCCTGTAGTAATGATGGTGAACTAGCCCACTTCGGAGAGATTATTCTTGGTGATAATGCTTCTCATCCACGCAGGCTGCTTGTCAGTGGTCCTGTGACTTGTAAATATTGTTATACAAGGCAAGAGACTGGTTTGATCTTGAAAGACATTTGCTTCAGCGTCTGACGATTGTTGTACCAGTGGTGCCAATGCATACCTTTTTCGGTCATTGCCGAGGGCAGAAGTGGGTTGGTGGGACCGACGTGTTCGCAGGCATTGTACCAAAAGCCACTCTTCCGGTCGGCTGCGCAGTTGATGCTGCCTGCAAATTATACCAGGTCAAGGTTAGGTTGAAATGAGTTTTGTCTCGTCTCACATATAATAAAATGCTGTTATTCTGAAGTAAGGCAGGAAAACCAAACTTTTCCTTAATTCTTTGGAGGTTGAAATTGTGGGGAGGTCGAAATGAGCTTCGAAGTTGGTTGTTAATGCAAATAAATAAATATTATCTTATATCTAAATGAGCTTTGAGGCCACAGAATAAAGTGTGATTCAGCAAGAGTAGAAATGAACACTGACTTAGAAAGCAATTTGGGTCATTAGGTGGAAAGCTATTATCAGGGAAAGAGACAACTTTGAGAAGGTGTCCTTCACACTGACGATTACTTCCACACATCTCTTGAAGACTGGTATATAGACTGAATGGAAATTTCACAAGAAAATGAATTGGAAAATTTTTGCTAAAAAGTCCCCTCTCACCTTTGGCGACCCTACCCCTCCCTTCCCCTACCAGGAGAAGGAGGACGTTCAGTATAATGCAAAACTAGTGAGCGTACGATGTTTGTGGTTATTGCTGTCAGAACTCTCAGCGTAATGCAGATCAAGTGAATGTACCATGTTTGCTGTTATTTCTGTCAGAACTCTCAGCGTAATGCAACTCAATTGGACGTAGTAAAGTGGTTGTCATTATCCCTGTCAGGACTTTCAGAGTAGTGAAAATCGAGTGGCCATATAATGGTTGTCATTAGCCCTGTCAGAACTTTCAGTGTAATGCAGATAAAGTGAATGTTCAATGTACGTACATGCAATGCTTGTTGTTATCCCTGTCATAACTTTGAGCATAATTCAGATCTAGCGAAAATACAATGCATGTACATACGGGAACCTCAACATCATGCAGGCTGAGTGAACTTACAATGTACACACAGTGTTTGTCGACATCCATGTCAGCACTCTCAGTGTAATGCAGATGGAGTGAACGTACCATGTTTGCCATTGCCGTGTCAGCACGCTCTGTGTGATGCAAAATCGAGTAAACATTCAATGTACATACAGTGTCGTCTTCCCTGGCAGAACTCTCACCGTGGTGCAGATGTAGTGAACTTACCATGTTTGTCATTATCCCTGTCAGGTGTCGAGAAGAGCATTGCGTTATGGTAGGACAGGGAGTCGCCTGCTGTGCCTGAGTACCCCTCCACGTGCAGTCGATACTCCCAGTCGACATTGTCCACCTTGAAGGTGCTGTACTCGGCGTAAGCTGCCTTTTCATTCCAGTCCTTCATGTCAACGCGCAGCGTCTGCATTCTCTCGCTGGTCATCTTGTGGAGAAAGTCGTTGCCTGCAGATGGTGGATGTTTAGAAGTGTTAGTGGGTCAGAGATCTGTGTAATTTCTTTTATTATTGCATTAGTTGGACATAGGTCTCGCTGAGCTCTTTTTAAAACGCTTTAGTTGGGCAGAGATCTTTGTCATTTTTTTTAACGCATTAAAGAGTTCTCCGCCAGTTCTTTTAAAAACGCTTTAGTTGGTCAGAGATCTTTGTCATTTTTTTTAACGCATTAGTGGGAAAGTGTTCTCCGCAAGTTCTTTTTGTAAACACTTTAGTTGGGCAGAGATCTTTGTAAGTTCTTCTTTAAACTCATCTCTGGGAAAGAGACCTCTTTTTCAAATGCATTAGTTAGGCAGAGATCTATGTAAGTACATTTTAAACGCATTAGCTGAACAGAGGCCTCTGTAAATTCTGTTTTAAACACGTTAGTTGGACAGAGACCTCCGCAAGTTCTTTTTAAAACGCACTAGTTCTCTTTAGGTTCTTTTTTAAAAGCTTTAGTTGGACAGAGGTCTCTGTAGGAGTTGTCTGTTAAGTGTATTATTTGAGCAGTAATATTTGTAAGTTCTTTTTTAAACGCATTAGTTGAACAGAGATTTGTAAGTTCTCTTTTAAACGCATTACTTGAACAGAGATTTGTAAGTTCTCTTTTAAACACATCACTGGGGCAGAGACCTTTGTAAATTCATTTTTAAGTGTATTAGTGGCACAGGTCTCTGTGAATTCGTTTTTAAATACATTAGTGGGACAGAGTTTTCCATAGGTTCTCTTTTAAACGCATCAGTGGAACAGAGACCTCTGTAGGTTTTTTTTTAATTGCATCAGTGGGACAGAGATCTCTGTAAGTTCTTTTTTAAACGCATCAGAGGCACAGAGACCTCTGTGTGTTCTCTTTTAAACGCATCAGAGGGACAGAGACCTCTGTAGGTTCTCTTTTAAACCGATCAGAGGGACAGAGACCTCTGTAGGTTCTTTTTTAAACGCATCAGAGGCACAGAGACCTCTGTGTGTTCTCTTTTAAACGCATCAGAGGGACAGAGACCTCTGTAGGTTCTCTTTTAAACCGATCAGAGGGACAGAGACCTCTGTAGGTTCTTTTTTAAACGCATCAGAGGCACAGAGACCTCTGTAGGTTCTTTTTTAAACGCACCACTGGTGACAGAGACTTCACAAATCACTCACCTATCCAGTATTCAGTCTCGGGATCGCCAAAGCCGAACCTGTAATATCGCCAGCCTTTGTTGAAGTCGACTTGTTGCTCGAGTTTCCTCCTGAGCAAAATGGTGGTCCATCCACCATCTTCTCCCTCCATGTCACACCAGACGCGGACGCCTTTGCCCACGAAGCCACACCTGGGGAAAGGGAGAGAGTCCATCAGATTCCTCGTTGGGATTTTTTTTTTAAACCTTAGGAATAAGAACTCATTTATGATGAAAAACAACTCCCTTAGGTGAAAAAGCAACTCCCTTATGTTGCATGCGAAAAACAACTCACTTATGTGGTGTGTGAAAAAAAACTCATTCATGTGGAAAAAAACTTGCTTGTGTGGAAAGTCTACTCCCTTATGCAAAAAAAAAAAAAAAACTCACTTGTGGCAAAAAAACTCGCCTATGTGAAGAAAATATACTCATGTGGCAAAACAAATTCTTTTTGGAAAACAACTCTTTTATGTGGAGAAACACCCCACCCTTATGTAGAAAATCTACTAAGTTATGTGAAGAAAACCACTCACTTATGTGGAAAAGCAACTCTAAGTGAAAAAACAGCACAGTTATGTGGCCAAATAGCTCAATAATTTGGAAAAATATATCTCTCAAGTGAGAAAACAACTCATTTATGTGAAAAACAACTCCTTTATATGAAAAAACAACTCCCTTATGCAGAAATACAACACCCTTATGTGGAAAAACAGGTCACTTATGTTGGAAAAACTCCCCTATGTAAGAAAAATAACTTCCTGATGTGGAAGAAATAATCCCCCTATTCACATGAACAACAACTCACTTATGTGGAAAAAAAAACTCCCTTATGCAAGCAACAACTCACTTCTGTGGATAGATTGTGTAGATTCCGCTGACGTTTTTCCCCTGCTGGAAGAGATCCTGGCAGTCTCGAGGCCTGCAAAAGAAAACATTCGTCTGTTAATGAAAGTTTTCCTATTTTTTTTTTTTTACTATTCCTTGATGCAAATGTTTATATTTGCAATGTTTGAGAATACACAGACACACACACACACACACACACACACACACACACACACACACACACACACACACACACACACATATATATATATATATATATATATATATATATATATATGTATGTATAGACTGTGTGTGTGCATGTATGTATGGGACTGTTAGTCCTGGAAAGCTTGTAACTTTTATTGAATAAATATCTCCGCTAGATACCATCCAGTTTTAATGAGGTCCTGTCAGTAATTGCATTAATGCACAGATAATTGTGTAAGTGATAAAGTATATATATACATACATACATACATACATTCATACATACATAAATACACGCACATCAAGATCTTACTTACAGTCATGTCTTACCGGTGTCATGGACCATAAATACCATGACACCAGTTCTGAATTTGAAACCAGTCAGTCAGTTAGTCTCATAATGGAAGCAACAGTTATACAGTTCTTGACTCACCACTGTAAGGAATAACAAGGGACCTCCGACGTCTTCTGGTCGCTTCTGCTCAAGTACTCCTCGTTCCACTCGATGACTCGAGAGCTGATCCTCGATTTCTGGAACTCGAGATCCGAGATCCTCTCCCTCAGCTGCTCGTTCTCGACTTCCATTTTCCTCATCAGGAGGTTGAGCAGGTGGTTCTGGGCGACTGAGCCTGTGGAGCGTCGAAGGTTGATCAGTTTCTCTCTCTCTCTCCCTCTCTCTTTCTCTCTCTCTCTTTCTCTCTCTCTCTCCCCAAAGGTATTTCGCTGCACTGACTTACTGATTTATTTCATTAAACATATACAATTTTTCAGAGGGGTAAAGGAAGACCAATCTCTCTCTCTCTCTCTCTCTCTCTCTCTCTCTCTCTCTCTCTCTCTCTCTCTCTCTCTCTCTCTCTCTCTCTCTCTCTCTCTCTCTCTCTCTCAAGGGTATTTTGTTACATTGACTGAATGATTTATTTCAGTAAACATGTACAATTTTTCAGAGGGGTAAAGGGAGAGCAGCCTCTCTCTCTCTCTCTCTCTCTCTCTCTCTCTCTCTCTCTCTCTCTCTCTCTCTCTCTCTCTCCAAAGATATTTCTCTGCACTGACTTACTGATTTATTTCATTAAACACATACAGTTTTTCAGAGGGGTAACGGAAGAGCAATCTCTCTCTCTCTCTCTCTCTCTCTCTCTCTCTCTCTTCTCTTAGATTGAATTTCAGTGAACATGTACAATTTTTCAGATGGAAAAAACTACTCTCTCTCTCTCTCTCTCTCTCTCTCTCTCTCTCTCTCTCTCTCTCTCTCTCTCTTGGGGAAACAGCTAAAATGAAACAAGATAACTGAGACTTCAGCTTCCTGATCAACATGCGATTTTTTAGGCAGTTTCCAAAAACCAGCAACATTATCCCTTCCCTTAACCCCCACACCCACCCCACCCCCCCCCAACCCTTCCTTACCATCGAGCGAGGTCAGAGGCCCGAGCAAACTCTCCAGGCCCTTGAGAGTGACGTTGACACTTGACAAAAGGCCGCCGAGGTCCAGTTTGATACGACTCACGGGGCAGCCCCTGTGGCTGGAGGCTTCGGGATCCACTTTATTATCGTCAGCAGCAGCAGCAGCGGCTGCGCCAGTCAAGACGGAGAAGACGCCGATGAGCTGCGTCAGGAAGAGACAGGCAACAACGCCCTTCGTCGTCAGCAGGGTCGTCCTCGGTGGTGTTGCTGCCGCCATCATGGTCCGGTCACGAAACGCCGGAGTGTACGTATAAGGCGTGAGTGACGACGACGCGAAGTTCTTCTTCTTCTTCTTCTTCTTCTTTTCTTCACGATGAACTGCGCTGCGTTTTCAGGTCGCCTCTCTTTATATATATGCGTGTGCCCTTTCGCTCGCACCGCTGGCGAAGAATGACAGGCGTTGTCTGTCAGTCTTCGTCTGAAAATAAAAAAGAGAGAAAAACACTTCGCCATAACTTCTCACTCAGCATCAGCAGAAGATAATAATTAGACTGAATCTGTAAAGCATATAAATATAGATAAATTATTATTATGATTATTAATATTAGTAGTAGTAGTAGTAGTAGTAGTAGTAGTAGTAGTAGTAGTAGTAGTAGTAGTAGTAGTAAACTGAATGTATTATTATTATCATTTTTTTTCTATCACAGTCATCCTATTTGACTGGGTGGTTTTTATAGTGTGGGATTCCGGGTTGCATCCTGCCTCCTTAGGAGTCCATCGCTTTTCTCACTATGTGCGCTGTTTCTAGTAGCACACTTTTTTGCATGAGTACTGGAGCTACTTCGGCATCTAGTTTTTCCAGATTCCTTTTCAGTGATCTTGGGATCGTGCCTAGTGTTCCTATGATTATGGGTAAAATTTCCACTGGCATTTTCCATATCCTTCTTAATTCGATTTTCAATTTTTTCCCTTTCTTTCTCATCTACTCTGGTGTCCCAAGGTATTGCGACATCAGTGAGTGATACTTTCTTCTCGATTTTGTCAATCAACGTCACGTCTGGTCTATTGGCACGTATCACCCTATCTGTTCTGATACCATAGTTCCAGAGGATCTTTGCCTGATCGTTTTTTATCACTCCCTCAGGTTGGTATCCGTACCACTTACTACTGCAAGCTAGCTGGTGTTTCTTGCACAGGTTCCAGTGGAGGGCTTTTGCTACTGAATCATGCCTCTTTTTGTCCTGGTTCTGTGCAAGCGCCGGACATTCACTTGCTATGTGGTGTATGGTCTCGTCTTTCTTATTGCACTTCCTGCATATGGGTAAGATGTTATTTCTATCTATTGTTCTTTGGATATATCTGGTTCTTAGGGCCTGATCTTTTAACGCTGTTAGCATTCCTTCTGTTTCCTTCTTGAGTTTTCCCCTCTGTAGCCATTGCCATGTTTCATCGCTGGCCAGTTCTTCTGTCTGTTTCATGTACTGTCCGTGCATTGGTTTGTTGTGCCATTGCTCTGTTCTGTTTTTCATTCTCCTGTCTCTGTATATTTGTGGGTCTTCGTTTACTTTTATCAGTCCTTCTCCCCATGCGCTCCTTAGCCACTCGTCTTCACTGGTTTTCAGATATTGCCCCAGAGCTCTGTTCTCGATGTTGACGCAGTCCTCTATGCCTAGTAGCCCTCTCCCCCCTTCCTTTCATGTTATGTATAGTCTGTCTGTATTTGCTCTTGGGTGTAGTGCTTTGTGTATTGTCATGTGTTTTGTACCAGTAATTTCTAGTGGAGTGGACTAAACTGCTGACCAGAAAGCTACAAAGTGACAGTACACAAAGCACTACACCCAAGAGCAAATACAGACAGATTATACCACCCTGCGTCAACATCGAGAGCAGAGCTCTGGGGCAATATCTGAAAACCAGTGAAGACGAGTGGCTAAGGAGCTGGGAGTAGGACTGATAAAAGTAGACGAAGACCCAGAAATATTGAAAAACAGAACAGAGCAATGGTACAACAAACCAATCTGGACAGTTGAAACAGACAGAAGAACTTTCGTGAAACATGGCAATGTTTCCGGTGTTGAGTTTTGACTTGAGTATCACCTTAAGTCTCTGCGTATATTCTTTCCTGATTGTGTCCTTCCTCTCATGGTGTTTTATATCCTCTCCTTCCATTATTCCCAGTTATTTGCATCCTGTCTCATCTATGTGTTTGATGCTATTCCCATCTGGTAGCTTTATCCCTTCAGTCCTTGTTACTCTGCCTTTTTGTATGTTGACCAAGGCACATTTTTCTATTCCAAACTCCATCCTGATGTCCCCAGATGCAATCTTTACAGTCTGGATTAGGGTATCTATTTCCTTGATGCTCTTACCGTACAGCTGGATGTCGTCCATGAACATCAGATGGTTAATTCTGTTGTCACCTTTCTTGAGTTGGTATCCAGCATCCATCTTCTGCAGTACTTTGTCATGGGAATTATGGCTACTACGAAGAGTGGTGGGACAGTGAGTCGCCTTAAAAGATCCCTCTCCTGATGTTAACCTCTGCTAATCTTATCCCAGAGCTTGTAAGTAATGTATTCCAGTTGCGCATTGTATTTTTAAGGAAGCTGATGGTGTTTTCCTCTGCCCCATATATTTTCAGGCATTTGATTAGCCACGTGTGTGGTATCATGTCGAAGGCTTTCTTGTAGTCAACCCATCCCATGCTTAGGTTGGTTTCTCCTTCTCTTACTATCCTTCATTGCCATTTTGTCGATTAGGAGCTGGTCTTTTGTGCCCCAACACTTCCTTCTGCAGCTTTTTGTTGGTGGGGGATGGTTTTTGTGTCCTCTAGGTAGTTGTATAGCCTTTCACTGATGATACCTGTTAGTAACTTCCACATTATTGGTAGGCAGTGATAGGCCTGTAGTTGCTTGCTATATTTCCCTTGTTCTTGTCTTTCTGTACTAAGGATGTTCTCCCTGTGGTCATCCATTTGGGCGTATGGTGGTTTGTGATACAATGCTGGAGTTGTTCTGCTATTCGTGGGTATAGGGCCTTGAAGTTTTTGAGCCAGTATCCATGAACTTCATCGGGACCTGGGGCTTTCCAGTTGGGGCTTTAGTATTATTATTATTATTATTATTATTATTATTATTATTATTATTATTATTATTAAAAAATGAATTCCATTTTCATCCAGCGCATGAGAATGACGCGGGAGAGAGAGAGAGAGAGAGAGAGAGAGAGAGAGAGAGAGAGAGAGAGAGAGAGAGTCACTAATTTTTTGTTACGTAATGTTTATACAAACTGTATGGTTGCGAAATAGATTATTTAAATAGCATCCTTGAGGTTTAATCACCGTTGTGATCAGCGAACAAAATAAATCCTACTTTATGACATGCAATGTGTATCGGTACATTTTTTCGTTCTGAGTAAAAACATAGTCTGCTTGCAGTAATATTCACTGTAGCTATCGCAAAATCGCAATATATTAAACAACCAATTTCAGGTCACCATAATGTACTTGTAATTGATGTATTATAAGTATGATGCAAATTCAGAATTGCTTAAATTGTAAAATACAGATTAGCGTGTGAGTTTAAAGTTTCCATTAAAGGAAGTATTCCCACGATTTGATTATTAAAAGAGCAGATTATTAGATAAGGACGAGTAAACGAGATATATATATATATATATATATATATATATATATATATATATATATATATATATATATATATATATATATATATATATATATATATACATTATATATATATGTATATATATATTATATACATATAAATATATATATGTATATACATATATATATATGTATATATATTCATGTATATATCTATATGTGGTCAGCATGGCAGAGGTGGGTTGATACCGATTCTAAATACAAATACTTGAGTTCGACGGGGATTTGTAGGTGGGAGCCGGTATCAACTTATACCTCACTTGTTGGCCGTGTGGGTAAAGGCGTCACTGTAGTCCTGAGTTCTTGTCTTCCGTGGTTCGAGCCCACGGGACGACGAACTTATTATCAACTAAAAAAATTCCCCTTTGGTAACATATATGAAAATATATTATTTCCGAGGTAGAGCGAATTGGATTAAAATTAAAGGACGTTTGTAGCTTAATGCTTGTATATGAATCACGGTGATGTGATAAAATTCATTCATAATATGGCTGCGTGCAACAAACGCATTACATGGTCAGCATGGCAGAGGTGGGTTGATACCGATTCTAAATACAAATACCTGAGTTCGACGGGGATTTGTAGGTGGGAGCCGGTATCAACTTATACCTCACTTGTTGGCCGTGTGGGTAAAGGCGTCACTGTAGTCCTGAGTTCTTGTCTTCTGTGGTTCGAGCCCACGGGACGACGAACTTATTATCAACTAAAAAAATTCCCCTTCGGTATATATATATATATATATATATATATATATATATATATATATATATATATATATATATATATATATATATATATATATATATATATATATACACATGCATATTGTATACATGTATGTGCGCGTGTGTGCTAGAACAAAGTAATTTACATGAAAGAAAATGCGCATCCATCCATGAGAGCTGACTGTAGGCTACAGTTCAGCTGGGGAACTTTGTAGACGCGTCAAGAAGAATAACAGTCTCCGACCCTTACAACGGCTCTTTGATTCCCTTCCACATCTCAAGGAGCATCTGCGTGGTGGCTGGGGGAGCCAGCTGGAAATCCCACCCACAAACACATACACACACAAACATCTCGAGGGTTTATTTAAGAAACAGGGCAATAAGACGCCGATTGTACCCTGAGACGCTGACCAAGTTCCCTGACAAACGTCTTGAAGCAGTTCTGGCGTCAGATCCTCTTATGATCTGACTGAAAGACATTAGAGACTTCTTCTACCTTCGTCTTCTTCTTCTGTGTATTGATTAATGGGAGGCTGGCCTGACTTCACGGCTTGTAGTCTTGTCTAACTAACGCGGATAAATGGACTGAATTATCATCGAGGTTACTGAATGACCTCACCCGATTTTATTACCTCTTTCGTTATAGAAAAGAAAATCTGGATAAATAATGTTATTTTTCCTGATGCAAGCGTCACTTAGGAGCATAGCATCAGAATGATTTCAGAACAGGAGAATAGTTCTTTAAGAACAGATGAACATAAATTCCAATTAAATTCACTAAAAGTAAACATAGCATCATAATTATTATTTCTGAACATGAAAACTGTTTTTGAGGGACAGATGAACATAAAATTAAATTCACTAAAATTGAACATAGCAACAGAATTGTTATTTCAGAACAGCATAACTGTTCTTGAGAAACAGCTGAACATAAATTCAAATGAAATTCACTAAAAATGAACATAGCAACAGAATAGTTATTTCAGAACAGCATAACTGTTCTCGAGAAACAGCTGAACATAAATTAAAATTAGATTCACTAAGAATGAACATAGCAACAGAATTGTTATTTCAGAACAGGAAAACTGTTCTTGAGGTAAAGATGACCATAAATAAAAAAAAAAGTGTTTGATGATGAGTGGTACAAATGATTAGTTGCAGAGAACAGTGAAATTTATTTTGTGGTGAAAATGAAGCATGTGATTTATAACTCACACAAACACACAGGGAGAGTGGCTGGTTAGGTGTAAAAATATGAATGATGTAAGGGTGTGTTATTCCTCAGTGGCTGTCAAATGTCTCCTTCTCCAGTGAGGGAATTCTTAAAGGATTTTCTTGACAAGGTCGAAAGTTTGATTTCAAAGGACACAGATTAGGAGAGGAACAATATAAGACGAATTTTACATGTAGATATAACCAAGCAAATTACTTAACTCCAGCTGTTAATGAACCATTTAGATTCTAAAGATTCTTCAAATGAGAAATTACCAAAGGAGTAAGATTAAGGACACCGAGAAACAATTTAATTGTATAAGCAAGATTAGAGCTTGATATTGGATGGAAGAAAATTCCCTCAGAGCGAGAATGAAATACAGTTAGACATATTACATAGGGCTTATCATTTACATGCTTCATGGAGAATTAAACCAATTAATGATAAATAAAAGAGGGGGTTAAAAATGATACAGTCATGTATTGTTAATGGAATCAATGTAGAGCGATTACATTAGTTATGACAGTAAGAGTAAACAGCAAATGCTTCGTTTCCAATTTGTACAGAAAACGGAGGCGTTCTACACGTCATAAATTTTTAGAGGTAACGCGTCTCCTTTTTCGTTATGGATGCAAACATTCTCTCTCTCTCTCTCTCTCTCTCTCTCACTGAATATGCGGAAATGTCTCAGAATGATTTTTCTAGTACCTTCTATTGAATGGATATTCACACGCATGCTGATATATATATATATATATATATATATATATATATATATATATATATATATATATATATATATATATATATATATATATATATATATATAAACTGTATTAAGACGAAACTTATTGAAAGTGAAAGAAATAGAATAGATACGTTCAAATGAAAATAATAACATTTGTAAATTCATTAAACTTGAGATTAGGCGTTCTTGAACAGCTTAAATTTCAAACGATAATATTCTTTCTTTAATGAACCGGAAGCGTTCCTTACGGAGAGAAGCCATTGTTCCGTAAACGCCAATTTATTCGTGTGTTGCTAAGCCACTACCTTAACTGTACGGCTTCGCTTCCCATCACAGCTTGGCTATGGAATCCGATATCATTTCGAAGCGGCCCAGTGGTCCGGATTTTCTAGTATTTGGGGAGACATTACCGTCGCCATAATCCCAAAGTTATATTTCAATCTTGTATTTCTTGTCACCTTAGGAGCCAGACACATTTACTACTCATTTTAGGTGGCAATGCCAAGGACACACAAATACACACAGAGGGAACACTCTCCTTGATGTAGCCAGTGACGTCATCGTGCTTTGTCATGTTACTCTGCTCTATATCTGGATCTATTCTCCTGTTCTTATAAGGTTCTTAATACTTTTGTCTCTTGACTTTTTGCTCTCTGTTGCATGGTTTTTTTTTTTTTTTTGTTGGATTTTTTTTTTATTTATGTCCCTTCCGTAGGGTACGGCCGCACTACGGTAAAACACGGCACAAAAACACGTCGGGAACGTGGAGCATACGTGCCACAAGCAGGTTGAAAACGCCTGATTTCAAGACTGCTAAACCCAAAAATTTATTCGGCTTGACTCTCTGGCATAAGTCTCTCTCTCTCTCTCTCTCTCTCTCTCTCTCTCTCTCTCTCTCTCTCTCTCTCTCTCTCGTAAATAATCTGAGCAACCCAACGTTGCAATTTAGTGTAACAAGTTACTGTGTTTCAATGTGTTTAAAATACTATAAAAATCGGGGAAAACTCTAAGTCTAGATTACAGCATTCAAAATTCCAAGTATTTTTCGTTTTTTACTTCTCGGGCAATATATCACAAACACAACCTCATAAATGTATGGCACAATGACCTGATTTTTTTTTTTACCTGATTTTGATTTTTATAGCCCGATTTTGGTTTTTTCTAACTTGTCTTAAGGTTTTTTTCTAAACTGATTTTGGTTTTCTAACCTGAATTTGTTTTTTCTAACCTGATTTTTTATCCGATCGTGCCTTACCTTATTGTAACCTGATTTTTCCCCTCTGATTTTGGTTTTTATAACCTGATTTTGTTTTTTCTAACCCGATTTTGTTTATTCTAGCCTGATTTTTTTCTACTCTGATTTTGAATTTTTCCAACCAGTTTTTGTTTTTATCTAACCTGATTTTGGTTTTTCTTACCTGATTTTAGAATTTTTCTTATCTGATTTTATTTTTCTAAGCCTATTTTAGTATAACATGATTTTTTCTAATTCGATTTTAGCTTTTTCTAACCTGATTTTGTTTTTCCTAACCTGATTTTGGTTTTTCTAATCTGATGTTTGATTTTTATACCTGATTTTTTATTTTTCTAACCTGATTTTGGTTTTTTACTTGATTTTATTTTTTCTAACCGATTTTTTTCGTAACCTGAGTTTGGATTTTTATTCTAACCTGATTATTGTTTTTTCTAACCTGATTTTGTGTTTTTAAAACCTGATTTTGGTTTTTCTAACCCGAATTTGTTTTTTCTAACCTGATTTTGAATTTTATAACGAAACCGTAAACATATCTCCTTAATAATACAGAACACCCGAGGATCATCTATAGTTGTATGGGTCATTCCTGTATTTTTTTTCTGTGCTCTCTTCTATAAATACGTTTGGAGACATCTAAATCTGTTCTTTTTCCCAACAACCCTCACCATCTCTCGGATCAGCTTACATACCAAACCAGTCACTCCATTGTCTGCTTGCCGGATGAGAATTTTTTTTTATTTTTTTTTTTTTATTTAGCTCGATTTAAACTTCTATTCTGTATTTCGTGACCCATGTTTTTTTAATGCAAAGGTCAATAACACGGGCAAAAAGATGACCTGACCCATGCCTGATGAAAACAGGAATAAGAAGGAGAAAGAAACCTGCGTAGGAAGAGATAGACCAGCCCCTCGAAGGAGGGAAGGTTATATGCTTTTTCTAAGTAGATATTTAGAAATAGGCTTTTGGTCCTCAGGGGCAAAGGGCCAGCGGGAGGGCAACCGTGCACCCTTTTCTAGCCCAGGCTCGAAGAAAAGTTTAAGATAAGGACAATAAAGAGCGGTTGACCTTCTTGGAATCTTACTTTAGAAAATAAGTTGATAGTTGTTAATGAAGTTATTAGTCCATAATTTAATTGTATTGATATACAATCATCAAATCGGAACAAGAATGAATGATTAAATCGTATCAATAATAAATAATGAACTGAATTAATTGACAAATTAAATCGAGGATTGATATTATATAATTGCGCTCTAATGGCTTTCAGTCTCTTCGATTCAAATGCCAAATGCAATTATAAGCTCTCTCTCTCTCTCTCTCTCTCTCTCTCTCTCTCTCTCTCTCTCTCTCTCTCTCTCTCTCTCTACGAGGTGTATTCTGAATTAGCAGGCTGTAGCGTTGCACCTGATGACCCACAACATCACAGATTTACTTTTATTTTGACTATCTGTTTTCGCATTGCTCTGATGAAGTTTTAAAAATTTTTTTTTGTACATTAAATTTTATTGCAATTTAATGTTTTCCTGCGCATTTATTTTCTTATTATGCATTAACCTTGTTTTTTG
Organism: Macrobrachium rosenbergii; assembly: GCF_040412425.1. Taxonomy (NCBI): domain Eukaryota; kingdom Metazoa; phylum Arthropoda; class Malacostraca; order Decapoda; family Palaemonidae; genus Macrobrachium; species Macrobrachium rosenbergii. Next base: position 22,528,700 of record NC_089758.1, read on the forward strand.
TTTAGTAATTTTTTAAGCTTAATATTTTTTTCATTAACTTTTTCTTGCATATTATTTTATGTGCATTAATTTTTTTATGCATTCATTCTTCATTTTTTCATGAGCATTATTTTTTCTTGTGCATTCATTCTTTATGCACTGATTTTCTGATGTAGATTATTTTTTACTTGTACATTTATTCTTTTTGCATTTATTTTTCATGTGCATTAATTTTTCATGTGCATCAAATTTTTATTGTGCCATTCATTGTTAATGCAATAATTTTTCATGTGAATTGATTTTTCATATGCTTTATTTTTTTTATTGTGCATTCATTGTTTATGCATTAGTTTTTATGCGTACTAATTTTTTCTTGTGCATTCACTGTTTATGCATTAATTTGATATGTGCATTAATTTTTTCCTGTGCATTCATTGTTTATGCATTTATTTTTCATGTGCATTCATTCTTTTTACATTTATAGTTTAAATATGCATTAAGTTTGATCTTGTGCATTCATCTTTTTCTTAAGCGTTCAGTTTTTTAATCTTATGCATTAATTTTTCATCTTTTACATTCATGTCTTTTCTTATCCATTTACGTATCGCTTGGATTGAGTTCTTTTCTATTAGGCTATTTTATATTACTTTTTAACCCATGCATCCCTTTGTGCCCTAAATCCTATAGCCTTCATTCTTTTGAGAAGCGTATCTCGCGTTTATTAGGGTTCTTACAAGACACGAGTGACTATAATTCAATCCCACGGAGGAGGAAAAAGCTTGTTTTAATTTTCTGGTAGTCAGGAGACTGTGGTGGGCCGCAGCCGGTGTGGGTAACCGGAAAGAGGCTAATAACTTTTTCTTATTATTATTATTCATCCCAAAATTGCAGCTGAAAACCAGTGAGATTTAACATCATCTAAAGCCATGATTAATAAGAGCATAAAGTGTATAATTGTAATATATAAATGTGTATGTTTCTAGGTATGTATGTATAAATGTATATACAAATAAACACAAACACACACACACATACATATATATATTCATATATATAATATATATATATATATATTATATAAATATATATATATATGAATATATATATATATATATATTTATATGTAAATGAATGTATATATTATGTATATATATATATATATCCATATATATATATGTAAAAATATATATATATATATATATATATATATATATATATATATATATATATATATATATATAACGCACTAGTAAGTTCTTAACCATGCTATTGCACAAAGGGTTAACGAAGTCTTATGCACGAGGGATCAAATGTTATCTGCGGTCTGTCGGCAATGACATCATATCCTGCAGTACCAGTTGCCCGTAGACAGGAGGATGTTCGTAATCCTATCGGATCCTGAAGGTCACACCAAGACCCGCGAGAAGCGGCGAATCACAGATTAGAGTGATTAGAAATGAGAGATAGAGAGAGAGAATCTAGTCTCGACCTTCTAGCAGAGAAATGGGTTAAAATGTCGTTAATAAAAATGATGTGTTCAATCTTTGAAAAACATGTTGATACATTATAGAGAGAGAGAGAGAGAGAGAGAGAGAGAGAGAGAGAGAGAGAGAGAGAGAGAGAGAGAGAATATATCTACTCTTTACCTTCTTACAGAGAAATAAGTTAAATTGTCACTAATAAAAATTATGTGTTTACTCTTTGAAAACCATGTTGATATATTAGAGAGAGAGAGAGAGAAATAGAGACTAATAAAAATGATGAGAAAAATATGTTGAGAGAGAGAGAGAGAGAGAGAGAGAGAGAGAGAGAGAGAAGAGAGAGAGAGAGAGAATCTAGTTTCGACCTTCTTGCAGAGAAATAGGTTAAATGGTCACTAATAAAAATGATGTGTTTACTCTTTGAAAAACATGTTGATACATTAGAGAGAGAGAGAGAGAGATGAACTGGCACAGTTATGATTATCAAAATTTTTCAGATTCTCCTAAGTCTACCCAGAAGAATGTTCTCATTAATTAAATGTGGATACTGGAGAAAGATTAAGTGAAAAAATTGGACAGCTAAGCAAGAAGAGACTAAAGGGAGGGAAAGTAAAAGGCAGAGATCACTGTACCTCAGTCTGCAGAGACGCCTCCGAGCCTACTAGCCCCATAAAAGCCAGCGGGATAGAGCATGGGGCTTGCAGCTTCATCCTAACATACAGTAGTGTATGTATGTATGTATATATATTATATATATATATACATATATATACACACATATATATATACATATATATATGTATATATATATATATGTATATGTATATACATATATATATATATATATATATATATATATATATATATATATATATATATATATATATATATATATATATATATATATATATATATATATATATATATATAATTACACATATGCGTGACTGAGTGTTTGTTTGCATGTATGTATTTATAAGTGTATGTATGAATATATGTATGAGTTACTTAATCTTATAACAAACCGTCGCAGACTGCTGCATGCGTTGAGGCATCAGGGTAAATAAAAAAACCAATGAAATAAGAATTTAGTATTATTATTATTATTATTATTATTATTATTATTATTATTATTATTATTATTATTATTATTATTAACAACTGAATAAAAAAAGCAAGACTGCAAACCAGACTATTATTATTTTCATCACGCAGCGAGACCTTCATCCCCATCTTTGCAACTTGATAAGTGAGATTGGGAAACCACTGCATTTATATGTGACCATAAATAAAAAAAAAAAACCCTAGGTAATATATACGTCAAGGTCGTGAAGAACCATCAAGTAATCCCATCTTGCTACCATCTGGTCATCGACTTTTAGTCGCTTAATGATTTTTTTTTCCAATAGAAAATAGGGGATTTTAGTCTTACAATGATTTTTTTCTATAGGAAAAATGGAATTTTAGTCGTATGATAATTTTTTCTCTTAAAAAAAAAGGAATGTTAGTCGTTTAATTATTTTCTTTATAGAAAAAATGGGAATTTTAGTCGTTTCATTATTGTTTTTCTTTGAAAAAAAAGGAATTTTAGTCGTTTAATAATTTTTTTCTGTAGAAAAAAGGGGAATTTTAGTCGTTTAAGAATTATTTTAGTCGTCCAATGATTTTTTCTCTGAGAAAAAATTTCAGTTGTTTAATGATTTTCTCTATAGAAAAAAAGGAATTTTAGTCGTATAAGGAATTTTTCTCTGTAGAAAAAAAGGAGTTTCAGTCGTTTAATGATTTTTTTCTATAAAAAAAGGAATTTAGTCATTTAAGGATTTTTTCTTTAGAAAAAAAGAATTTTGGTCATTTAAGGATTTTTTCTCTGTAGAAATAGAAAAGAATTTTTGTCATTTAAGGATTTTTTCTCCGTAGAAAAAAAAGAATTTTAGTCGTTTAATGATTTTTTTCTATAGAAAAAAGGAATTTAACCATTTAAGGATTTTTTCTATAGGAATAGAGGAATTTTAGTCATTTAAGGATTTTTTCTCTGTAGAAAAAAAGGAATTTTAGTCGCTTAATGATTTTTTACGTAGAAAAAAAGGAATTTTAGTCGTCTAATTATTTTTTACGTAGAAAAAAAGGAATTTTAGTCATTTAAGGATTTTTTCTCTGTAGAAAAAAAGGAATTTTAGTCGCTTAATGATTCTTTCTGTAGAAAAAAAAAGGAATTTTAGTCGTTTAATTATTTTTTTCTATAGAAAGAAAGGAATTTTAGTCATTTAAGGATTTTTTCTCTGTAGAAAAAAAGCAATTTTATTCGTTTAATGATTTTTTTGTATAGAAAGAAAGGAATTTATTTGTTTAATTAATTTTTCTATAGAAAAAAAAAGAATTTTAGTCATTTAAGGATTTTTTCCCTGTAGAAAAAAAGGAATTTTAGTTGTTTAAGGATTTTTTCTGTAGAAAAAGGAATTTTAGTTGTTTAGTGATTTTATTTCTATAGAATAAAGGAACTTTTAGTCTTTTAATTATGTTTTTATGTAGAAAAAGGGTAAATTTAGTCGTTTAATTATTTTTTTCTATAGAAAAAAGGGAACATTTGAGGGATAATTCGCTGTTTTTTTAAATCAAACAATTTTTATTTGATAGATGATTCCATCGTTTCTTTGTGGAATAAACGTGTAATATTTAAGAGATAACTTCATGGTTTTTTGTGGAAAAAACATGAAATATTTGAGATAATTCCCTTTATGGAATAAACATGTAATATTTGGGAGATAATTCCTTGCTGGTTTCTGTGGGGATTAAGCATGTAATATTTTTTATTTGATTAACATGTAAGATTTGATAGATGATTCCATGGTTCTTTGTGGATTAAACATGTAATATTTGGGAGATAATTCCCTTCTTTCTTTGTGGAATAAACATTGATTAAGTGAGAGATGATTCCATGATTTCTTTGTGGATCAAACATGTAATATTTAAGAGATAATTCTCTGTTTTTTTAATAAACATGTAATTTTTGAGAGATTATTCCCTTTACTGTGGAATAAACACGTAATATCTGAGAGACGATCCCCTGGTTTCTTTGTGGAATGAACATGAAATATTTGAGAAGTAATTTTCTGTTTTTTTTTTTTTTGGGGAGTAAACATGAAATATTTGAGAGATAATTCCCCAGTGTCTTTGTAGAACACACATGAAATATTGGAGAGAATATTCCATTATTTCTTTGTAGGAAAAACATGGAACATTCTAGAAGAGAGGCTCTGATTTTTTTGTGGAAAAAATATGAAATGCTAGAGAGAAGATTCTCTAGTTTCTCTCTGTTGAAAAAACAAAACATGCAATATTTCGGAGAGGATGCTACAGTTTCTTTGTAAAAAAACGATAAAGTTAAGTATACCTTAGTAAAACCAGACCACTGAGGTGATTAACAGCTCTCCTAGGGCTGGCCCTAAGGATTAGATTTATTTTACGTGGCTAAGAACCAATAGGTTACCTAGCAACGGGACCTACAGGTTATTGTGGAATCCGAACCACATTTTAACGAGAAATGAGTTTCTGTCACCAGAAATTAATTCCTCTGGTCCTTCATTGGTCGGTCGGAGAATCGAACGCGGGCCCAGCAGAGTGCTAACCGAGAACGATACCAACCCGTCCAATGAGGAACACTGTAATAAACCATAAAATGTCCTGGAAAAGATTCTGTGGCATCTGGGAGTAAAATATATGGAAATTATCTTTTATATACAAGTGTGAAACCATTGTAGATGACGTGTCTGGTCCCACACTGACACAATATTGATTGACCTTGAACTATAAACTGGCGTTACAAGAACTACGATCATCTACATGCACACGATTAAGAAGAGTATTACTAACGTCCGTTTCACTGTCCCACGTCCAACTCTGATTCCAGGAAAATGCATATCCAAACTCTGGTTCCAGGAAAATGGCATATCCAAAATCTGGTTTCAGGAAATGGCATATCCAAAATTTGTTTCCGGGAAATTGCATATCCAAACTCTGATTCCAGGGAATGGTATATCCAAAATCTGGTTCCAGGAAATGGCAAATCCAGAGTCTGATTCCATGAAATGGCGTTTCCAAACTCTGAATCCAGGAAATTTCATATCCAAAGTCTGATTCCAGAAAGTGGAATATCCAAATTCTGATTCCAGGAAATGGTATGTCCAAATTCTGATTCCAGGAAAATGCATATTCAGTCTTTGATTCCATGAAATGGCATATCCAAACTCTGATTCCAGGAAATGGCATATCCAAAGTCTGATTCCAGGAAATGGTATGCCCAAATTCTGATTCCAGGAAATTGCATATCCAAAGTCTGATGCCATGAAATGGCATATCCAGACTCTGATCCCAGGAAATGGTATGTCCAAATTCTGATTCCAGGAAATGGCATATCCAAAGTCTGATTCCAGGAAATGGTATGCCCAAATTCTGATTCCAGGAAATTGCATATCCAAAGTCTGATGCCATGAAATGGCATATCCAAACTCTGATTCCAGGAAATTGCATATCCAAAGTCTGATGCCATGAAATGGCATATCCAGACTCTGATCCCAGGAAATGGTATGTCCAAATTCTGATTCCAGGGAATTGCATATCCAAAGTCTGATTCCAGGAAATGGCATATCCAACTCTGATCCCAGGAAATGGTATGTCCAAATTCTGACTCCAGGAAATTGCATATCCAGAATCTGATTCCAGGAAATGGCATATCCAACTCTGATTCCAGGAAATGTTATGTCCAAATTCTGATTCCAGGAAACGGCATATCCAAAGTCTGATCCCAGGAAATTGAATATCCAAACTCTGATTCCAGGAAGAGGCATATCCAAACACTGATTCCAGGAAATGGCATATCCGAACACTGATTCCAGGAAATGGCAAACCCAGTCAGATTCCAGGATTTACGATCTGTCTATGAGCATCCCGTAGAGGGGTTTTGCCATTAGGCACCTCATGCTGTGTACTGCGGGCATTACTTAAATGTTCTTTGCAGCGTCTCTTCGGCCCCTAGCCACAGCCCCTTTCGTTCCTATTACTGTACCTCCTTTCATATTCTCTTTCTTTCATCTTACTTTCCACCCTCTCCTAACAATTGATTTATTGTGCAACTGCTAGATTTTCCTCCTGTTACACATGTCAAATCTTTTTACTGTCAGTTTCCCTTTCAGCGCTGAAAGACCTCATAGGTGCCAGCGCTTGGCCTTTGGACTGAATTATACATTCTATTCTGTTTTGTTCTATCTATGAGCATTGTTAAAACTTGACTCCTCGTAAACCCTTAAACGCTAAACCCTGAAATATTAAAACTTCATCTACAGATGTAAGTTAAAGTCACTTTTTCAAGAACTTGGATGGGGAAAAGAATTACTTAGAATCTGCAGAAACCAAAAACTGATCTTTGTCCATTAAATGTGCTTGCCGATTGCATGCAGTTCGTCTGAGATTAAACGTCTCCTCTTAAAGTAAACCAGTTTTAATATGCGAGTATCATTTAATATTCCCACCTAGGCTTTGCTTTTTATTAGTTTTCTGAAAAGAAAACTATTGTGCCAGCTTTGTCTGTCCGTCCGCACTTTATTCTGTCCGCACTTTTTTCTGTCCGCACTTTTTCTGTCCGCCCTCAGATCTTAAAAACTCATTTACATTATTGTGGCTTTTTACCCCTGTTCTTAACCCCTTTTTTATATTTTGGAAAAATACAGTCTCTCATTTACATTACTGTGGATTTTTACCCCCTGTTCTTAACCCCATTTTTGTATTTTGGAAAAATACAGTCTCTCATTTACATTATTGTGGATTTTTACCACCCTGTTCTTAACTCCTTTTTTATATTTTGGAAAATACAGTCTCTCATTTACATTACTGTGGATTTTTACCACCCTGTTCTTAACTCCCTTTTTGTATTTTGGAAAAATACAGTCTCTCATTTACATTATTGTGGATTTTTACCACCCTGTTCTTAACTCCCTTTTTTGTATTTTGGAAAAATACAGTCTCTCATTTACATTACTGTGGATTTTTACCACCCTGTTCTTAACTCCCTTTTTTGTATTTTGGAAAAATACAGTCTCTCATTTACATTACTGTGGCTTTTTACCACCCTGTTCTTAACCCCTTTTTTATATTTTGGAAAAATACAGTCTCTCATTTACATTACTGTGGCTTTCTTACCCCTGTTTTAATTTTGGCCAGTCTTTTTACATTATTGTTGTAAAAATACAGTCTCTCATTTACATTACTGTGGATTTTTACCCCCTGTTCTTAACCCCCTTTTTTGTATTTTGGCAAAATACGGTCTCTCATTTACATTATTGTGGCTTTTTACTCATGATATCTTGCAATTCTTTTTTCCCCCGTTTCTCCTCAGATTTCCTTAACACCTCCTCTTGTAACAAAACCCGCCATTGCGGTTCCCCCGTCAGTCCTTCATTTATGCGTCAAGTTCTCACAGTCACAACATTATCATACGCCTACCAGTGTCTGAAGACTCTCTCGTTCTTCTGCTTTATCTCTGTCACCTTTCGCCTTGAATTTTGTTTATTCATTTTGCATCTCTAGATCTCGTTTCACTTTGGTGCCTTATTCTCACTTCTTTCTTTTGCTTCGTCTTAATTACGTTTATGGTTAATTTTGTGAACCTCTCCGTAGAATTATGCGTTCTGTTTCTGCTGTTAGGCCAGTCAAGTAATCTTCAGTTGAACTGCTGCCAAGTCTTTATTCGTCTTTTGTCACATGAATGAGCACGAAGGCACTATGTGTATATGTATATAAATATATATATATATGTATATATATATATATATATATATATATATATATATATATATATATATATATATATATATATATATATATATACACACATATATATATATATATAAACCCGGCGAAACAGTGTAGGTGACTACTGGTTCGCCGTATATATATCAAATGTATATTATATGACTAAATATATTACGCGTAATGACTGATTACGCATGTTGACTGTAACATATATATGAAATCATAGGACAATAAGAATTCACATTTTTAGCACAGACTCACACACCAAAATAACAGAATTAAGTCTGAATGATGTGGAACGTAGAAAAATAACTACTCCAGCGAGAAACTGAAAATAAAAATCAGGTTAACCAAAGAAAGATTCTTTCAGATGTACTGCTGTGTTTGGTATTTCTTCTCTAATAACTTCTTTAATACATTTCTAAAGGATTGTATTTTTATTGCCTTTGATGTGCAGGTGTGTAAATGATATTTACCACAAGAGGATCCTTGAGTCCTTATCCCCTATTCCTTCCTTGCTCCGCCTCATCCTCAGCCAGCGAGGAATCCGATCCTTCTCGTCTTCAAGGACACAACCTCCGTATATTAAAGATGGTGGCTGCGTACGTACCCCATAAACGGCCCCCCCCCTCGGGTCCTTCCCTACGTCCCTCCCTACACCCAACACCCCTCTCCTCCTCCGCTCTCTCTCTCTCTCTCTCTCTCTCTCTCTCTCTCTCTTATGAATGAAACTATGAATAACATAAATTTTCACGCATGCTATCATGTGCCTGTCGACGACGCCAAAAAATTTTTTTGACGAGATGAGGCTGAAAATGGCAGACATTCCCAGGGCATGATGGATTCGTGGCATGGAGGCTGACAGGGTGGGTACCACCAGAAGTTGAGTGAGTGGGTATAAATAAAGGAAGGTACCCAAGCTCAGCAGGTCATTCCTGGTCGATCTCGCTCAGACTAAACAACGGTTCGGTGAGGAACAAGTCACTCTCTCTCTCTCTCTCTTTATATATGTATATATATATATATATATATATATATATATATATATATATATACTATATATATATATATATATATATATATATATATACTATATATATATATATATATTTATTTATTTATATATATATAAATATATATCTTCTCTGACAGACGTTCTCCTTTTTAAAAAAATTCGTGCATGCTATTAGGGATTTAAGAAACGCACAGTTTAAAGCCAATTCCTGGATTTTTTTTTAGTTTTTGTTGAATGCCAAATAAGTAAATATATGCATGGAAGAACTTTTATTATTTTATTTTTTTATTTAGGTTAGCTGCAATTTGTTGGACTCTGCCAAATCCTGTGAAAATGTGAAACGAATTTTGTCCAAAATGTTTCTTGCTCTGCATCTACAAATGATTCCTGTTGAATCAAGGAAAGATGCTTGTTGCATCAGGGAAGGATTCCTGTTGCATCGAGGAATGATTTCTGTTGAATTAAGGAATGATTCCTGTTGAATCAAGGAATAATTTCTGTTGCAACAAGGAATGAATCCTGTTGAGTTAAAGAATTGTTTCTGTGGAATGCTGGAATGATTCCTGTTGAATCAAAGAATGATTCCTGTTGAATCAAGAAATGATTTCTGTTGCGTCAAGGAATGATTCACGTAGCATCAAGGAATGATTCCTGTTAAATCAAGGAATGATTCCTGCTGAATCAATGAATAATTCCTGTGGTATCAAGGAATGGTTCCTGTTGCATCGTCAGTGGACAAATTTACCGCTTTTAAGGCGTTTGAAGTTATAATAAGTTTGGAGCTACCGTTTCTGAAACGACGTTCTTAACCGCTCAGTTATTTTTGGAATTTATTCTGCTATTCACCTAATTCATCACCGTCTCTCTTATTCACCGTGTAAAATTTGGAAATTGGAAGTTATTATATTTCTCTATTATTTTGAAGTTTTTTTTTTATCTTTTTACTGTTCACCATATTCATTACCTGCTCTCATAATCAGCGGTTAAAATTATTTTTTTGATCTTGTATCCAAATTGCAAGTTTTTATTACACTAAATTTTTTTTATGGAAAATGGACGGGATTTTTTCTTTTTTATATTTCTCGATAAATACCAGAGGAGATTTATTTTTCCAAGTTGGAAACGATTATGTTTCTCATGTGATGTAGAGTAGTTTTTTATTTATTAATTTTTTTTAAAGATCTAGATGACTATTTTCCACATGTGGGTGAAGGTAATTATTTTTCATATGAGAATCATAGAACCGGATGATAATTAAATTTCCCGCATGCAAATGTCAATTTTTTTTCATTCTTTTAAATTTATAGAAAATAATTTTTTTCAATAATAAGAGAACGGTATTTTTAATCAATGTTCGGTTGGTAATTTTTTCTTTTCGTACTTTATTTAAAAAAACATTTTTCATAAATGTTTGGATGGTGATTTTTTCTGTATGTATTTTCTAAATAAAATTTTTCGTTAAATGTCCGGATGGTAATTTTTCATTATTTATTTTTTTTTATAATTTTTTTCATTAAATGTTCGGATGGTAATTTTTTCTGTATGTATTTTTTAAATACAATTTTTCATTAAATGTCCTGATGGTAATTTTTCATTATATATTTTTTTAATAAATTTTTTGCTAAATATTCGGATGGTAATTTTTTCTTAATTTTTTAAATAAAATTTTTTGTTAAATGTCTGGATGGTAATTTTTCATTATTTATTTTTTAGATAAATTTTTTTCGTTAAATGTTCGGATGGCAATTTTTTCATTATACGTTGGAACGACATTATTCGTCATATTTTTCTATAAATAACCCTGATATGCCAACTGTGCAAGATGTTTGTCCAACTTATATATAATTTAGAACTGAAAAGTCCGTGCTCTTTAATATGATATTTTTGTTACCGTGTTTTATTTATTTATGCTTTCTTATTTTTAGTTATCTGTAAAAGAAAACAATTGAGATGGCTTTGTCTGACCGTCCGCACTTTATCTGTCCGCCGTCAGCTCTTAAAAACTACTGAGGCTAGAGGGCTGCAAATTGGTATGTTGATCATCCACCCTCCAATCATCAAACAAGCCAAACTGCAGGCCTCTAGCCTCAGTAGTTTTGATTTTATTTAAGTTAAAGTTAGCCATGATCGTGCGTTTGGCAACACTATAGGACATCCCACCACCGGGCCGTGGCTGAAATTTTCATGGGCCGCAAGTCATACAACATTTTAAGCTGTACAGAAAAACTTCTCGCATTTTTTGTATTGCGCTGAAGAAACCAGTCGTCTGCATTTTTATACCTATTGAATTTTGTTTATCGGCTCATTTATTTATTTATTTACTTATTTATCTATCTACCAGTCTTTATCTGTCTATCTATCTTTCTATTTATTTACAGACATCCTTTTTGCCTGTACGGCGTCCATTCTGTTCATTTTGCTCTCTTTTGTTTTATTTATCCAGAGACTATTTATTTATTTATTTATTTACTTGTTTATCTATCTATCTCTCTATCTCTCTATCGATCTATCTATCTTTCTATTTATTTACAGAGATGTGGGTCATCCAGCTTCTGATAAGCCTGTTGATTGAATCAAGTGTTGGCCCTTCCGGCTGATATGGTAAGTGCTGTTGTCAGAGATTAAGTGCTTGGTCCTTCCAGAGACTAAGTGCTGTTGCTAGAGATCAAATTGGTTTTCCAGCTTTCATGATAAGTGCTGTTGCTAGAGATCAAGTGCTTGGTCCAGCTTTCATGATAAGTGCTGTTGCTAGAGATTAGTAATAAGTTGCTGTTGCCAGAGATCAAGTGCTTGGTCCTTCCAGCTGTCATGATAAGTGCTGTAACCAGAGATCAAGTGCTTGGTCCTTCCAGCTTTCATGATAAGTGCTGTTGCTAGAGATCAGGTGCTTGGTCCTTCCAGCTGTCATGATAAGTGCTGTTGCTAGAGATCAAGTGCTTGGTCCTTCCAGCTTTCATGATAAGTGCTGTTACTAGAGATCAAGTGCTTGGTCCTTCCAGCTGTCATGATAAGTGCTGTTACTAGAGATCAAGTGCTTGGTCCTTCCAGCTGTCATGATAAGTGCAGTTACCAGAGATTAAGTGCTGTTACTAGAGATAAACTGATGCTACCAGAGATCTAGTGCAACTTGTACCATGACTTAGAGGACCATGTTGCAAGTTTTTAGCAACAATAATTTTATTTTCATTCTTAGAGGGCAGAACCATTATAACCATAAAATCACCTTTCCGCTTTCTGTCCTGTCTTGACCAAAATTCCTAAACAAAATTTATTCGATATAATTTTTCAACTGCGTGAAATGACAGTAATCGAAGAAGAACAATACATACTTTTTAAAATTTTTTAAACGTAATTAGAATAATTCATTCATTACTAGGTTTGTGGAGAGGCTACAGCGAAAGATAAACTCTACATTATTTTTTCTTAATTCTTTAAAGTGATCATATAAATAAGTGCTGATAAAGGAAGGAAAATAGTAAATAGTGACGGAACCAGTAAAGGTTTACTGTAATTCAATGAAATGGCGCATGCATACTTGCATACTCACCTTGTTCTCTTTCTTTCTTTGTTTATATATATATATATATATATATATATATATATATATATATATATATATATATATAATATATATATATATATATATATATATACAATATGCCCTCTTAATATATATATAATATATATATATATATATACACCCAAGGTTTAATTTTTCTCCTGTTATATATATATATATATATATATATATATATATATATATATATATATATATATATATATATATACACTGTATACACACACACACACACACACACACAGTATTACCCTCCCTTTGCAGCCAATGCCTTATGACTTCGCCTACGGAGTGAATGGCGGTGAATTCGGCGACATCAAGGCCCACAAAGAAGTGACTAGCGTGGACGGACGAACCGAGGGAGAATACCGCTGGCTCCAACCAAATGGTCTGTACATGTACGTATACCGGGAGTTTAAGGACCATAGGCCCCGAGGATTTCACACATAGTTGTTGATTTCTGACTCTTCTGCTTTCACTTATACTCTCAAAGCTGAATTTACTTTGTTTCCGCATTTCTGCTTTCTGCAATTTAAGTTTGATATTTTTCTGAAGAGGCCCATTTAACAAAGAAAGAAATTTTAATAAACCACTATATTTTGGCTAATGCACACCTGCCCTAGTCTCGAGGCCTATTGGAATGTCTTTGTTTTTTATGGGTTAATTAAGAAAAAAAATTACCAAGTATTATAAGATATTTGTCAATGAAGAAAGACAAAGGTAAGATGGAGATTATAAAACAGGAGTGCAGATGTACACACTAATAAGTCATTTTAATGAGTGATTTAGGCTTTTCACTAAGAAGTTCTTTAAAGAAGATTTTCCCCAATACATGTTCTTAACATGTCTCTTGTTGGTGATCATTATCAGAGACATTTTACCGAAATATTAAGACTATTTTTACAAATTAGCCGTAATATTTGCCCTACAGGTATTCCAGTTAGTGTTTTATGCTTCTTTGCATATACTAAGTTTTAACCTAGCAATTTTATTGAAAATTTTAACAAATTTTATTTAAAATTTTAACCTAGCAATTTTATTTAAAATTTTAACTAGCAATTTTATTTAAAATTTTAACCTAGCAATTTTATTTAAATTTTCTACCAACGCTCAAGTTGCAAGGTGTGCAAATACACGTCTCAGACTTGTCTTGGAAATCTCATCAGGAAATTTTCCTTGTATTTGCTAAACGCATCTCAGTGCAATTAGAAGCTGCACAAATATCATTTTATGCAACAACAAATGTTTATTGTACTCATAATCACCTTTTCAAATCCTCGCAATTATCTTTGTATCTGTGTTGGCAAGAGTATGTTATAGAGGGCTTCTTTGATTAATATCAAAATTTACTAATATTTATGTTAAAAATGTCAGCTTGTGAGCTAACTTTATTGGGACAGTCAAGTTTGTGAGTTTTTTCTTATTTTAGAAATAAAAAGGTTTTACTTTTGATCTGATATCATCAGGATTTAATGAGTCTTTTGCTGTCCTCTTGAACAGTGTAACCCGCTACTTTGTCGACGGTGACAGTGGCTACCAGGCAACAGTGAGCGAAGAAGCAGGCCCAGAAGTGACTAACTTTTATTCCAATAGCCAGGACGAGCAAATCAGCACCGCTCAGCAAAGCGTTGACAGTCAGCAAACACTGACCAGTCAGCAAAATTTCAACAATCAGCAATCTCAGACATCTCAGCAAACGTTCTCTCGGCAAGTCACAAGTAACCAACAGAGCCAAAGCAGCAGTGCTTCTTCAGTGCAGGGATCAGCAGGTCTTATAGTTACCTCTCAGGCTGCAAATCTTGGAGGAGTCAGTAGTCTGGAGAACTCACAGCAATCAAGCGCTTTTGTTGAATCTGGAGCAACCAGTTCCTCTCAGCAACTATCAACTGGCTTCAGTCAAGTGAATACAGAAAGTCAGTCTGGATCAACTGATCTGCGCCAAGGTGCTGCACTAAGCAGTGTTAGCCAGTCAGTTTCAGCTGGAAGCCAGTCTGTTTCATCCGGCAGTAACGAGCTTGACCAAATTACGACTGTTGCTCAAATACTGGTAAGACCCGCGGTAATTGCATTTACAAACGAAGCTTCAGCTCTGAATAACGTTGGTGGGTCTAGAGTAACTGAAACAAGCCAATCTGGAGCAGATAGTCTTAGCTCCAGCACTGCCTCCAGTAGTTCCAGCCAGTCAGCAACATCTGGATCAAGCACATTCACCCAGTCTTCATCAGCAGGACTGATTAGTGGGTCCGTGGGAGCTACTCAGTCTTCTTCTGTTGGAGTCAGTGCCGAGTCTTCCTTAACAGGAGGTTCAAGCCAATCTGCCCTGTTGAGTCAGAGTCAAAATAGTCGCAACAGAGCAACTTCAAGTGCTGCTTCGTCTTCCAGCAGCTTTAGCAGTAATCAGCAGTCTTCCAGCAGCTTTAGCAGTAATCAGCAATCCTCCAGCTTTAACCAGCAGTCAGGTGCAGCTGTGCTGGCCGGAGACGTTAAGAGCATTGCTGTTATTCTTGCTGGAAGCCCAGAGGCCGCAAATCTCCGTAAGAACTAAATTTCTGGAACTTTGGTATTAACAGCGACAGACAGGCATTTTGAAATGTTTTGTAATTCCTTCGGTAAGTTAATTAATGATTTAAGCATATTTCTAACGAAGGGTTGATGAACTTTGTTGGTCTGTGGCAGTGGTTCTCAACCAGGGGGGAATTTCAGAGTTTCTGATGGGGTGGGGAATTGTGACCAAGAATTTTTAGTATTATATGCATATTATTTGTAATGCACCGTTTGAGGCAGACAAATTTGGGAAAGGGGGGAATGACATTCTGACATATGGTGAAAGGGTGCATGGGCCAAAAAAGGTTGAGAACCACTGGTGACTGTATGGTATTATGATGAGTTTCATTAAAGGACTGGCCCACTGAGAAAAGTTTTGGTAATGAGATGGTCAGGAAATATAAATTTACATGAAACGCACCGTCAATCCCTCGAAACATTTTTTTTATATAGAGGACCGCATTCATTACTGAATTCTGTATCTCTGATGTAGACCATTTTCTTAATAAAGATAACCAAGCATTTCTATGATTTCTTGTCTTTGCTTAAGAAATACAGCCGTATAAACCCAGGAGCTTATCTTTTAGTATATTTGTGAAACAATCGAAGATAAAGGAGGGAATATTTTTAAAGAGCTAAAATGTTTTACGCATATGAAGTGTTTCTCGGTGATTTCACTCCCTGACTAAGAATATAACAATGAAGACTACCTGGATAAAATGCACTAAAATTACGAAAATTTAAAATGTTAGAGCACATTTTAGAAAGTATAGAAGGGGATTTGTAATAGGACAGAAATTGACGTGAAACATATTTAAATATATTTTGATTTAGCTTATGGTACACAAAATAAAAGGCCAGTTCCCGCTTATTTCCTTATACATTTCTCTCACCAATCCTTTTGGCACCTTTCCTACATCCTAACATACCTTACACAGCTTAGACAGCTGTTAAATTGTCTAGATGAGCAAAGCTAATTTCAGCAGTGAAGTAAAAAAAATGAGCAGTTATGGATGATCTGGCAGAAAAAAAATTAAGGAAAACCAATCAAATAAATATTAATATTTATATCTATAAAGTAACAGACAAGGAGAAGAGAGAGATTATAGAATTTCAATTATCTGTAAGTAATTTGAGGAAATAACTCCATCTAAGTGCGTCATATATGAGTAAAAAACAGCTCTCTCTCTCTCTCTCTCTCTCTCTCTCTCTCTCTTTGTCTGAGCTTAGTTAGGGGTTTGGCTACCCGGAAAAATGATAATTATTGTCGTCGTATTCAGTTCATCCCTATTCTGCATCTCACCAATCGATCATTACTTCAGTCAACAACAACCGGAGTAAGCCTTGCCTACGGGGGACGTCGGTCTCTTTCACAACAATAAAGGACAAACAATTCACAGTAGCGTACATTAACGGTAAACTTGCAAGCCCCGCATGTCATCAGATGCCAGTCAGGAGGGAGCCATGGACTTTCCAGTGCCAGTCATCCGGGGATTGCGGTCGGATCCGAGAAGGACCTGGGAGTCAATACGTCAGTCATGTTCTGAATAATTCCAGTGGTTCCTCCACTCCGTGTGAGACGCTGACGGCTAAACCAATAGTCGATTCAAGAGATCAGTTGTTGCAGGTACTCGGTAAAGATCAGTGTCTGTTGCGGGAATGAATCATTTAGTGATTCATCGAGAGAGAGATTTCACTGAGCCTAACACTTGAAATTTGCATCAGAAAACTATTCCCAAATCGCTTAAATAAACCAATTAGATAACCTTTTCAGGGAGGATCGAAGTTTTACGCTGAGTGTGGAATGGCTGTTATTTCAGATGACGCAGTTAATTTGTTGATAGTGAAGAGGGACTGCAGAAACTAGTAAAAGATTTTAAAAGTCTTCATAAGATTTGGCTTTCTGAAATGCACTTGTGTTAGAATTGTGTTGTAAGCCTGAATCGGAAACCGGAAGACGAAGCAGTGGATTCTGGATGGCATTATTAGGGATCAATTGTTTCCTGTAGGTATTTCGTGACGGATAATGATAGGATTATAGCAGAGGTGAATCACAGACAGGCAAAGAAGGGACGATAGCCGGGTGGCAAATCCCTGAGATGTATGCTAGCATTGCACCAGCCCCGGTTGTTTTGACATGCCCCTAGGTTGGGTTAGGTTAGAGTCCGTTTGGTAATTATGGGTGTCGGAAACACAATGAGATTATTTTCAAGAAAATTCTATGGTTATTTTCTAAGATGTGGCTTTCCGCTTTTTTCAGGGAAAGCCCGGCACTCGGTTACATGTGTATGGAAAAGATTCTGATGAGAAAAGGAGTGTCTTGAAGCCAAAGTTGGAATGCATAAAGGGATTGTTGAGACAAATCTTTTATGGAGGTGTAATATGGCTACTGAATGCTAAGAAAAAAAGAAATTGGGAGCTGTTGAGATTGATAGTTTTGCGGGGCATATGTGGAAAAATATAAACCATAACGCTCTAAGATGGTTTTTAGGGGAACAGAAGATGATAGGTCGGATTGTTGAACCTACAATTAGGCCTATAGGCACTTTGATGAGATGTAGCAATGTTCCTTTATACACGTGGAAAGGAAAACTAATTTATACCCTACACTGACGGTGTATGGTATTAAACACGGGGAAAACACCCCTAGAAGGAATTAAGTAGTAGTTTTGTGAATTACCGGGAGTAATAGCTTATACGATAATATATATAAATATGTATATATATATATGTATGTATTATTTATATATATATATATATATATATATATATATATATATATATATATATATATATATATATATATATATATATAAGTGGAATAGATGGAGTATTATACCTATATAGTTCTAGGAAAAGGAAATATATATATATATATATATATATATATATATATATATATATATATATATATATATATATATATATATATGACCTTGGTACTATCTTGGATGGATAGAACATTAGGGCTAGAGTACTAGTGCACATTCTTCCCGATTTACATAATTAGATATTAATATTTGCGTTGCTTGGCATAATTTTCACTGCGGGCCAAACAATAAACGAGATACATACTTTTTATTTTTCTGTCTTGAGAACATCATACAGAAAACATTGATTAAGTAATTTTCTTTTCATTTATCAGGACTTGCCGTCTCCCTGAAAATTCTCAAGCTTGAATTTAAAAAAAAACAAAAAAAATCTCGAAATGGAAGAGCGCGGTTAAAAAAATCGTGAGGTACTTTTGCCATCTAAAATGCCGCTTGGAAAAGATGGAACGGTCGTTTTCACGTTGAGTATGAGTGAGCCAATCAAGAGTCACCTCATGAAACTTCAGTGAAACGGCTACCTGGCGTCATGATGCTCCCGAGTCCCGAGACTCCCGAACGCGGGATAGTCATTCTCGGCCCAGAAGTGGTGGGGAGAGGCTGCTTCCTTCTCACCGTCTCCCCGAAGTTAAGAGACTGATACCTAATCAATCCTAATAAGGTAAGAACAAAGGAAGACGTGCCATCTTCGCGTGTCTCTTCATGTCATGTTTCTTAAATGAAAAGGATTTTCCTTTTTGTTTGTCTTCGCTATTACTCATTTAATTTTCCCCAGAGAGTGAAGAGTCCATTGTTCACTAAGCTGAGAGTGAAATGGGTGCTTTCTTTTCGTCTTTGAGAGGAAAAGCCACTTTTTATTGAGGTGGAAAGGAGAAAGGAGTTTCATCAGTATTTACAGGTTTGTCGAAGTGTACTCTTGACTCCCAGCCAACCGAGTTAACTCTAGAAAAGTGATCGCAATTCAGGGTAGATATTTGTGTTAATACAGAGGAGTTTACTGTAATTTTATCAACTCTAATTATTTTATGCCATTTATTCTTCAATATTTTCTGGTCGATTTCAGGTCAGACTTGGCGCGGTAGACAACATGCGTCTGATAACTTTTCTTATACGTAAGTACTGGAATGTAGAATTCCTCTTGAATTAATATGGATGGTATAGAGAGAAAGAAAAATTGTATTTTTTGCATTTTCATCTGTTATATTAATCATAATCTCATAAATAAAATAACGCTTTCATTCAAGGATTTATTCTATTTGAATTTTCCTTAATCTTTTTTTTTTAGAACTGGTTTTGGTAGTGAAAGTATATGCGTTCAGGAACTCAAGAACTCAAAAGCTTCCCGATTATCAAGATAATGATTTTCCTAACGATACTAGAAGGTAATTTGGAATCTAGTACCTAGTGCCAGGTACTTGGTGCCTAGATTCTATTTTCGCTTGTTCTTTTTTGATAAATACTAAGATAGTAGAAATTCGTTAAAATTAATGAAGGGCATTTATTGAAATAACGTCTTAATTTTTCTCCTACTTAGTACTGTGACTACTTACGACATGCTGACTATTATTAGCAACAGCGGGCAGCAGTTTCTTCATATCGTATACGAGCAGGAGTATGAAGGTAGGGTGAGACAAAGTTCAGAAAAGCAATCAGTCAAGATTTCGTATCCTCTTAAGAATATCTTTGACGTAAAAAACAATTTTTATACCTTCAGTAACAAATCTAATTGCTGATTGTCAGGCAGGATGAAGATTTGGAGGTTATAGACTGAGGTTAGGTTAGGATGTATCCCTGTTAAAGTAACTGTATCTTTGATTTGCTTTCAAGCAAGGCACGACCCGTGGAACTGGGTCCAACGTCCTCAATTTTGCCTTTTTTACTCTCAATTTCCCTTTCAGCACTGAATGACCTAATAGGTCCCAGCGCTTGGCCTATTCTATATTCCATTCTGTTCTTCTGCAGTTTTTCTTTGCATTTTTTTCTTTATTTTGTGAGGGGATGGCGTATGGGTCTCATGAAGAACTGCTATCCTGAGTAGCTTTTCGCCTATTTTCCAACAGAAACTGTAGCCGGCATAACGCAGCCTCTGTCGTCTGTGTCCATCGGGTTAATGACTCTTAGGTACGACGGACAGTTGCGACGCCTGACGCAAATGCTCGAATCCATGAGGCATCCGTCATTCCTGGTGTTGCTTTGCTCACCTGTGCATATGGTTCACATATTCAGAACGGTAAGTGGAGACACGGAAAGCTTATCAAACAATGAGACCGCGATCCCCAGAGTTGGTACTACACTGTAATCCATCTTCAGTGGAGACACGGGAAGCTTAGTGACACTGAGACTACGATCCTCTGAGTTGGTAACCCCCTGAAAAGCATTTCCAGCTGCCCTGACCTGATGTTGACCTTACACTGACCTGATGTTGACCTTAAGTATGAGAAACGGCGCGAGATTGAGTATAGGCTTCTTATAGCAGAGGCTGTGTCAATAACTTCGTGTATTACAAAATTAATGTAAAATTTTAGTCTCATTGAGGAAGGTATGATGTAGTTTGTCTTTATGTTTGCATTAATTTTGTAATACTTAATGTTACCTAGACAGCCTCTGCTATGAGGAGCAATCTCGGGAAGAGAGAGAGGTGAAAAAAGAATAAATAATAATATATGACAACTATGCTCTCCCATCTAAGATGTACCTAAGGAATAATTTACATTAAAGAGGAATTAGAATTGATGAATGGATCTGCCTTTGGTACAGATACAGTGATAGACAGTCGACTTGACTACTCGCTGTCAAGAAATATAGATGATGTAGATTTTACTGTACATAATCCCTTTGAACTCAGTTTTGTATTTGGAAACGATATCATCTCAGTGGTAAGTTTAAATTGCATATATATATACATATATATTATATATATATATATATATATATTATATATAATATTATATATATATATATATTTATATATTTATATATATACAAATACTTATATATATTTATATATATATATATGTGTGCATGCAGTTGATTCATCATACTGACGAATTTATCATGTGTGTGTACTGTAACACACAAATATGTGAACTACAATATATATAAATGTTAAAATAATAGGTAATCACCTATAGTGGAGTAAGTCTAAATAAGTATCACATTTGTCCACTGTTTTACAGAAATAATTTTTACGCAAAATACAAGCGTATATATATATATATATATATATATATATATATATATATATATATATATATATATATATATATATATATATATATATATATATATACAGTTTATATAATCTTCCATTTCATTGTAGATTACAGAGAACAAGATCAGACCCTTTGGTGTCACCTGGCTGGCGGTATTGGTAGGAGGAGACGCTGAAGTCACTGTGTCTAGGCTTGAGAGGTTCATCCTGGAGGGAACTAGGATCCGGATTCTCGCGAAGGACTCCGAAGGACTTTTTCATCTGTTTCTCCCTCAGGTGGACACTTACGGATTTGTAAGGTGAGTGACAGTGCTACTTTCGTTGCGATGAAATAGTAATTACGGTAGAGAATTTATTTATTAATTTATTTTTTCTCTTTGATAAGTGAGATCTCTTCCTTCTGTGCTCCCCTTCTCCTTCTCTTCTTCCTAATGAGCACCATATTCTTTGAAAGCCTGAATTTCAAGTCAATGGCCCCTATGGTGGGCTTGCTCCATATGAATAGGGTTCATCTTCTGAATAATAATAATAATAATAATAATAATAATAATAATAATAATAATAATAATAATAATAATAATAATAATAATAATAGTAGTAATAATAATAATAATAATAATACCGAAAAACAATATAAATTACAGTTTATAAATAGTCTTTACCTGTACAGAGAATTCCACCTGTTTATCAGGTGACAACTTGCGAGATGTCACCTTAAATTCTGAGGGATCGTCCACACTACCAATGAAACATGTCATCTACACGCGTTGGAAACTCATCGCATACATATCACAAAGAGGTTGAAAACAAGTCGACGATTTTAAGTGGATTATTATTATTATTATTATTATTATTATTATTATTATTATTATGCAGACAAGGCCACAGGGGCCATTGACTTGAAATTCAAGCTTCCAAAGAATATGGTGTTCAGTAGAAAGAAGTAACAGACAGTAAAGAGAATTACAGAAAGAAGAGAACGCTCATTAAAAAAGAAACAAATAAATTAGCAAATCAGTAAATAGATAGATAAAATGTATGTAAATTATTGAAATACAAGGAGAATTGTATCGTTGTCAAATGCTGGACAATCTCACAAAGCACTGGTTAGGACTACCAGAAAGCTGTTGGCTTATATTCAACCTGTTCGTAATGTGTATGTGATAAGTTGCTGACATGTTGGAAACTCATCACATACATATCACCAACAGGTTGAAAACGAGTCAATGATTATAAGTGGAGAACGAATCTTCGGCAAATGATGAATGAATCTTAACGAAGCATTGGATAGGACTACTAATAAGTTGTTGACTTACATTCAACCTGTTCGTGATGTGTATGCGATAAGTTGCCGACCTGTTTATGAGATGCTTTATTGCAGTAGGACTAATAATAAGTTGTTGCTTGTATTCAATCTGTTTGCGATGTGTATGCCATAAGTTGCCGACATGTTTATGAGATGCTTTATTGCAGTAGGACTAATAGTAAGTTGTTGCTTGTATTCAACCTGTTTGTGATATGTATGCTTTAAGTTGCCAACATGTTAATGAAATGTCTACTTGCAGTAGGACAAATAATAAGTTGTTGCCTGTATTCAACCTGTTTGTGATGTGTATACGATAAGTTGCCAACATATTTATGAAATGTCTTATAGCAGTAGGACTAATAAGTTGTTGCTTGTATTCAACCTGTTTGTGATGTGTACGCGATAAGTTACCAACATTTTACAAAATGCTTGATTGCACTGTGGGCCATCATACGAGACAGTTTTCTCCCTCCCACAGATTCCACAAGAGAGGCAAAGGCAGCTTGCAGGAAATAGGACATTTCTGGAAACAGGACGCCATTCCCCAGCATTACAGCCTGAGTGGACGCAGGATGAAGGTTGCCTGTAAAGAGGTTTGGCCCGTCGTCATCACAGGCGGGACTAATCCTGACGGAAGTGTCCAGCTCGTGTCTGGGTTCGAAGTGGTTCTTTTGGAGACCTTGAGTTCCTACCTTAACTTCACGTAAGTAAGGATTCAACGTCCGTGTTTGTCAGTTGCTATTGGCTGACACTTGTCTGCAACAAGACTGTCATAGATAACGCTATAAGAATGATATTATATTCACTTTCTCTGAGAGGGGGTGGTGGGAAGGTTAGTGCCATCAGTGCTCCTCACACAGTGCACTGTAGGCATTGCTTAAGGCTTTTGCAGCGTCCCTTCGGCCCCCTACCTGCGGCCCCTTTCATTCCTTTTACTGTACTTCCTTCGTTCATATTCTCTTTCTTCCATCTTACTTTCTACCCTCTCCTAACAATTGTTTTATAGTGCAACTATGAGGGTTTCCTCCTGTTACACCTTTCAGACCTTTATTTTTACTCTCATTTTCCCACCTTTCAGACCTTTATTTTTACTCTCATTTTCCCTCTCGACGCTGGATGACCTCATCATGGGTCCAAGCGAGTGGCCTTTGGCCTAAATTTTATATTCCATTCCATGGTCCATTATACATCATAGAAACAGTAATAGTGAAGTACGTTCACTGGTCAGAGTTGCCGATTATCCCAAACCTGCGATTGACTTGGCAGCTCTCTCTCTCTCTCTCTCTCTCTCTCTCTCTCTCTCTCTCTCTCTCTTTGCCTCTTTAATGTAATTTGACGTTATGAGACATACTTAATCAGTTCAATTTCAGGTACAGCGCAGTTGTGTCTCCTGACAACGCTTGGGGAAACTTACAGTCAGATGGAACGGTAACAGGAATCGTGGGAATGGTAGCTAGACGAGAAGCTGATTTTGCGATATCCACTGTAACGATAACAGGTATCGCACTTCGTTATACTTCTGTAACTTTACAAGAGCTTGCTTGACTAGAATGGAAGTATTTCATAATAACACTCAGGTTTCGAAAATGCGTTAGTTACGTAATGGTTCCAGCTTCACCAAGACATCGGCATCCATATGTGTGCAATGTGTATTTTATCGTAACAGATTGTTACATTAAACACTGTGAATTATACCGTATGCCACTCCCTAGCAATTATGTTCCTTGTCAGAAACCTGATATAATGTATATCCATATAGTAGTAATTCAAATTATTTTTTCAATGTACAGTTTTCATAAATGGTGCATACTTAGTAATATTTAAGTTACATCTTGTAGTGCAATCTCTTAATACATAATTTCTATGTAATATATTGTAATATTCACATGCAGTCCTCTGTAATCATTTACATTTTGTAACACTACCTGAATACCGTGTCAGCCCTGATGAATGACTTTTGTCTAGTAATCAGTGGGGTGGAAGTGGGTTGGCTGCCAAAGAACGAGCACTGGGACCTGTGAGGTCATTCAGCGCTGAAAATAATGCCAAAACAATTGTTAAGAGAGGACTGAAGAAAGTAAGATGGAAGAAAGAGAATATGAACAGAAGCACAGTAAAAAGAGAGTGGAACAGGTTGCACTAAGAGGCGCTGCGAAGAACGTAAGTAATGGCTACAGTGCTCCGCGTAAGGCGCACTGACGGCACTACCCACCAAGGGTGACATTGTACTTTAGAAGTAAATGCTGTTTTGCACTTTTATCTATCGCTTTCTTTCCGCAGAGGGCCGAGAGAGTGTGACTGATTTCACGTTGCCTTACTATTTTACGGCGCTGGGATTAGCTTCAAGAGTCCCAAGGATAAAGAACAGGGCGGTAGCCGTTCTGTCTCCGTTCACGCCTCAGGTAAGTCAGACAATAGCTCCGTACATGGGGGTAGCGCCATCAGAGCACCACACGCGGTGCACTGCAAGCATTACTTGGGGTTCTTTGCAGTGTCCCTTCTAAGGTTCTTCGCGGCGTCCCTTCTAAGGTTCTTCGTGGCGTTCCTTCTAAGGTTCTTCGCGGCGTTCCTTCTAAGGTTCTTTGCGGCGTCCCTTCTAAGGTTCTTTGTGGCGTTCCTTCTAAGGTTCTTCGCGGCGTCCCTCCTAAGGTTCTTCGCGGTGTCCCTTCTAAGGTTCTTCGCGGCGTCCCTTCTAAGGTTCTTCGCGGCGTCCCTTCTAAGGTTCTTCGTGGCGTTCCTTCTAAGGTTCTTCGCGGCGCTCCTTCTAAGGTTCTTTGCGGCGTTCCTTCTAAGGTTCTTCGCGGTGTCCCTTCTAAGGTTCTTCGCGGCGTTCCTTCGGCCTCTAGCTGCAACCTCTTTCATTCCTATTCCTCTGCCACTGTTCATGTTATCTTTCTTCCATCTTACTTTCCACCCTCTCCTCAAATACAGTTGTTTCATAGTGTGACTGCGAGGGTTTCCTCCTGTTACACCTTTAGAAACTTTTTACTCTCGATTTCGCTGTCAGCGCTGAATGACCTCATAGGTCCCAGTGCTTGGTCTTTGGCTTAAATTCTGTATTGTGTTCTATTCATGACGCTTCCTTTGTTTTTGTCTTGTCCTAATTTTTATTTTCGTTCGTTCATTGTGAATACGTACATTTTACGCAATGATGATGATGGCTATATTTATTTACTTTAATTTTTTACTAAAATTTACTTTGTGACTTTGTTTTCTAGTTTTCTGTAAAAGAAAACTATTGTGACGGCTTTGTTTGCCCGTCCGCACTTTTTCTGTCCCCCCTCAGATCTTAAAACCTATTGAGGCTAGAGGGCTGCAAATTGGTATGATGATCATCCACCCTCCAGTCACCAAACATACCAAATTGCAGCCCTCTAGCCTCAGTAGTTTTTATTTTATTCGAGGTTAAAATTAGCTATAATCGTACTTCTGGCACCGCTATAGGTACCAACAACAGAGGCCACCACCTCACGTGGCTGATTTTCATGGGCTGCGGCTGAGTTTCATGGGCCGTGGCTGAGGCCACCACGGGACCGTGGCTGAAAATTTCATACAACATTAAACGCTGTACAGAAAACTCGATTGCACCGAAGTTTCTTCGGCGCAATTTTTACTTTTTTTTTAGATTATTATCTGAATGGTAATTATTAATTGCCAGCACCAACTAAATGTATTTCAGTTACTGAAATGCATTTGCACCTATCATGTTTCAGTAGCGTCATATTATTATTTTAATATATTCTATCTCTATACTTTAATCGCAATTTACTGTACTGTACATGGCAATACCCTACCATTAAGAAACTGTTCTTTAGTTTAGTAGGTTTTGAAAATCATGATGCTTTGAAATTAATACCATCAAGATGTCGACAATTTTGAGAGTAAATTCAAAGGAATCTTATTCCTTAAAGTGGATAAGATTCCTTTCTTGAAGAAGATTAGATCCTCTCTGTAGAGTGTATAGGATTCAGCAGCGTCAGATATATATAGGGTCAGATTCTAAAAATCCCAAAGACTACAGGTGTCCAGTTTTCCTCAGAGATTTGAACAGCCCTTTCCTATTTTCCTTTTTTTTTTGTATCAGGTATGGTTATACATCACGATCACAATCCTTCTCATGGGACCCATCGTCTACGCACATTCTTATCTAATGAACAAAAGCCTCCCAGCGGCCGCCATGTTGAGTCTCCAGTGGAGTTCGTTCAACATGTTTCGCAACATCGTGGCTCAGGGCAACTTTATCCAGACCATATTTTGGTCTCAAAGATGCATCCTCTTCTTTTGGTACTGTTACTGCCTCGTCATTTCAGGTGAGTCACTTATGGGAATGTTTTTATAGAGGCCTATATTTATATTTTTTTTAAATGCATAGGCCTACGAGGCGGGTAAACAAGTGTCCCAGAGCATACAAGGGAGGCAATGAATGTGGGAGAAGTTTTAAACATTCAGCCTCCTTTAGGCCTAAGTATTTTTTTTAAATGCACAGGCTTACGGGACGGATAAACCAGTGCCCCAGAGAAAACGTGGGAGAGAATGAGTGTTGGAAGAGGAAGTGTTAGACATTCAGCTTCTAGTAGGCCTATATATTACTTTAAATGCATAGGTCTACAGGACTGGTAAACCAGTATCCCAGAGAAAACGTGGGAGAGAATGAGTGTTGGAAGAGGAAGTGTTAGACTTAAAGCCTCCTATAGGCCTATATATATATATATATATATATATATATATATATATATATATATATATATATATATATATATATATATAATATAATATATATATATATATATATATATATATATATATATATATATATATATATATATATATATATATACTGTATATTTTTTTAAATGTTGAGTATCGATTTCCATAGAGTTATTGTGGGAAGACGTTACCAGATTCAGATGAATTTAATGCTGCTAAGGTACTCGTAGATAGAGAACGAAACTCGAGAAATGGACATTTTCCAGAAGAAACCATATCCGTTTAGACTCATAATCCCGAAGTTTCATTTCCAACCCCCACTACCCCAAGAGATGTTTAGAAACTCGAGAAATGGCATTTTTCAGAAGAAACCACATCCATTTAGACTCATACTCTCAAAGTTTCAATCCCAACACCCCACTGCAGAGATGTTTAGACCAGAAATGTTTCGACAACAGGAAACCTCAATCTTATCTCATGATTCCAGCGCTTTATTCTGGAATGCTGACTGCTGTGCTGGCTATTCCTTCCTACGAAACGCCAATTAACTCGCTGGAAGATCTGCCGAGGGCTGTCAAGGATGGGTTTGTCGTGGGCGTCATGAGAGACACTAGCAATGAGGATGTTTTTAAGGTAGGCGTCGTTATACATAAGCCTTATTCCCGTGATGCGCTGTTGGCATTACTAGAGTAGTTTGCAGCGTCCCTTCGGTCCCTATCTGCATCTACTTTTTAGCCGTTCAACTCCTTTAACTGGGTTTTATCTCAGTTCCAGCTTTATTTCCTTGTACTTCGTCTCCTTCATTTACTGGATCTCTTTCTCTTGCTGTCCAACCACTCCAAATCTCTCTCTCAGCTGTCTTAAGCGCTGAATGGCCGAAAGTGTCCCGGTGCTTGGCTTGGCAACCTAAATTTCATAAATCAAATAAAATCTCTCTGCATATTTATTTAGTTATTGCTTGTTTGATAAAGCTTACGATTTAAAAGTTCATTCTCTTGACTAAGAGAAAAAATCATACAAATAAAATGAAACTAAACTTAACTTTTGTAATGAATTTTGTCTATCAAAATTTTTCTGATATTTTGCTTAACGTGTATTTATCAGATTTTCCTATCAAAATATCATGTAAAATCTGACAAATGGCACTCCTGATTGTTTATCTCTGCAAAAGCTATAATCACACAAACTCAAAAATACCATTAAGTTTTTCACAGATTTATGTCAATTTTCAGATCAGCTTCCATGTTTTATGCTCGTGATTCTTATGTTAAAGCTGATATGGCTTTCAGGTCGCTACAGGTGGCATCTTCAAACAAACCTGGGAATTATTCGATCACAAAGACCGATCAAGAAGCTTTGTTGCTGGGCCTGAAATTGGGATGAGAAGAGTACGTATCATATTTTGTCTCTTAGGTTAAAACCAGCCTTAGTTTTTATTCAGGCGAGTTGCAATGAAGTCAAAGATTAGTTATAAACTAAGGGTGAATCTACACTACAGTAAAACAAGCCATAAACACGTCGGCAATTCATCGCCCACACATCACAGACAGGTTGAATACAAAGGCTCACTAGTACAGTAGGTCTATTCCGTATTTGCCAAAACCTGCTTGTTGTTTATACAAGTTGTGATGAGGTTGAGAAGCTTTAGGATGAAACCAGGGTTTGGTGTTGTATTGATAAAGTCAGGGGGATATATATACTTTAAAAGAAGGCTTGGGTGTTAGTTGTTGTTTATGCAGGGTACGATGGAGTTAGGAGAATTCAGGTTAGAACCAAGACAAGTTGTTGCTTATGCAAGTTGTGACACTGAAGTCACGTGGATTTAGTTTAGCACCAGTCGTTGTTATTGGTTATTCAAGTTGCTTCGAAATCTGATAGATCAAGTTTAAAACCTTGCCTACAGTGGATTCAAGTTGAAACCAGGTTTAGTTGTTTATTGAAACTGCAATGAATGCTGAAATATTCAAGTTAAAGCCAAGCTCAGTCATTGTTTATGTATCACTCAGGAGACCTAAGTTGCAACAAGGCGTAGTTTGTTTATTCGGATTTCTATGAAAGTAGAGGGACTTAAGTTAAATCCAGGATAGATTGTTTTGAAACAAGGCTTGGTTGTCGTTATATTTCAGTGAATTCAGGAAAATCTGAGATAAATCCAGGTATTGTTGTTGTTTAGGCAATTTGCACTCATGGGAATTTCAGTTAAGATAAGGTGTGATTCTTGTTTTTTCACACTGCAATGAATTCAGGGGATTCAGATTAAAACTTGGTTATTGTATTATGACTTGGCTGACAAAGTCAAGGAGACTCACATTAAAACTAGGGTTAGTCATAATTCATGTAAGTTTTGACACTGAAATCAGATTTTAGTTAAGCTCAAGCTTAGTTTTCGTTGGCGGTAAGAGATTAGCGATTTATTTTTTTATGCAAGGGAAATGAAGAGTGATGAATATCAAAGACAGACGAGGCAGTCAGCATTTTCTGTCAAAAATGTTTCGACTGAATTATTATTCTGAGGTGACATGACAGTTCACAAAGTTGTAGGGTCCAACAGTGAAGTATTGGAAAAGCAGACTACAAGTTTTAGACATGCTGGCAATAGATGAGATCCATGCAAATTACCAGCAGACATACTTGTTGCGTATTCAAGGAAAATATGCGTTGCGGGAGACCAGAAGGTATAATTGTTGATTGTCAATGATTCTTAATTTAGATGTTTGCATTGTCCATTAAGTTTAAGAAAATCAAATTAAAATGGAAGCATCTTCAAAGCATGAATGATATTAGAGGAATGCTGGTTGAAATCCATGAGTTATATAAAAAGGTAAGTCAGTAACTTGAATGAAACCACCTTGATATAGAGCTGAATGCTAACAGTTAGGAGCTAAATGAGGGGGGTCTTATTCTAGTACAACACTTCCCCATCTCAGGCCATGACAGAGAAGTTTGTGTTCATCATCTCAGAGGCCTTCTCCACCAGTGTCGCCAGGAGGATGGGAGCCAGTCGGAAGTTTCACTTTGGCCGAGAGAAGTTCCTGCCTCTGAGGATTGGCCTCCCCTGCTGGACGGGAGCTCCTTACTTGGAATCCTTCAACCTGGCGTAAGGATCTGCTCTCTCTCAGGATGCGTCCACACTCCAGAAAAACACGTCATAGATACATGTCAGAAATAATTGCTGTCACAAACAAGTTGACAACAAGTCAGTGACCACAAGTGGACATATCAGAAACAAGTTGATAACAAGTCAATGACCACAAATGGCCATCAGAAACAAGTTAACAACAAGTCAGTTAACACAAATGGAGGATGAATCTCTGTCAAATGATGGATAATCTTATAAAGCATTGGTTTGGACTACCGATAAGTCATTGACTTGTATCCAACCCCTCTGTGAAATGTTTGTGATAAGTTGCCAATGTGTTTATGACAAGTTTTACTGCAGCGTAGATGCATCTTCATCGGCCTTGCCTTGGCTAGCATGTTCTTCTTTTGTTTCTGTGAGGCCTAAAGCTTTATTTAGTCTTGAAAGAAATGCATCAGAGATAGCTTCTTGTCTCGTAATTACACACACACACACACACAAACACACACACACACACGTATATATATATATAGAAAAATTATTAGCTTTAACTGAGTGTATTTCTTAATTTTCTTGTAAATCTGTGCAGGTTACTTCGAGTGGTGGAGGGAGGCCTACTATCCAAATGGGAGGAAGACGAATACAGGAAACTCCCTGAAGAACGAACGAGCAAAGACGGGGAAACGAATACAGTAGCAATTACCATCGTTCACATTCAAGTGAGTCATTCATTGAGTAAAATGAACGCATGTCTTATATACATTCAGACACTCATGTAAATGAGCACTTATTATACATGCATTTCGATACATACATACATATATATATATAATATATATACTGTATATATATGTATATATATGCATACACATATATATACTGTATATATATATGTATATGTGTGTAATATATATATATATATATATATATATATATATATATATATATATATATATATATATATATATATATATATATGTGTGTGTGTGTGTGTGTGTGTGTGTGTGTGTGTGTGTCTTTCACTGGGTGTTAGAGTAGAAATGATACTTGTCATGAAGGAAGATAAATAATAGAATAACATTAACGATAAGAGTGGTCAGAATAATGATGATGGGTTTATAGTTTTATCTCTTTATTTTTTCTCAGTAAATAAATGATTAAAAAATATTGCAAGAAACAAAATGAAGAACATTGGATTCTTTTTTCTTTCTTATCATATTTTCGAATTTTGCAGTCTCTTTAATTTAATGTTTTTCTTTCCTTTCTCAAATCAATGATATTCATGTAATTTTCTTACTATCATATTTCATATCCTATTGTAAGACTGGCCTATGAAGACATACAAATCTAGGCATAAGATTTATATGAATTCGGTCATTTTGTTGAAATTCCAGGCTATGGGGTTAGTGCCATCAGTGCACCTCGCGCGGTATACTGTAGGCATTACTTAAGGTTTTTCACAGCGTTCCTTCGGCCTCTAGCTGCAACCCCTTTCGTTCATTTTACTGTACCTCTGTTCATATTCTCCTTATATCTTACTTTCCACTCTCTCCTAATGATTGTGTTATATATTCATTTTCAGCGCTGAATGACCACTTAGATTCCAGCGCTTGACCTTTGGCCTAAATTTCATATTCCCATTCCAGGCTGCTTTCTACGTGTTGCTCTTGGGAATCTGCGTAGCGGTGGCAGTACTCGTCATTGAGAATGTCTGGAATACCGTATAATAAGAACGACGACCGGGATTTGATCTTTTGAGGTCAGAGGTCAACACTGAATCCTTGGAATTTCATTTAATATATCAGTGACTTTGTCCCATTTCGAAAAATCTCCCAAAAACTGTCTTTATAAATTGAAATATACCTAGACAACAAAACTGTTGCGCATTTTACTCCTCCTTTTTTCATAGTTGGTGTCATCACTGTCATTATTAACATTATCCTGTCATTTATCAAGAAGTGAATGTGATAAGATTAACGTGTATTGTGTGACATTGAAGACACGGAAGCAATGGGCAAGTTCCGAAGTCAATGGCTTGCTGAGGAGGACATAATTCCAGTAAATAACAGAATTTGCTGTTGGGGTAAGCGGAAGATTTCACGGCAGACTTTTCAAGAACAAACCGCTAACTCATAGACATTCTAGAAGGTGGCTTATTCGCCACTATCTCAGCGCCTTCTTCAAATGGAAAACAACGTACAATTAATCAGCCAAATGTTCCAACTATCATTATGTTTGGAAACAAAATAATTGATAGGGAAGGCTTACCGAGTTGATGGGTGACCAGGATCAATTGGGTTTGCTGTACAAACAGAGGTGGTGTCTAGTCTACGTGCTACTAACAGTGTGGTTGCCTGTGACCTATTCTTAACCTCAAATCATCATTTCTTCGTGTGTTTAGTGTTTAAAGTTTCCACTGCATACAGTATTCAAATACCACGAAGCAGTTGCGCTTTGCGGTAGCTGTAGACCTTTAATTAAGGATAACTGTCTTTCCTGTAGTTCTTGAAGTGATTAAAAGAGTGAACCTACAGAATTTCTTTGTCATTCTCAAGATGGCGGCGACAGGAGCTTCGATCAAGTTGGTTCAGCTTTGGTCTGCTCTGATGCACATACTGGGAGGCCTAACATGTTCTGTGGTGAAGAGTCATCTCAGAAAATACTTCAGGTCCTCGCAGCAGCAACAAGGTTTTAGTAGGCGATGAATTAAGTGAAAGGCAAGTAGCATCAAGTGACGGCGAAAGATCATCTTTAGGTCTGTGTTGGACGGAAGGCGATAGGCCTACCTGCGACGGACAAGATACTCCAAGTGAATCGAAACTGTTTTTAAATTGGCGATGCCGCAATGTTCTCCTCGCTTGGTCGTATTTATTTATCCCTTTCTACTTTTCTCTTTTCGTCCTTAACGTCATTACGGCGAAATCAGCCATCTACAAAGGCAGTGCCGCCCCTGACGCCATTGTAGGAACAACGGTAGCCGTCCTGACCGTCTGTCGTCCAGCTATGATCATCTCGTACGCCGTGCATATCGTTTTCTACAGCGGAGAATTGTCCGCACTCCTTCGTCAGCTCGATCGAATAACACCGGGCTCTGCAACCCCTTCGAAGTGGACGTCACATAAGCTTTTCTTTTTCGGCATTTTCAGTTTCGTTTCGTGTATGGCACAGGACGCGAGAATGTACATCCAGCGCATCAATTCGGAAGTGGAAATCGAGTATCTCTCGTTTTATTCGTCGAGTATCGGAGACGACGTCAACACCTTCCACTCGTTCACGTTTGCTCTCGGTTACTACGCAATCGGATGTCACCTCGGCGTTGCCATCGGCGACGTCAAGAATGACATCATCCGGATTCAAAAGCGGCGTTTGGCCCGCGGAGCTCTGGGAAGGTGCGAAGGAAGAGAAGCTGCGAGTCATGGGGAAAGATCTTCCGAGCGAAGCGACGATGGAATATTAAAGGACTTGACGAAAGTATCCCTGAGACTTGAACAACTGCAGAGATGTCAGGAAATGATGAACGGGTATTTTTCTCCCCCGGTCTTGTACATCTTCGCTCACTCGGTCATCTACTCGATCAACACTTCGTTCCTCGTGACGGTCGTAGGGCTGATGAATTTCCTGGACGTTTTCTTCGTCTGGTCGAGTTTCAACGTTGCGAGACTCTTGCTTCTCTGCTGCACGCCAGACATCGTCAGAAGTCAGGTAAGAGTTTTAAGAGAAATTAAGCTTTAGAAATGTTGCAGTTCATAAATAATTTTTATTTTTACTTGTCAGAAAGGAAGTATCTTTAAATTTATGGGGTCTTTCATAGATAGTGACCCCCAAGGGTAAAATTTTAACCAGGTATGCAGCCACCTTTGCGGCGTGTTTAGTACAAGCCCGTTGGGGATTGCCGTAAAAACATCAACAAAAGTCTGTAACTATAAAGATAATAATGACCCCCAAAAAATGTTAGTCGTAGATAACGACCCCCGAAAGCCCTTGTTTGGGGGGGGGTCACTATCTAGGAAAGATCCAATTTAAGAAATAAATGAGGCTGTTTAGCTCAGGTTAAGAGTTTATAAAAGTTATGTTTTAAAAAGAGGTGTTATTGTTACTTTTTTGTTTTAGAAGGGGCTCCAGGAAGGAATCACAAATTTTAAGCAATAAATACCATCTTGAATAACAAACCCAAAGAGGCTTATGACTGATAAGTGCTTCGTCCCCGGCATGATATGAACCGTTGCCTGGTTTAATATATAATATATATATATATATATATATATATATATATATATATATATATATATATATATATATATATATATATATATATATATATATATATATATATATATATATATATATATATATATATATATATATATATATATATATATATATATATATATATATATATATATATATATATATATATATATATATATATATATATATATATATATATATATATATATATATATATATATATATATATATATATATATATATATATATATATATATGTCAATGACAGGTTGGCCAGGCTAGATAGATCGTTGGCAGTCTCTTAAATCAAAGTAATTATTCAACACTCAAACAAAAATCTTTCCAGCAACCTTAGAGAGGCACCAGATGAAAAAGTTTGTTCTTTAATCACTGAAAGGGTATAAAAAGGGAAGGAGAAAATTCCCAAGCTTGGCAGCAAAGGGAATTAAATGACCACCAGACGAACTAATCTATAGAGTGCTATATTCTGTGACATAAATGTAAGAAGTTGTGGCTATGGCGATGGAAACACAAAATATTTGGACTGCATAAGAGAAACCATTACTCGTGAATTTGTTATAGAAAGGGTTCATTCGTTAAGAACGTCGAAATAACAGGAAGTAATATGAAGATGGATTGTTTTCCTTAATCAGTCGACTTTTATTAGGAGGAATAAAAGAACAACTCACGACGGCAACTATTATTGCAGAGCGGAATGCGATCAATAGAGCTTACATTGTATTATCAAACATGCCCCACCCAATCCACCAAATAAGCTGTTCAGTGTCTTCCCGGTCGGCCAGCAGGTTTAGTCTGTGATAAAAGTCACACCCAAAAGACACGCGTTCCCCTAAGTGTTTATATCCGGACCTCGGACCTTAGGAAGGGAGAGGGTTGTCCCACTTCTGACCTAAAATCTACCTGCCTTGCGCACGACGTCATCGAGGGTCTTTCAACCAGGTCTCCCTCACTTACTAGCAGCTACTGGAAGCGTAAACATCACAGCTGATTGAAAAAAGTCTTATAGTGTCTGTGGGAATGGTGCTGACCAGTAACAGTGGGTGGTTGGCAGTTCCCTCGCTTACCAAAGAGATTAAGAGAGTGAGCCTCAAATATCGACCTGTTTTGTCCTTTTTTTTTAAAACTGTCATTCTGTGGTCAGTGGGTGGTCGATAGTTCCCTCACGTTCCAGAGGGATTAATAGAGGGAGCCTGAAATATTGACCTTTTCACCTTGTTTTTAACTGTCATTCTGTGGTCATGGGTGGTTGATAGACCCTGCTCATTCCAAAGGGGTTAAGAGAGGGAGCCTCAGATATATAAATTTTTGCCTTGTTTTTCAATTGTCGCTCTGTTTTCAGTGGTTGGCTGATGAAGTTCCCTCATGTTCCAAAGGGATTAAGAGAGGGAACCTCAAATATATACATTTTTTGCCTTTTTCTTTTAACTGTCATTTTGTGGTCAGTGGGTTGTTGACAATTCCCTCATGCTCCACAAAGGGATTAAGAGAGGGAGCCTCAAATATATACCTTTTTTGCTTTTTTCTTTTAACTGTCATTCTGTGGTCAGTGGGTGGCTGATACAGTTCCCTTGCATTCCAGAGGGATTAAGAGAGGAGCCTCAAATATTTACCTTTTTTTACCTTTATTTTAACTGTCATTCTGTGGTCATGGGTGGTTGATAGAACCCTTACGTTCCAAAGGGTTAACAGAGGAAGCCTGAAATATTGACCTTTTCGCCTTATTTTTTAACTGTGATTCTGTGGTTATGGGTGGTTGATAGATCCCTCACATTCCAAAGGGTTAATAGAGGGAGCGTCCAATATTGACCTTTTCACCTTACTTTTTAACTGTCATTCTGTGGTCAGTGGGCTGTTGATAGATCCCTCGCATCCCAAAGGGAGGAAGCCTCAAATATATACCTTTTTTACCTTTTTTGAAAATGGCAGTGACAGGGGCATCGATCCGGCTGGTTCAGTTGTGGTCAGCCCTCATGCACATATCGGGAGGTTTAACTTACTCCCTGGTGAAGAATTACTTGAAGGAATGCTTGGCGAATCGGATAGGCAGGAACCAGGTATCTGCGTGTGTTAAGTTAGGTGAAGGACCAAAAACTCCCAACAGCAACAAATGCCCTGTGGACGCTGCACATTGGACAGAAGATGAGCCAAGCGATGATGAGAGGACCCCAAGTGATTCGAAACTGTTCTGTGACTGGCGTCGCCGCAATGCTCTCCTCGGTTGGTCATGCCTTTTCATTCCCTCCTACTTTTGTCTCTTTACCCTTAACGTCATTTCGGCCAAGTCAGAAGTCTACAAAGGTATCAAAACCCCTGATGACACTCTGAAGATGACATACTCTTTGCTGAATGTCTGTCGGCCAACGATGATCTTCCTATACTCAGTCCACGTCGTTTTCTACAGTGGAGAACTGACTAAGCTCCTTCGTCAACTGAATCTAATAACATTGGATTCCTTAACACCCACAGAGTGGACGTCCCATAAACTCTTCTTCTTTGGTATTCTCAGCTTCTTCTCCTGCATTGTGCTAGATGTTAAAACGTTCACCCAACGCATAAAATCCACCGTCGATTATTTTTTGTTATCTTCCTCAACTATTGGCGATGACTTCAGCACTTTCCTCACGTTCTTATTTTCCTTCGGCTTCTATGTCGTCGGATGTCACCTCAGCGTGGCCATCAGTGACGTCAAGAATGACATTCGAAATCAAAAGCGTTTAGCCTGCAGGGTCCTTGGGGGATACAAACAAAGAAAAAAGACTGCGGAGGGAGATCTTACAAAAATCGAGAGGATCGACACTCATCGTAGTAGGATCCTAGAAGAGATAACGGAGGATTTAACAACGATAGCTCGGAGATTTCAGCAACTGCAACGTTGCCAAGAGATGATGAACGGATACTTTTCCCCTCCGGTGTTGTACATGTTCGCCCATTCCATGATCTTCTCGATCACTTCCACTTTCCACGTGACGGTTGTGGGGCTGATGAATATCTTGGATGGATTCTTCATCTGGTCCAGTTTCAATGTCGTGACGCTCATGTTTTTGTGCTGTACGCCAGACTTCGTCAAGACCCAAGTAAGTCTTGAGACATGTATCGCTAAACCGTGTCTTCTTGTCGCCAGACTTTGCATTAAGCAGCCAGTTTTGGAGGCAGAACTGAAAGCGTGCATGAAGTGGCCAATTTTGACGCCAAAACTGAAAGCAAACATTTTATAAAGTGGCCAGTTTTTGGCTCCAAAAGTGAAAGTGAGTAACGCACAAGTAGCCAATTCAGGCGGCAGAATTTAAAGCACGCAACCTGCATCTTATGAAATAGCCAATTTTGGCTCCAAGACTGAAAGCAAGCATTGCAGCAGGCAGCCAGTTTTGGCGACAGAATTGAAAGCGGTCAGTCTGCATTGCATGAAATAGCCAATTTTGGCGCCAAAACTGAAAGCGAGCGTTACATCGAGCAGCCAAATGGCGCCAAAACCAAAATCATGCAGCAGTGCATTACAAGTTGTCAGTTTTGGCAGCAGAATTGAAATCGTGCATTACATGAAGCAGTCAGTTTTGGCGCCAAATTGAAAGCGTGTTGCCTTGCTTTGCATGAAGTAGCCCATTCTGACAGCAAAACTGGAGTAGCAATATCTTTGCACCGGCAAATGAAAACATATATGACAGAGCGTAGATTAGCAGTACTGTTGAAATATACCCAAAACTTGATCACGCATCACAGTTTTAAGGTTTTATTTTTTAAAATGTGAATTATTGTATTGAACAGAGTTTTATTCCCCAGGCAATAGCCGTTCACTCACTGCTGGGTTGGTTCTAGTGATAGAATGCGTTCTTGCGTCATGTTTTATATCTGCAAATTGCAAGGTTGCAAGCCTCAAGCACCTGTACACTTTCTGTTATTACCGTTATGATTTTTGTTATTACCTTTATTAATGCAAACCTTATCAGCTCTCCCTAATAAATGGACCCTGTAGAAGGGTTAGTGCCATCAGCGCCCCTCACGCGGTGCACTATAGGTATTACTTAATGTTCTATGCAGCGTCCCTTCGGCACCTAGCTGTAACCCCTTTCATTCCTTTTACTGTACTTCCGCTCATATTCTCTTCTTCCATCTTACTTTCCACCCTCTCCTAGCGACTGTTGTAGTGCAGCTGCGAGATTTTCCTCCTGTTAAACCTTTCAAACCTCTTTTTACTCGCAATTTCCCTTTCAGCGCTGAATGACTTCGTAGGTCCCAGCGCTTGGCTTTTGATCTAAATTTTATATTCAGTTCAGTTCCTAATAAATGGAAGTAAACATCTTTTGAATGTGTGATGTGAAGTCACTTGTCATGTTGATCGCTGTACATTCATAAGCAAATATTACCTGCGAAAGTCTTTGTCGATATTTGCTTTATAAATGAAGCACAACACTGTGGCTTTTCGCCATTCAGTCGGTTTTAGTTCAGTGGGCACTTGGAGAGAGAGAGAGAGAGAGAGAGAGAGAGAGAGAGAGAGAGAGAGAGAGAGAGAGAGAGAGAGAGAACCACAGCAGTCACTGAACCTAGGCGATTTCCTTTTGCATCGTTTTCCAGAATTATCAGTAACTAGAATTACGGTTGCTGAGAGAGAGAGAGAGAGAGAGAGAGACCTTGCAGTTATAGAATCTAGGTATTTTTCTTTAGCGTTGTTTTCCAAGCATTATATCAGAGTTTGGGTTCCTGAGAGAGAGAGAGAGACAGAGAGAGAGAGAGAATGAATTTAATTCTCCTACCTTAACAAAACATCTTTCTCTCCCACATAACGATGTACAACTACACTTAATGCCTTAGAGAAAAGTAAAATTCTTACTTAATTGTTGCACTTTCAACTTATACAATTGTCAAGACTGATAAACAATTCAAAAAAAAATTTTTTTTTTATCAAGAAATGTTAATATTTCAGCCATCCAGGTCATTTTAACAAGTTGATATTTGTCAAATACCAATAGACCACGCCCTGTCTTAAGTGCAAAATATTAATCCATTAGATAATACATCGCAGCTTAAGATCGATGCCAGTAACCCTGGTCGTAGTAACGCCAGATAATCAATCATTCAAATAATACGAATAAGACTGCATCAGTAATCAATCAGTCATTCAAAAAATTAACAACTGTAGAATATCTACGAAAAAAATTGTGGTGACGTCACTGACAAAATGCCAAAACAACTCTTAACCTTGTCTTGATAACAATAAACAAACAAATAAATAAACCAGTTAATGAGCAAACATTATTATTATTATTATTATTCAGAAGAACAACCCTATTCATATGGGACATGCCCAAGGGGGGCCATTGACTTGCAATTCCAGCTTCCAAAGAATATTATGGCGTTCATTTGAAAGCAGCAACGGAAGGTAATAGGAAATACAGAAAGAAGAGATCAGTTATTGGAGAAAAAAAAAATAACAAATGAATAAATAAATAGATAAAAATGTGAGTAAATTATTAAAATACAAGGAAAATTGTTATTGGTTAGTTATGAGTTGCAACTTCGCTTTTTGAGGTTCCAGTTGAACAACATTCTCAGGGAGACTGTTCCAGGTATTATTATTTTGTTTTTATATATATATTTTTTTTAGTTGGACGAATTGAGATCTTCTCTGTCTCACTGGCGGCTTCACGCGTCAGACCCTGTCCTCGAAAACAAGGTGAGATGAAAATAGACTTCATTGGTTTTTGGTATACGTCGGTATAAGTCGTAATGTTATGACTCCGTAGGAAAGGGAA
Organism: Macrobrachium rosenbergii; assembly: GCF_040412425.1. NCBI lineage: Eukaryota > Metazoa > Arthropoda > Malacostraca > Decapoda > Palaemonidae > Macrobrachium > Macrobrachium rosenbergii. Next base: position 22,569,247 of record NC_089758.1, read on the forward strand.
GATAATTATAGCTATAAATAAATGTTGCTATTGTTTATACTGTCTGCTTAATATATATAGTATACACACACACACACACACACACACACACACACACATATATATATATATATATATATATATATATATATATATATATATATATATATATTAATTACGGACACAATGAACTTGTAATTTCTTGACTTCCTGTGAGGGAACCAAGACCTTGAAAGGTCATCGTGGCTACTACATATACATATGTATATATATGTATATACATAATATATATATATATGTATATATATATATATATATATATATATATATATATATATATATATATATATATATATATTTTTAAACTGCTATAGTTATAGTCAGCCATACTAGCACTGAAAAATTTTAGCAAGATCTTTGATCCGATTAGAGATATGACGTAGGGCCACCATAAGATATGTGTAACAAACTCTTGAAACAAAGATGAACTCGTAAAATTAACTTAAAATAAATGAACTTTCTTGTCGTTGCAGCTAACGTACCTGCTGGACGTCGTGGACACCTTCCCTCCTTTCAGTATCGGGGGATTTTTCGTGGCTGCAAAAGCCAGGCTTATTGACGTGAGTTTTAATACGCGTGTCTTTGTATACTCTCATAAACGTGGACACGTATGTACTTGCAAACAACATCTAGCCCCATACACACACACATACACACACGCGCTCACACATACATACACACACACACACACACACATATATATATATATATATATATATATACATACAGTACATGTACATACATACACACACACGCATATATATATGTGTGTATGTATACATATTCATATATACATACATGTATATATAATATATTCATATATATATATATATATATATATATATATATGCATATATGTACATTTATATATATGTATATACAATAGAATAAAAAAATGAATTACAGCAACAAATAAAAGATTTTCACATTAAACATAAATGTGTGTGTATTACCAGTAACGAAAATAGAATAAAAAAAAAAACAAGGAAAGACAATAACAGCTTAAAAAAAAAAAGTCATTAAACACACAAAATTTATAATTCCTTTCCTTACAGATTGCCAGTTTCATCACCACTTACCTGGTCATCCTGCTACAGTTTCGGGCGGGTGGGGACTCCAGTAAGGACACAGACCAGGCAGCTCCTTCGTAGGACTCTCTGGAGAATTTATGGATTGCATCCCAAGTTTCCTTACGTTAGTTTAGCCTGGCTGCTGTTATGTGCAGCAATTTCAATGTTCCATATTAGAATATATAATGTGCGTAGGCTATATATATTATATATATGTATACACAAACACACACAGATATATATATATATATATATATATATATATATATATATATATATATATACATAAACACACATAAACATATAGAAATAAATAAAATAAATATATATATATATATATATATATATATATATATATATATATATTGTATATGCATTGTGTGTGCGTATCTGCTTCCTGTTTAAACGTCTTTACGAAATTAATAATGATTTTGTGACACGAATTATTTCTCTAATAACTATGAAAGAATTTCAGTTAACTACATTCTTCAAAGCTTCGTTAGCGGAATTAAAAGATTTCTATTTAATTCACTGTCTCATTTGTGCTTACCATTGTCATGTGAATTGCGCTATTATAAACAGTATAATATAAATAGGCTTTACTTATCAGCCCACTTATATTAACTCATGGATGATTTAATTGTTTTATTACCAAGGGAAATTGCTTTATATATATATCCATAAAATTCTTTTGATCAATAAAATAATTTAACGGAGTTTGTGAGTACGACAGAGCGAATGAGACATTTCAAAAAGTGCGACAGTGGAATATAACCTACATAGTAATGCAAGTTACGGGGGCCAGTTGAAATCCTCATATTTTTCTCCATGCACAGAGTTCAAATATTCAAACCTTAACATGACATAAAACGTCAGTTCAACTTTTCTTACAGACAGTTAAAAGATCGAACCATTTAATAATGATATGAACTGTTTATTTCATTTTCTTTGTACAAAACAATTAAAAGATTCGAAATCTCTCGTGATGACGTAAAATGTCGGAGCTCCTTTCTTTGCGAAGGTGATTAAACAATTAGAAACGTTTCATTCCGTATAAACAAAGTTGGCAACAGTACTCGGTAACTAGCTAGTTTGGCAGAGCAGAGGCGACCGTTATTTACTAAAACGCATCTTCAAAAGTCTACTTCTAACTTCCAAAATACATGAATGTCTGCAGTTCGAAAAAGTTCCTAATACCATAGACATTAACCAGTTATTTATTCATAAAACTGGTAGCAAACGGTAAGCATGGATCGCCTAAAATGGACCAATAGCTTTTTGGAAAAACCAATTTTCCACAGTACTTACAGTCATTCACTGAGCCAAGTACTCTCAGACGGCTCATGCGACTAGTTGTCTTCTCAGTGTTGTAACGGTCGGTTCGCAATCCGTGTTACTCAAAGCTACTTAAACAATATATTAAACATCAGTCATTACGAAGGGCGGTATAAAAATAGAGGCGATACGAGTAATTCGAGTGCAATATGAGTGGAAAAGTGAAAGGGTTCATAAAAAAGAAGGATATTTACTTACTAGGCCTACATGTCTTGGGCAGGTCTGGTTGGTATTGGGGAAGACGTCTTGTAACCCGGTTCACATTGTGGATAAGGTTTGTAACCCTTTCTTTTTGCTGTTCATTTCATCGGCATCATTATCTTGTTTACTTATCATCGTAATTTGATTTTATATGTTTCGTAGTCTTAGTTATGTCGTGAATTTGTAATTTGTAAAGTTTGCCTTAATCTCACGGGGTAATTCTAAGATTGGCTGTCCGCGGTATAGCTGACTGTGGCAATTGGCGTTTTCTATAAATTTTACTTGCTTTACAAGAATTTAAAAATATTTTGTCAAAAATAACTAAACTGTAATTGACCTTTGAAGACTACACGACTTGAATTACCTAACGCAGGGTAGGTCTAAGCCGGCATTCGCGCCAAGCCCGCTCCCCGACCTCCATAGCTATATATAAAATTGTAACCATAAACACCTCTAGGTACGTTATGTTGGTATTTTTAGGGGTGTTTACTGGTTATATATTTTGCCGCATTATATATGGAGGGGTGGGGACTTGCCGCGGAATGCTGGCTTAGACCTATAGGCAATTCAATATATAGTCTTCAAAGGTCAATAACAGCTTAGTTACAGCCGGCATAAATATTACTTTAAATTCTTATAAAGGTAAAATAACATAGGAAAACGTCAATGCCATATCAGTATATATGTTGATATATAATTTATATATATATATATATATATATATATATATATATATATATATATATATATATATATATATATATATATATATATGGGCATATAGGTATAGGTGGGCATATATGTGTATATACAGTATATATGTTGATATATAATTTACATATATATATATATATATATATATATATATATATATATATATATATATATATATGTGTGTGTGTGTGTGTGTGTGTGTGTGTGTGTGTGTGTGTGTGTGTGTCATGTACTTATTGACAAAAGAGCGAAAGGGTCCTTTAAAGTTTAGGAAGAACGAGAGTGCATATTAGAAAAAGCCTAACAAGTCAGTGCATATAAACAAATCGAATAATTGTTGAAGAAGATTTATCATCCATGTAATATGAATTTTTTTTATGTTACGTGGATCCTCATATCCTTATTACTTTGAGCATATAGGCCTTCCCAGTTGATAAAAAAAAAAAACAAGCTATGTAAAGTACGTCTTAGAGGTAGTTGAAAGGCGTACGATATTGTAGATGGTCATTAAATTAATTTTTAATACAACTATAACTTTTATTTCCATACGTTGTAATATTAATCGATGATCCAACCTCACAGGTCAGTTTATTTTTTTTTTATTATGACCCGAGAATGACTCCATATCCATGTGGTTGAGCCAGTGATAATTGATCATGATCCGAGAATGATCCCATTATCCATATGCGTGATCCAGTGATAATGGATCTTGATCCGAGAATGATCCCATTATCCATATGCGTGAACCACTGATAATGGATCATGAAGTGATAATGGATCATGATCAGAGAATAATCCCATTATCTATGTGCGTGATCCAGTGATAATGGATCATGATCCGAGAATGATCCCTTATCCATGTGCATGATTTAGTGATATGATTATAAAATTAGCTAATTTGAATCTTTTCAAACGCCATTGACATATGAACTACAGTGAATAGAAATGGAGGTCATGACGCTAGCTAGCAAGCTCATCCTACATTGTAGCTCTCATAAAAATGTAATAGACCTTAAGAGTAGCATAGAAACTCACAACAGACCTTAGGGGCGTGGTGGGAGTGGGAAAGAGGTGTTATTGGTGCCCCACTGGCTCAAAGAATTCGTGTGTCCCTAGACGTACTTAAGATGCTCCCACTTCAAATTAACTTCTAGACCTTAGGCTATCTTTCACTTGAGCCCGAGCTAATTGATTGATTGATTGAAAGTTATCTGGCGTTGCACTGTAAGGACAGCTGACTTCGTGACAGAACTAATAATACGATGCACTGTGATATGAACAGGGATATCTTTATTATGATGTTTTGTGTTTAATGATGAAAAAGATAATAAGGTTTGGAGAGGAAGATAAAATTTTGAAAACGATTATCTTCTCGTCATGATTAAAGAAATCGATATATTTGAACTGTTTTCTTTTGACAGTATTTCTCTGTTATGTGTACAAGATAAATCAGTTTTAAAAGACAGAGATGTAAAATTTAACTTCCCATATGCTTTCTCATAAAACTGCTTGGTTGCAGTTGTGTCTGCGTCTAATATTATGAATTTCACTGCACGTTCTTTATCATGGTTTATATAAAAGTTTTTAAACCTAAAGGAAAATGACGGGCGCTCACTTACAATAAGTCTGTGAATAAGAAAATATATGCAGATATTTAAAAGCTGTAACTTGAAAAGGACGAAGTGATGTGTTTACTAAAGTTACCCCTAGAAAATAAGTTTTCTGTGTTGAGATGTAAACAAAAGAAAACCGACTAACTAAAGCTATTTTTTTTTGTTTCCAGTTTTCGACTTTGACACTAAATCACACCCAACATATATATATACTTTATATAAATGCCTTCCGTTATCTTATTACATGGTTTGGTTATGTAATACATAACAACAATATTATTTCGGAATTATGTGGTCGATCAGTATGAGTGGTCAGGTGACGGCCATGATCTCCACATTACGCGGTTATTGTAAAGTGAAGTTATTTCAATCGAATTTTCGTAAAGCATTTGACAAATTTAGTATTTCTTTAAACTCGTACGAATATTATTCCTTAAAAAAAAGAAAATATGCAGTCGCCCGAGGGACTCGATCTGTCGATGTGTGATTGCTCGATCGGCAACTGGCTGAAGGAACGTATGCTATGAAATTTACTTTAACATAAATACTTATAAACCTATTGTAACTTTTGACAGTATCTGAAAGCCAGAGGCATCGATGCGGCCGTTTAAAAATGTGTCAGGTTGTTGCCGAAGCAACGGTGCCTTGACGTATATGTGTTGTCCGTCCTTATCTAGGGGAGTGCTAACCTTCTCTCCTTTCGTACAACACGAAAGCAGAAGACTTCTTGAACAATGTAATTTGTCTTTTCATAGCCTAGGCCTAGGGATTAAGCCTTTTGCTTCAGCGATCTAGTTTGACCTCACACACGCCTAGGGATTAAGCCTTTTGCTTCAACGATCTTTAATAGTTTGACTTCTCATAGGCCTAGGGACTAAGCCTTTTGCTTCAGTGATCTAGTTTGGCTTCTCACAGGCCTAAGGATTAAGCCATTGAAAATAGTTTGACCTCTCATAGGCTTAGGGACTAAGCCTTTTACTATGGATTTCTTTTGGGTAATCACTTTGTCTCTGCATATAATGGTGTTAAATCGGAATTATTTCCGATATAAGCACAGTGATACCGTTTCGTTCAAGATTTTATATAGCAAAAATCCCCTTTAGTTTTATGTGTACAGTTGCCAGTTAGGGATTTAATCGACTATTTTTCTAGGCTTGGGGGATTGCTGTGGATTTTTTTGGGTAATCACTTTATCTCTGTCTGTTAGGGTATTAAATCTGAATTGTTTTCGATATAATACTCAATATTGTTTAGTTCAAGATTTTATATTGCCAAAATACCTCATAGTTTATGTGAACAGATGCCATTAGGGATTTAATCGAATGTTTTTGTGCTCAGCCCAGGCGACTTTATTTGGCAGGGCGATGTAATTTAAGTCTTTTATTAGAGACTGTACTTCTCAGACTTCATGCTATTTGATAGTAGTTTGTAGTGAATCACTGTAAAAAAAAAAATAAAAAGAAAACTGTTAAAATAAGAGTCTGTAAACGCTATGGGATAGTATGTGACACAATTCCCGTTGAGGTATTGATCGATATATAGCTTTATATATTTTTGGATATCTTATCACGGACGCTTTAGTAGTTCACGAAATACTTAGAGTTTAGAGATTTCCACTTTTTCAAAGTGAATAAGTGGTTGTGTGATAAGTTTTGAATTGAAATACAACTCTAGGGAACCATTTCTTTTAGACAATTCGGTTCGGGTTGTGATGTAATAACCGTAACAGCCCAACTGAGTCTATGCAATCACTTAACTATATACTGCAGTTTGGGACGACGTGAGAGTGGTTGATGTGCTCTCTCTCTCTCTCTCTCCTAACTTCAGTTTGAAACCTTAAGCGACGAACAGTAAAATGTGCTAAATTAATGTGTAAACCAATATTAGAATTTCCAAAATTGAGCAGTTCCGAGTGATTCTCTCTCTCTCTCTCTCTCTCTCTCTCTCTCTCTCTCTCTCTCTCTCTCTCTCTCTCTCTCTCTCTCTCTCAAAATGACTCATAGTCTGAAATGGGCGGTGAGGTTACAACAGGAACACGCTAATCTAAGTGATGAACCTGTCACTTTTGGCAAGTGTAACATAAGTTATATGCATGGCGTGACCGAACTTTACTGTTAAACATTTAAGGCCTCAAACTGGAGAGAGAGAGAGAGAGAGAGAGAGAGAGAGAGAGAGAGAGAGAGAGAGAGAGAGAGAAATATTTGAACTGTTCAATTTTGGCAGTTCTCATTTAACTTTAGAGAGGGTGAGAGAGAGAGGGATAGAAATTGTGCCAATGATAAGTGCGATGAATTAATTGAGTTACCTACATAATGTACGTATTTGGAATTAAAGAAAATGGCAAGGCCCAGTTTTCTATGTTCTTGCGAGATGACTCTCTCTCTCTCTCTCTCTCTCTCTCTCTCTCTCTCTCTCTCTCTCTCTCTCTCTCTCTCTCTCTCTTCTCAAATACTCAGAATATGTTATGAAATCTCCCGATATGTATGAGTATAAAATAGTGTAAGCATACTCGTGTTTCATCGATGACGATTAGTTAACAATATAGGCCTAAGAGCGAAAGTTAGGTCACTTTTGGGTTCGCAGCCTTAAATTCAGTTAACATATTTTGAAGTTTAGATTCATAATTTTTATTTAACTCATTTTCGATATTGAAGGCGCCCCTGAATCGTGGTTTCTATAGCATTCACTTCCTGAATCGTACTGACTTTTGAATTCACACCTGAATAGTGGTTGCAGTTGAATTCATACCTGACTAGTGGTTTCGGTTGAAATCACATCTAAATGTGATTTCAACTGAATTAACATCTGAATAGTGGATTCAGCTGAATTTTCATCTGAATGTGGTTTCAGCTGAGGTCACATCTAAATGTTTTTTCAGCTAGTCACATCCGATTGTGGTTTAGGTGAAGTCACATCTGAATAGTTGATTCAACTGAATTCACATATGAGTGGATTCAGTTGAATTCGCATCTGAATAGTGGATTCAACTGAAGTCGCATCTGAATAGTGGTTTCAGTTGAATTCACATCTGAATAGTGGATTCAGCTGAATTTTCATCTGAATAGTGGTTTCAGCTGAGGTCACATCTGAATGTGGTTTCAGCTAAGGTCACATCTGAATGTGGTTTCAGCTGAAGTCACATCTGAATGTGGTTTCAGCTGAAGTCACATCTGAATGTGGTTTCAGCTGAAGTCACTGCCTGTTGCAGCTGCTGTTGTTTCTGGAAACTGCTTTTTTTGCAGCGGCTGCTGTTTCTGGAAATTGCTTTTTTGCGGCTGCTGTTGTTTCTGGAAACTTTGTCGCAGCTGCTGCTGTTTTGCAGCTGCTGTTGTTTCTGAAAATTCCCTTTTTGCGACTGCTGTTGTTTCTGGAAACTGCTTTTCTGCAGCTGCTGTTGTTTCTGGAAACTGCCTTTTTTGCGGCTGCTGCTGTTTCTGGAAACTACTTTTTGCAGCTTCTGTTGTTTCTGGAAACTGTTTGTCGCGGCTGCTGTTGTTTCCGGAAACTGCTTTTTTGAGGCTTCTGTAGTCTCTGGAAACTGCTTTTTTTGGCAGCTGCTGTTGTTTCTCCTTGTGTTGGTTATAACACCTCATAAGTAACGGTTGTTTTTATTCCAGTATGATGCAGAATTATATAAGTTAGATAGGTTGTTTGGCTGGTATAGATTTAATCCAGTCTGGACGAGACGAAGAAAGTATCGTTTTAGATTAAGCTGGCCATATGCCAGGGCTGGCTGTAACTCCAGGAGAAGAATGAAAGGTTCCTAACTTTACAAAGCAAATTCCAGCTGTTTAGGAACTCAATTTTAACTGCTTAGGAAGCAAAGTTTAACTTTATTGAAAAGTAAAATTTTAACTGTTTAGGAAGTAAATTTGAACTGTTTAGAAAGCATATGCTAAGTTTCGGAATCATCTCAAAGATTTAAAAAGTATCTACAATGATTAGGACTTGGTGGGTTTAAGAACCTTTTTCTCTAAAAAAAAAAAAATTCCAAAAATACCCCTTTTCTCTCAAAAAATCTTTTCTCTCAAAAACTTTTTCTCTAAAAACCCCTTTTCTCTCTGTTTAAACCTTTTTCTCTTGAAAAATCTCGTTCTCTCCCATAAAAAACTTTTTATCTAAAAAAAGTTCTAATTTTCCTCTTAAAAACCGTTTTCTCTCTAATAAAAACCTTTTTCTTTAATAAAAACCTATTTCTCTCTGATAAAAGCCGATTTATTTAATAAAAACCTATTCCTCTCTAATAAAAATCTTTTTCTTTAATAACAATCTTTTTCTTGATAAAACTATTTCTCTCAAAAACCTTTTTCTTTAATAAAAACCTATTTCTCTCTAATAAAAACCATTTACTTAAAAAAAACTCAAAAGTCGTTTTCCGAATTTAACTTAATATCCGAGAATTTAATACAGGTTAGACTGTTAGTGGGTTAGATTCTGGAGGTCCATACTAGACCTCACTTTCCCTCTTGCACCTTATCACACTAAGGAGCTTATAACTCATATAAATTACAGATGAAACACGGTATGAAGACTCCGTAGACTTTTGCTTCAATTCAGATTGGATTAGCCGATCTCTCTCTCTCTCTCTCTCTCTCTCTCTCTCTGGATGCAACCTTCTCAACACTTTCTTAAAGTGTGATCAAAACTTATATTGAAAATAAAGCCATGCAGGAAGTGGTAGATAAAAAATTAGAACAATTTTTTTTCGTTAATTGTGTCGTGCTGAGACAATAGGGCGGAAAGAGTGGTATGTCGAAATTGCTTATAATTTGGAACTTTTATGGTATGAGGACGCTGAAATATTAAAAAAAAGAGACCTTTAATATTTCTCAATAGATAGAGGTGGATGGTTTGACATATAATTCTATGTATACTCCTGTTGTTGTTTTAAACTGAACCCTGCCACATATAATAGGTCTTGCTGGCATGCTTGGGTTCGAATATTGTAGCTACGGAAGGAAAGAGCAGTTGTATTTATTTTTATTTATTTTTCATTGGGATTCGAGGCTTGCAATGACATATGTTCAAGAAATGTGATGAGGTCGGGAAGTTGATAGGTCACTTGCTATTGATAATATATATGTATACTGTATATATATATATATATATATATATATATATATATATATATATATATATATATATATATATACGGACACTGACATTTTTCATATTTACAGATATTAACTCCCCCTGGGTGTAAGTTATTCCATAGGTATAGTGAACTGGATATTAAACGATATTGGTGGCGTAAATTTTATATACATATATATATATATATATATATATATATATATATATATATATATATATATATATATATATATATATATATATATATATATATATAAAATAAAAGTCAGCACTTTATAGTAAATCTTAAGCCCGCAAGCATACGGTATAACAAAAGCAAAGCCGATGTCTAACAAATGTCCCGCAGAAGCATGTGGTTACACCCGGGTAGTGGCCCCGGAACCTTCCTTTGGCGCCATCTGTCGAGCGTATCACTAACCTCTCCCATGACCTTTGATTTTGGGGTGACTTGCCACTTTGCTGCGTCAGGCCCGAGGTGCATATTTTTTTGTGGGATTACGCAAATTTTTTTTTCAGTTTTTTTCTTAGGGAAATGAAGGAAATGGGATTTTGATATGGACGTTTGATTTTTTAAAATTCATTTCGTTTTTTTTTTTTTTTTTAGGGAAGCGAAGGGAATGGGATTTTGATATAAGCGTGTGATGTCTTTTTTTTTATAATAATTTTTTTTTTAGTTTCTTTATAGTCATAAGCGTTTTTGAAACATGTTTTATGTTCATTCTGTGTATAGAAATGTTTATGAGATTGTTATATATCTCTTACAAAGTTGGAGAGAGAGAGAGAGAGAGAGAGAGAGAGAGAGAGAGAGAGAGAGAGAGAGAGAGAGAGAATTGTTTTTCCACTTTTTATTCCTTCGATGAGGTGGTTTCTGTTAGAGTACAAAGGGTACGAAATTCAGGACCCCCCGCCCGCCCAAAAAAATTCTATAATATGGTTTAAAAACCTGTTACCCCAATGACAAGGTCACAACACATCTTGGATGTGAATTTTATTCTGAAGACTCCCAAAATTTAATGCTATTTTAATATCTAGATACATTCATGTTATACGTAAAATACAACACGATCTTGGATTGTAGGAACAATCCTCCTATGTTGTATGTAAACTGCAACACGATCTTTGATTGTAGGAATTGTCCTCCTATGTTGTACGTAAACTGCAACATAATCTTTGATTGTAGGAACAATCCTGTTGTATAAGTAAACTGAAACACGATCTTTGATTATAGGAACAATCCTATGTTATACATAAACTGCAATGCGATCGTTAATTGTAGGAACAATCCCACGTTATACGTAGACTGCAACACCATCTTTGATTGCAGGGACTAATTTAAACGTGGAAGAGTTGCTACGTAAACTTTACTCTGATAGAAATATTTAGTGTTTGCTTAACGTTAATATATGAGACGATTGTTAAGTAAAACAGCGAACTGTAATGGAAAGGTTTTTATCGAGGGGCGCAAATTTACTTAATAATGTATTTAATGACTTGTATTTAATAACCTTATTATAGACGTTGACTCTTTGCTAATTAAAAAATAGTTAATATCGAGAGTCCTAGACAGAACGTGCTTTTTAATGTGTTTGTTGATTATTCTTGTTGAATAATCGATTATTATTATTATTATTATTATTATTATTATTATTATTATTATTATTATTATTATTATTATTATTTTCGTTTTAGTTGTTACTAAGGTCAAAGGACTGTAATATAAATTCTTTTAATGGACAGGAACATAAAATTTTTCCACATACCCTAGGATCCAATATGGGTACACACCCATTGGTTCATTTCAGTATGTTAAAAGGCCCTTGTCAGCATACATCACGAATGTATAGAAGGTGAACATTCATGCTGTGAGATATTAGGAACTTATATATATATATATATATATATATATATATATATATATATATATATATATATATATATATATATATATATATATATATATATATATATATATGTGTGTGTGTGTGTGTGTGTGTGTGTAATCACACGAACACAAGCATTCTAGCTTTTTATTATTATTATTATTATTATTATTATTATTATTATTATTATTATTATTATTATTATTATTATTATTATTATTATTATTATTCGGGTAAAATTGAAGTAACTGGCGTTCACGAGAGCAATGTTGCGTGAGCATAGACATGGGAGCTGAGCATTAAACAGTATTGGTTACCTGCCGCAAATACTGATGAACATTAACCAGTACCGGTTACCAAAAGCAAAGGTTTGGAAGCATTAACTAGTACTGGTTACCTGAGGCAAAGTCGTGTGAGCATAAATCAGTATTGTTTATTTGCTTTAAACTTTTGGGAACATTAACCAGTACTTGTTACCTAAAGCAAAAGTTTGGGACCATTAACGAGTACTGGTTACTTGCCGCAAAGTTTGATGAGTGTTAACCATACTGGTTACCTAAAGCAAATATCCGCAAGCATTAACCAGTACATGTACCTCAAGCAAAGATTTGGGAGCATTAACCAGTACTGGCTACAAGATTGGCAGTAATATACGAAATGAAGTGGGGAAAATATGAGCCCGTGAGACATCGGTCTTAATGCATTAATTTCTTCTCTCTTCCTTCATCCCAGATTGAATCCCTGCCTCCTCCTCCTCCTCCTCCTCCTCTCCTCCTCCTCCCCCTCCTCCTCCTCCTCCTCCTCCTCCTCCTCCCCCTCCTCCTCCCACAACATCCTCTCAATCTCAACAGGAAGCTCTAATGGCTAACCCTTGTGACCCGTCTCATCTCCTTCCTCGGTAATTTCTCTCTTCCTCTCTCCCTCCTTCTCTCTCACTCCCTCTCCCTCCCTCCCTCCCCTTTTCTTTTCCTCTGTCCTCCTCCGCCGAGCAGGTGCAGAGCATTTTCTGCCACCTGTTCCACTTCCAGGTAATTGTGGCCCCTATCAAATCTAACCCGCTTATGAAATCGGATTGGAGGATGACGTGAGAACGTCAGAGGTGATGATGATGATGATTATGATGCTCTGTTGGGCGCCGTCAGCTGCGGCTGCCACCTCCTTCTGTTGCCTTCAGGTGCGTCTGATTTCTCGCGTTCCCCTACGTCTTATTTCCGGAGAGGCAATATATATATATATATATATTTATATATATATATATATATATATATATATATATATATATATATATATATATATATATATATATATATATATATATATATATATAATAAAGTCAATGCCACGAAGGAAAGTGAAACAACGGAGTGGTGCTAGGCCTTTCGACGTACTGTCCTGCTAAGTAAGGACAGTAGTAAGTCGTAAGGCCTAGCACCGCTCCGTTGTTTCACTTTCCTTCGTGGCATTGCTTTTATTTATATATTCATCACGTTCCATATTTTCGTGATTCATTTATATATATATATATACATACATACACACACTATCTATCTATATATCTATATACATATATATATATATATATATATATATATATATATATATATATATATATATTATGTTTTTGTAAACATTTATTTACATAGGTTTCCTTTCAAGATAAGCACCAGTTTTTTTTAAGGAAAATAAGAAAACATTGATTGTAAAAACAGTTTTGGAATTTTGCACTTCATATCCTTCATGTCAAGGCTACTACGACACAGCCAGCCTTTATTCCAAGCTTTTGAAACCTGAAATTTGTCGAGCACCAGGAAGCAATACCTCGCTGTAATAAAGTTTATCACAGCGTTGGAAACAAAATAAAACCATGATTTGTTATAGCGTATGTTTAATGGTAAAAGAAATAATAATTAATGTTCGAAGCAACCTTAAATTAACGGCATTAGTGTTATTATTGTAATTTTATTATTATTATTATTATACTATACATTTCGGCAACGATTGCTACCTTTTCAAGACCAGAGAAAATCTAAAGCAAAGACGTTTACCAACCGAAGTCAATATCACAAGACACTGAATATATACAAGACATTTTCCCACCGATGCATCTAAGCCTTCCTTTAATATGTTGGTTGGACCAATTAAATGTAACCTGACTGTTGATTAAGTGGAATGAGTAGCTGGCGTCACAAGGCCTGTGGTCATCGTTGGTAGATTCATTTTCAACACATGTTTTTTTCAACTGATTTATTCTTCATTCATGTGGAATGGCGTAAAATCTGTTTCTGTTTCAATTCATATTTATCTTATCAGTTGTTGAATTGGTACAAAGAGGTTTTGATTCATTTGGGAAATTTAGTGAACACTCAGTAAGAATTAGTACCAGAAAATCGTCTTTGCTTCTTTACAAACAAGGTTTTAGACTCTCCATTGCTTTTACCGGAGTCTTGGACGATATTCCCACTGCTATGTAAAATCATATCACATTACTAGAATAGTTCACTCATATCTTTCCACCATACCACTAGGCAGAGTACAATTTAGTTCCTGGGAGTTAGTGTACGTGTTACGCATATTATACATGTATTACTTGCGTTGTATTGCTTATTGGGCTATATTAATGCAGAACCTCAGTACGTTTCGTCTATAATTTAAACCAGTTTAATACGGACTAAGGTAAAAGGAGATCACGCTCTTGTACGAAAAAGAAGGGCCGACACAAAGGTATCAGTTTTTCTCTTTATTTCTCTATCGTGGGCGACGGATGTGAGGAGAGCAGAAGGGCTGAAGAAGAAGAAGAAGAAGAAGAAGAATCCCTGGAGGAGAAGGAGGAGGAGGAGGAGGAGGGCTCCGTTGGCTCTTCTCTCACGGACAGGGATATGTCGGAAATATTTTTGGATAACAGGGGCATCTCGCCATCCACGGGGTGGTAGGCGTCGGAGCCTGTCGGCACGTGGGTATTGTTATCGCAAGGAAAACATCCCTCGGGTAGGCCTACTGTATTGTGAGTCGTGGCTGGCACCGGAGAAGAACATACTGTCGAGTTCATCGTCGTATCTGCTGGGGATGGAGATGTGGTTGTCTTTGGCACTGAAGGGGCGTCTGATTCGGGTTTGTTGTTGTTGTTTATTGGTGTGAATCGAAGGTCGCTTTGCTGAGTAGGACGTGGAAGGAGCGATGGATGTATGGGAGCGGTTGTGTTGACGTAGTTGGATCGCATGAAGTTGTAGTTGTTGTTGTTGTTGTTCATTGAAGGGGAGTTGTTGATTAAATGCAACGCCAGTGCCTGGATGTCAGATGCTGTTGCCACCTTGCCTCTCACAATACCTGGAATATGATTGTAAATTTAGTTTCAAATTTATTTTGCAGTCAAAATGATGTAAAGGAAATGGATATTTAAGAAAGTAACATGTTTAGAAGGTACTGCTCTCCGAAAATTAAGAAAAAGCTATTATAGTTTATATCTGAAATTACTAACTCTTGCCAGGTATTGAAGACACGGTAGTCAAATCTAGTTACCTAAAGGGAGTCAAAATCTTACCAGGAGTTCCTCGAAAAAATATTACTGCCATAATCTGTAGGCATTGCTTAAGGTTCTTTGCGGCGTCCCTTGGACCCCTAGCTGCAACCCCTTTTATTCCTTGTACTGTACCTTTTTCTTCCATCTTCCTTTCCACCCTCTCCTAACAATTGTTTGATGGTGCAACTGCGAGGTTATCCTGCTGTTACACATTTCACACTTTTTTAATCTCGGCTTCCCTTTCGGCGATGAAGACCTCATTGATAGGTCCCAGCACTTGGCCTTTGCCCTAAATTTTTTTATTCCATTCCATTTCAGTAAGATCAAAGAATAAATATATTTAAGGAACATCGAATTTACCAGTTTTATCGAAACTGAACTGACGCAACTAGGATATAAAACCTGCGCTGATTTGAATTCAGGAATTTACCCACTGACTATAAATGTTACCTGCTAGATCTTCTGGTACGCCCTTGGTAGAGAACTTGTCCAGAAGAGCTGCCTGAAGTTCGCAAATGTATTGGTAGGCTGCCTCCACAACACCCACCTGGAAGGGGTAATAATAATAATAATAATAATAATAATAATAATAATAATAATAATAATAATAATAATAATAAGGGGGAGACCTTCTCTGAGGGCAGTAGCGTTGAATATAATAGAACTTTCTATTGGTATTTAATTTGTATTATAGAGTCGTCACTGTGTCTTATGAGGCTGTAAGGTTTATGACACGTATAAAATAGGTTATGCAAATTGAATGACGTAAAATGTTGTATTTAATAATAATAATAATAATAATAATAATAATAATAATAATATAATAATAATAATAGAAGACTATACAAATTAAAAGACTTTAAAATTAAATAGAAATAATAATAATAATAATAATAATAATAATAATAATAATAATAATAATAATAATAATAACGAGATGTTAATGAAATACATTCCAAATGAAGCCAGCCTCCTTCGTTAGACTAATTAATGAAAAAATTAACACTCTCTCTCTCTCTCTCTCTCTCTCTCTCTCTCTCTCAAAACATGGCACCCAGTCCATCGATCACTTATGCGGACAACGCCACCCCACACAGACAGACATTTGGGGGATTGATGACGTCCAAAATGGGCTCTGGTTTTAGGCCGAATTTTTTTTGTTTGTTTATTTTTTAAACAAGGTTACGGTTCAACTGGCTCACATCCTGAGCCAAATATGGCGTAGGAGGTTTGTTTCCTAAAACACCTGAAGGTGGTGTATATATTTTTTTCGTTTCCCGTTGAGTATACCTGCTCAGTTCATTAACAGGTAACGGCGCCGGAACCAGTAATGGTGTTTGTTAAGGAAAACATTTATATGACTGCCCGCGGTGGCATTTTAGGTCTTCATACATTCAAGGATGAATGTTACACATCTTCATCTAGTAGTACGTGTTTGTCTTGGGAGAAATATCTATCTTTTTCTTTGAATCTATACCAACGGCGTTTCATATCAGTGTTGCGTTTTGATGAACTGCAATTAAAATGAACCAATGGAAGTTCTGGGATAGACTAATTGAATCTCTGAGGCTTCTGTAAACTATAACTCCATGCAACTTCTCTTACGACAGTAGGAGTCAAGTTATATACTCCATTGTATTAAATCTGGATTCCCACCTTGCTTGAATCTTATTGGAAAGACTCTTCACGTAATCCTTGAATCTTTTTGATAAGACTCATCACGAAATTCTTGAATCTTATTGGAAAGACTCTTCGCGTAATCCTTGAATCTTTTTGATAAGACTCATCACGAAATTCTTGAATCTTATTGGAAAGACTCTTCACATAATCCTTGAATCTTGCCGGAAAGACTCTTCACGTAATCCTTGAATCGTTTTTATAAGACTCATCACGAAATTCTTGAATCTTATTGGAAAGACTTTTCACGTAATCCTTGAATCTTTTTGATAAGACTCATCACGAAATTCTTGAATCTTATTGGAAAGACTCTTCGCGTAATCCTTGAATCTTTTTGATAAGACTCATCACGAAATTCTTGAATCTTATTTGAAAGACTCTTCACGTAATCCTTGAATCTTGCTAGAAAGTCTCTTTGCATAATCCTTGAATCTTTTTTTATAAGACTCATCAGAAAGTCTTGAATCTTTTGCATAATCCTTGAACCTTTTTGATAAATCTTCACGAAATTCTTGAATCTTGCTGGAAAGACTCTTCGCGTAATCCTTGAATCTTTTTGATAAGACTCATCACGAAATTCTTGAATCTTATTGGAAAGACTCTTCACGTAATCCTTGAATCTTGCCGGAAAGACTCTTCACGTAATCCTAGAATCTTGCTAGAAAGACTCTTTGTGTAATCCTTGAATCTTGCTGGAAAGACTCTTTGCATAATCCTTGAATCTTTTAGATAAGACTCCTCACGTAATTCTTGAATCTTATTGGGAAGAACCTTCATGTAATCCTTGAATATTATTGGAAAGACTCTGCGTAATTCTTGAATCTTATTAGAAAGACTCTTCACGTAATCCTTGAATCTGAAAGACTCTTCACGTAATACTTAAATCTTATTAGAAAGACTCTTCACGTAATCCTAGAATCTTATTGGAAAGACTTCACGTAATCCTTGAATCTTAGTGAAAAGTCTCTTCGCGTAATCCGTGAGTCTTTTGATAAGACTCCTCACGTAATTCTTGAATCTTATTGGAAAGAATCTTCACGCGATACTTGAATCTTATGGGAAGACTTCACGTAATTCGTGAATCTTACTGGAAAGGCTCGTTGTGTAATCCTTGAATCTTTTGGATAAGACACCTCATGTAATTCTTGAATCTTACTGGAAAGACTTCACGTAATCTCATGTTTTGATCCGCGTAGGAATGGCTTTAAGCAACACATATGCACTCAATCGCGCGCGGGTGCAGGATAGACATCAACTTGAACGAATGCGCGGCATAAAGTACTGAGAACCATGAACGAAAATTCAAAACTATGCTGAACGATAAAAAAAAATACCTTTGTGTAATGTATAATACAGAAATGTACAGTTAAAATTCGTATTTTAATATTCATTACGAAACTTCTGTATTACCGTACAAGTTGTAAGGAAGTCCGCTTCAAAAACAAAAGAAGCTGAATTCAGTCTTCACGGAAGGTAATTTCAAATGAAGTTTGTAAATACAAAACTTAATTAAGCTATTCAGTTTCATTTCTCATTTTGTAGGAAACGTAAGTGAAAAACAATCAAATTATCCATAATTATTCTGCTCTTCTAGTCCCGGAATTGGTAAAAAATTTGGTGATTTATCACCAAAGTTTAAGGTATCAGCTTCGAAAGGTAAAGCTTACAGAGTTGTGGTACTTGCAATAGCTGGGCGTTGGAACTTTGATAAAAATTCAGAAACTTGACACCTGAAAACTTCTAGCTCCATTTTATACAAATGGTACACGTAAACACAGTCACACCAACTGACACAAAAAAAAACTCTCGTTCACACCCGCACACACGCACACGCCCAGAGACACACTGCCAAGAGAGAGAGAGAGAGAGAGAGAGAGAGAGAGAGAGAGAGAGAGAGAGAGAGAGAAGGTGGAAGGGCCAGGTGGTTAGAGAAAGAGAGATTTATCACAGTGGTTTGTGTGGTACTCGGACTTAAACTCGACTTGCCAAACTTTCTTGAGAGACATCTTAATTTACTTTGGGGTCTTGTACCAACAAACCATCTTCTCTTCTCATACCAGTAAGGCAACTTGGTTTTTAACAGTACGTCACACCAATGAGGCAATTTACCCTCTCAAAACCTCGCATCGCTAAGGTACCTTAGCTTCGCCAGACCTCAGATCAGCAAGGAAAGTTATTTTCTTGAAAACCTCATATCAGGAAGTCGTTATATCTTCCTGAGGATCTTTCCTAGACAGTGACCCCCAACAAAGTTCGGGGGTCGTTATCTAGGACTAATATTTCTTCGGCGGTTATTGTCTTTATGATAGTTGCAGTCATTTGTTTATGTTTTTACGGTAAACCCCAATGGGCTTGTACTAAACACGCCGCAAAGGTGGATACATACCGGTTTAAAATCCTTGGGGGGTCACTATCTAGGAAAGATCCCTTCTTGAAGGTCAGGTGCAAGTCAAGTGATTAAACCTCCGTAAGATCTTTTCTGTTTTCTCAGGACATTGTATCAGTAAGCCAGTCTTTTACCAATAAGTTATCAAACCTTCTGAAGTTATTTTACCCAAAAATCGTCTCTAGTTCTCGACACGTTGTATAAGTAACCCATTTTACACTCTTTTTGAAGTCATTTTATCCCTTTAATTGTCAGTCATCTAAGGGTGCATCCACACTGCAGTAAAACATGTCTTAAACACAAGTCGGCAGTTTATCGCATGCATAAAGCAAACACGTTGAAAACAAATCAGCGATCGTAAGTGGCAAAGGATGATCGTATGAGGCACTGGTCAAGACTACCAATAAGTCGCAGACTTGTATTCGTGAGCGATATGCCTCCGACGTGCATTTGTGACATGT